>NC_092506.1:1008887-1308887 GCF_047511675.1 Marmota flaviventris
CTGCTTCGTCTGCCCACACGTTGGTAAGAGGGCGGGTCTGCTGGCAGGTCTGACTCCAGCCATGGGGGTCCAGGAAACAAGTGGGTGGTGTTGACACTGCCTCACCTCCTGTGTCTGTCTGTCCCCAGAGACGTCCTGCATGCTGCACCACAGGAACCAGACCATCCGGCAGGGCAGCTGCAGCTCGGCCGGGCCTGTGCGCCTCTCCTACTGCCAGGGGAACTGCGGGAACAGCACCTCCATGTACGGGACCCCTGTCCGTGGCGCCCTCCCCGATCCACAGGGAGTCCCTTGGGGCAGTGTTCACAGATGTGATCAGCAGTGGGGTGCAGTTAGGTCCACCCAGCTGGGGTGGGGCAGATAGGCAGGACCATGAAGGGAGAGGAAGAGGGCTGGAGGCCCCCAGAGGGATACCATGAGGGCCACTGGGAGTTGGGGTGGGGCAGCAGGATTCTGAGACCCACAGGCCTGGCCTGTTTGGAATCAGCTCTTGTGTTTGCTGAGACCCCATCCCAGCTCCCCTTTGTAATTTGCTGCAGCCAGCCGTCCGTGGGTCCCTCCTGACCCTGGGACCTGGGACACACAGTGATGGCTGGGATCAGCCCTGATGGGAGCATCTGCCCCCAAGTAATTGGCGAATGAGAACTGGAAGCTCGACACTGGCCACAGGGCATGTGCAGCCTGGTTGTGTCAGGGTCTTGGCCTGGGTGGCCCGTGGCAGCAGCTGCCACTGTGGCACCTGTGGCAGGGCACCTGGTGCTGAGCAGACTCTGCCCGCAGGTACTCCCTGGACACCTACACAGTGGAACGCAAGTGCCAGTGCTGCCAGGAGCTGCGGACCTCACGGAAGAAGGTGAGCCTGACCTGTGCCGACGGTTCCAGCCGGACCTTCAGCTACACCCAGGCAGAGGCCTGTGGCTGCCTGGGCCAGCAGTGCCACTCACCAGGTGACACCAGCCACTAGGATCATCGGAGTCTGAGTCCAAGAAGAGCAAAGAGCAGAGCCAGGAGTCAGAGAGCAGTAGCTGGGAGGGACTGCCCAGGCCTCCCCAGTGAGCTGGCCAGTGCTGCTGTGTCCTCTGGGACACACCAAGGAAAACGTCCTTTGAATCCTCCAAGGCCAGTAGAACATGCACCTTCGTCAAGGTGGCTGCCGTCTAGGACATGCTGTCCACCCACCATGTTCTTTTCAAGGGAGATCTGACCCTTGAGATGTCCATGGAGGTGGGGAGGCCCTCATCCACCTGTGCCCCCCTGTTCAGGAATGTGGGGTCAGTGGGGCTCTTCTGGTATGACTCTGACCTGCTCCTTGGGACTTCAGCATCACACAAAGCTCTCACTAACGTGGGATGTGGGTATTGGCTGCCCTCCTACCTCAGCCATGGGCCCATGTCCCCCTCCTCAGGAAATGACCAATCTGTTTCATAAATACACTTGGAGCATTTTGCAATTTGTGGACCATGTGAATTCTTGAACTTGGACATAAACCCAGGAATAGGGTGGGGTCAGCCCCAGACCCAGGAGCTCATACCCCAGGCTGGACACTAGGGGCTGAGGGGCCTAGTGAGGGCCACCTGGGGAACCCTGCTGCCTCCAGCTCCTTGGGGTGCCCATCTGTTTCAAAAGGAAGACAGGAAGTGACTTTAGGTTTGTCCAGAGGTGATGGTCACTGTGCAGAGGCCACTGACAGTCCAGCTACTGCCCAGAGTCAAAGAGGCATCTGGTCACAGCACAGGGAGGGTCAGAGAGTGCCTCATGAATGAAGGAACAAATGAAGTGAGTGAAAAAAATCAGTGAATGAATGAGCTAATGAGTGATTGAATGAATCAGTGAATGAACAGTGAATGAGTGAGTGAATGAACAGTGAATGAGTGAGTGAATGAACAGTGAATGAGTGAGTGAATGAGTGAGTGAATGAATCAGTGAATGAGTGATTGAATGATCAGTGAATGAGTGATTGAATGATCAGTGAATGAGTGAGTGAATGAGTGATTGAATGAGTGAGTGAATGAATCAGTGAATGAGTGAGTGAATGAACAGTGAATGAGTGAGTGAATGAGTGATTGAATGAATCAGTGAATGAGTGAGTGAATGAACAGTGAATGAATGAGTGAATAATCAGTGAATGAGTGATTGAATGATCAGTGAATGAGTGAGTGAATAATCAGTGAATGAGTGAGTGAATAATCAGTGAATGAGTGAGTGAATGAGTGAGTGAATGAATCAGTGAATGAATCAGTGGATGAGTGATTGAATGAATCAGTGAATGATCAGTGAATGAGTGAGTGAATGAGTGATTGAATGAATCAGTGAATGAATTAGTGAATGAATCAGTGAATGAGTGATTGAATCAGTGGATGAGTGAGTAATTGAGTGAGTGATGAATGAGCATTAGGGCATGGATGAATGACTCAGTGAGTGAGTGGGTGAGGAACTGAATCCAGGCAGCCCCACAAGTGGCATCAGGACATGTCCATGTGCCCAGGAGATGACCTCTGAGCTGTGGCTTCAGCTGGTGAACCCACACTCCCGGGGTAGGCTCCATAGAGAGCCTCTAGATGCTGTTGCCTAGTACCCAGCTTGGTGTGTGTGCATGTGTGGTACCTCCAAGGGCACAGGGAGCTCAGCAACTCCACAGAGGACCCAGTGACACTTTGCAGAGTGTGGACAGAGTCCTGGAAATCCACCTAGCTCCTGCTCCTCCCTGTGCCCGCCATCCACCCTCCAGAACTGCCATGATCTTAGTGGATCCCTCTTCTGTGAAGACCCAGGGAATGAGTCAGTGAACGAGTGACACCTGGCACACCTGAGACACCTGGCCTTAGTCACTCAGCACCAGTTACACCAGGGGTGGAGGTGGTAGGCACTGCTGGCCCCAGGCTCCAGAGCTGGTGGAGGGATCCAGACAGGCCTGGAATGGGCAGGGAAACTGTCAGCCCAGGGGCCACATCTTACATCAGTGCCCAGCGGGTTCAGACCTGGCCCAGCCCCAGCCCAGGACAGGCGGGGCAGGGGGAGTGCAGTCAGAGCAGATGCCAAAGAGCAAGGTGTCAGCTGGCTGGGTCCTGGCCACATGTGGGGAGACCTGGGCTGGACCTTAGAGGATGGGGGCTGACACCTGGGCACATCCTGGGGCTAAGGGTCCTGCCTAGGCCTCCTAACATCTAAGGGGTCCCAGAGCCCCTCTGTCTAGGCAGAAAGTCCTCTGACCTGTGGACATTGGGCAGGGCGAGGTCAGACATCATCTAGATGTCCCTGTGACATCAGGAGGGCAGGGACATTGTCCTCATGTCTGTTTCTTGTCTCACAAAGGGAAATATGAGGCCCAGAGAGGCTGCATGCTGGCCATCAGCAGCATGGACGTGGGAAGCTGGTCTCGAGTCCCTTGTTTGTGTGGGCAGTTTCCCTGGTCCCAACTCCTGGAACTTGATGTCACTGTTTCGATCACCTGCTGCCTCAGTTATCATGAACCAGGCCCAGCTGGGGAGGGGCTAGGGGCCCAGCCCTGACCCAGCCCTGACTCTGCCCTGACCCCCAGGGCTAGGCTGCTTGGTCTGAGGTCAGAGCCGTGCTGGCACACTTTGTTGGCAGGAGTGTGGCTGCATGTCCTGAGCCTGCCACACGGGGGACAGGTCAGGTCGAGGGCTCAGGTCCTGGGGCTGGACTTAGGTTCTTGGCAGGCCTTGTCCCTTGAGGCAGCCCCGAGTGGGGACGCAGACCGCCTGGAATCTCAGGGGTGTGGCCCCTGGAGGGGGTGAGGTTGGCTTCTTAGGGTTCACATAGCGACCCCCTGGGCAGGGACTGGCTGGAGGACCACGGCCCTCCCACCCCTTCTGCCCTGTGGCCCCCAAGGCCCCCCAAGCTCCTCCTGCTCTGAGAGGTCAGGGAGTGCAGCTGGACCCAGTCCTCTCTGGGCTTTGGGTTTACAAGGGGTTCACCCTGACAGCTGGCCTAATGACAGGCGGCCTCCCTGGGTGTGGGGGGGTCACTCTGGTAGGGCCTGACAGCATGGAGGTTGAGGGTGCCCAGTGTTCTCCCCAGGATCTTGTCCCCCATCTGCCTCACCTGATTTGGGCTATCTGCTCCCAGCTGTGTGGGCCACAGAGTTGATTTGGGGGGTCAACTCTGTTAGTGACCAGGTGGGGGCAGCAGAGGGGCCTTCCAGGCATGACCACTGGTGGCAGGGCAAAGCCCAGCCTGGGAGCTTGGCCAGTCCTGCAGGTCTGCTCTGGGTGCCCTGCTGACCCCACTGACCTCCCATCACCCTAATTGGTGATGCTGCCCCCTGGAGAGGATCAGGTGTCCCAGCAAGCCACCTCTTCCTCTCAGGGTGGGGTGGGCACTGCAGTGACTAACTCTCCACCCCCCGGAGCCCTCAGAGGCCTGCGTCACCTCCCTGCCTGGAACCATGGCATGGTAGCAGGAAGTAACCGGATCACACGTCCCTGGGTGGCAGCACCCGCCCACCCTGGCCCCCACAGTCCAGGCCAGGTTGTGCAAGTCACTGTTTCCAGAAAGAGACACAGAAGCAGGACATGTCCCAATAGTGTGGTGGGGCCATTTGCTCTGCCCGCAGTGCGGCCCCTCTTTCCCATTCCTCCTGAACACGCGAAGGGGTGGAATGACCGGTCACGCTTGAAATGAGCAGGAAGAGGCTGTGGGCCCAGGCTGGCTTGGGCAGCTGCTAGGTGCCCCTGAGGCCCCGTGAAGCCTGGCCCTGGGGCTGGGCCCGCTGTGGGGGCTGCCGCAGGGGCCCACAGACTTGAGTTCCACCTCCTTCATGCTTGGGACCCATGCTGGGGAAGACCCTCTGTCCCAGGGCTTCTTGGAGCCTGGCAGACCTGACCCAGCCCTGGCCCCCAGGGGTCAGAGCCAGGGCACTGAGGCCCCCGCAGTCATCCTGGCAGGGCAGGGTGGGGTGGCACAGGTCGGAGGGGCAGAGCAAAGCAGGGACGGGGGGAAGGGAGAGTGGTCTGGGGGCGGAGGAGAAGGGGCCTCCAGACCCCTGCCACCCCCTAGAGGTCAAGGTGACAAAGCCCTGGAGCGGGGAGGAGGGGCAGCCACGCAGAAGCAGGGAGGTCTCTCAGGGCTTTGATGGGCAAACGCAGAGGGGTTCTGCCCACAGGGTCCCAGGACAGGGTGGCCGGGACACGAGACCCCAGCAGGCCTCTCGCTGCGGTAGCTTCCTGTCTCCCCTCAGAGGAGAATGCTCTACTCCTGAAGCCCAGCTAGTGGGCTGCGCCCAGGACTTCACCTTTTCACAGACAAAGCAAAACTGAGGCCGAGGAGGGCCACCCCCAGCGTGTCCTGTGGGTGGTCGCCAGGGCTGGGCAGGGGGCTGGCAAGGGTCGGAGCAGCTGCCGGGGCAGGTCCAGCGCGTGCTCTGCTCTCTCTTCCGTCACGGAGTGACTCAGTTCACCTGCTGGTGACGGCCCTGCTGCCATCTCACCCACCTCTGCCTGCCACCACTGTCCCAACCTGCATGCCCTCAGCTCAGAGCCCTACCCCAGGGGTCCCAGCCTCGGTGGCCTTACCTGTGACCCTGGGGCAGGGTCTCCTGCGCTGGACTCCCCCGGCTCAGCCTCCACCTGGCACAAATGGCCAAGCAAGGTCAGGCCTCCTGAGCCCTGGCTGAGCCCTGGCTGAGCCCTGTCCCTCCGGGTGCTTTCCTCATCACCACTGTCCCCACAGTCCACCCCTAAGCCCCAGGCCCATCCGTGGCTGTCGGGGGGGGGGAGCTTGATGTCCTGTATCCCAAACTGGGGTGGCACTGTCCCAGCACAGACCCCCGCCCCCCACTTCTCCCAGCTGCCCTGGCGAGTGAGGATGGCCCCGGACCTGGGTCTCTGGCTGTGCTCACTCCCTGCTGGGGGAGGGGACCAGCCGTCGTCCCAGGAAGGAGCCCGTGCCAGCTGCTGCCTTGCCAGCCCCAGCACCCGACGTGGGGCCTTGTGGGCTGAGCTGGGCCACAGGAGGGTGCCCAGAAGGGTCCCTAAAACAGATCACAGCTGCCACAGCCCATTGCAGACCTGTTCTTCCTCCAAGGCAAACAACCGAGACTCCGTGACATTCCAGAATAGCCAGGCTTATGCCCTCAATGGGCCCCTGGCCCGTGCCAAGCCAGGACTTGTTCTGTGAGTGTCTTGGTGCTTCCGAATTGAGGAGCAGGCCCGCCACAGCCTCAGAGACCCAATTTCCAAAGACCCCAACCTGGGCTGTGAGGAGTGGACCTCTGGGCACTCGGCAGGGCAGCCCTTCCCACCCACTGGCCCCTCCCACGACTCTTGCACTTTGGCTGGCAATCTTTCAGTTTCCACCCAGAGGAGTCCCCCTTCAGCCCCAGGGACATCTGAGCAGGGAGCCAGGCGGGCTCCCAGGAGCCTGGAGCCTTAACTGTCCCCAGACGAGGGCAGAGCCTGTGCCTCCATCTCAAGACCCAACTCTCCCAATCACCCAAGAGGAGGCTGTGAGGCGGGGCTCCCTACTGTCCCCACACCCGGCCTCTTCCTGCACCCTCGGTCAGCCTCAGCCTCCAATGGGACCGGGATGGGGCAGTTCCTCTCCGTCCCTCCAGCTCCATCTTTAGGGGTCTGTATTTCCTACTGAATGAGTTCTGTCTTGTCTGAGGGCTGTGCTCTTGGGCCTTCCATGAAAGGAGCCATGAACAAACACTGAGGGTTCTGGTTCTGCTCAGAGCAGGCCTGCAGGCGGTCCCACGTGGATGGTTCTGTATGGAAACGGTGGGGCTGAACCTTAGTGGCAGGTCGTGCCTTAAGTCCCCTGCTCCTTACACATGTCTGCCATGGACTGGGCACCTGAGCCAGGCTCGGGAAGCCCCTGCACAACTCCATAGAGACCCAGCCTCTTCTTCAGGATGTCACGGGCAGCTGTTCCCAGAGTGATGTCCCCAGGGCGATGTCCATACCTCCGACTGGGACCGCAGCAGCAATGGCTGGACCACTTTCCCAAACTGTTTCTGGAGAGGCCGGTGACGCCTTGGCTGTTGGCACGTGGGTGTGTACGTGCAGTCCTGTGCTGCAGGTCTCCAGCTCCTGGATGTGCACACTCAGGGTTCACCCAGGGGTGTGGACCTACAGGAAGGGGGCTCTCCCTGGCTGGGACCCTTCTTCCAAACCACAATGCATCCTGAGGGGGACCTGGTGGCAGTTCCTCTGGGTCCCCAGCAGCTGGGGGCTGAGCAGTGCTGGAGGAGAGGCCCTGTGACCTCACCGCAGCCACCCCCAAGCCAGTCCTCACCATACCCTTCATGCTTCCTGATCACCCCAGGGTACCGTTCAGTGTTGTTTCCTGGCCACTGACCTTGGGCAGCCCTGACCCCGTGACCCTCAGGAGCATACACTCACCTCCAGCCATCTGAGAATTTCTTTCCAAGCATCCACATTTGTCATGTGGTGATGTGGCCCTGGGAGGCCAGAATACAGGGACATGAAGACACCCAGCCAGGCACAAAAGCAGGGCCGAGGAGCCACACCTGGGCCTGGGCCCCTGCAAGGGTCGGGCCTGTGGGTAGGGCTGTGTCTCCCCTTCCCCGGGTCCAGACCAGGACTGGGGTCTATCTCTTGGGCCGGGCCAAGGTCTCCCTGACCCCAGGGGCCCAGGCAGGTAACGGGGGAGCGGGGCCAGCAGCCTGGGTGTGGATGCCCAGCCAGCCTGGGTACCAGCTCCTCTCAGCACCAGGCCCTTGGGGAAGGCGGCCTCGACGGCCCCGGGCCCTCTGCAAACCCCACAGTCACTGAGTCAACACCAGGTTCCTGCAGAGAAGGGAGGGCCTGTTTGCCCACTGACACTTGGCACCTCTGTCCAGGGACAGGACACGGGGCCCCCGCTCATGTTTGCTTCCCTCTTGTTGTCTAATCCTGAGCAAATGTGTTGGCCGCAGGGCCTGCCTCTGGCTTTGTCCTGCACGCACACCCGCCGCATCCGCTCCCACTTCTCGGCCCCTGTGCCCTGCCGGCCCACTGCCGAGAGGCAGCCCAAGGCCACAGCCCTCCACAGGGTGCTGGTGGGACAGGGGAGAGGAGGGCACACCAAGTGCGGGGTGGGCCGGGCGTCTGGCCCCTCTGCTACCTGCTCCCCCAAGACAGCCGCCCCCCCCTCACCCTCCAGTTCACCCCTTTCCCCTTTGCCCTCCCCACCTCACACTGGGGTCCCTGTCCACAGGAGGCTATGGCAGTGGCCCCTCTTGGCCTCCCATGGCTCATTCTTCAAATCACACAGAGCGTATGGGACTTTATTTTTTTTTATTTTTTAGGTGTTGATGGACCTTTATTTTATTTGCTCATTTACATGTGGTGCCCGGAATCAAACCCAGTGCCTCACACGCAGGAGGCACGCGCTCTACCGCTGAGCGACAGCTCCACCCCCGGGACTTTTTATCTTGATACAATTTTGAATTTACAGGTTAGTTGTGAAAACAGAACCAGGGGCCCCCCGTGCCCCCTGCCCCGATGGGCCAGCACACACTTTGCTCTGTGTGCCACTATTTGTACCTACATGTTTTTTCTGAACTTCTTGAGTGTAAGAAATATACCACTTCACCCCAAAGAGGCAGGAGTGTCCACAGCACCAGAGACCTGACGAGGGACCCCACGAGCCAGCCATGTCCCTCACAGCTGCTCACCTCCCACGCAGGCTGATCCAAGGCCACATGGCACAGGAGTGGCCTCTTTAGTCTCCTCTCTGGAACCTGACCTAGCCCTCCTGTCTCTCGACCTGGTCGCTCCTGTGGCGTGCGGGCTGGTCTTGGCGCACAGCACCACCCCTGGCCTGCCACACTTAGGTTGGGAGCCCCTGGGGCAGAGACTCGGTGCAGACAGGCCCTCCCAGGGCGGCGCATCAGACCCGCCAATGGGAGGGCCACGTCACCCCTTGGTGCAGCGCTTCCTGGGGAAGCTGCCCAACCCTTGGAATTAGTAAGAGCCTGTGGGAGACGCTGGGGACCATGCGACCTCCTGCTCCCTCAGCCTGCCTTTGCTACTCTTCGTGTCTGCCAGGATCTCCCTTTTCCCTCCACTTTTCTTAGGAGACATTCTGCCATAGAAAGGGCTTTCTCCTCTCGTCCATTTATTTATTTTTCACTTATCAGTATAGACTCCTATTTCAGAATGGATATTTTTAAAGCTATGCATTAGCTAGCGAAGTAGTGGGCTAGAAAGCTCTAAGTTTCCTCCTTTACGGAAACATTCACACCACCACCAACAACAACCCCCAAAGCAAGAAGAATCTGCCCGACCACCTTTGCCAGGGCTCTGGAGAAGAGCTGAGAGTCAAATTGAGCAACTAGCAAACACCCAACATGCAGAAGCCACTTGAGGAGAGGAGGGGTGTTCGCAGCACTTGACTCACACACCCGTAGCCGCCCCAGACATCCATGAGTCGGTCTTGAAGAGTCGCCCCCTGCCCGAGGCCAGTTGGTCCAGCATGCTGCGGGAACTCTTGGAAGACTGGTGTGACATGCCCAGCTCCGGTTCTGTTGGGCTCCATCTGGAACTCCAGTGGGAAAAGCTTCAAGAGGCTTCACAGACTCCTGGAACAAGAGATTAAGGGTGAAGACATCCAACAGACCGCAGGCCTAGATGAGCTGAGGGAGAATGTGGGAAATCAGGACATCCAAAGCAGCCTGTATACAGGGGAATGTAGGAGGGCACAGTCATGCCAGGCAAGACCTCACCACACGCTGATCCCTGGGCTTGGAATGAGCTGACCTCAGTGTCAAAGGACGGCTTCAACCCACAGCCAGGGTGCAAACTCTGGGGACACTTCTGTCAATCAAGGAAATCTCTTTTAAAACATTAGTGAAGAGGGGAGTGGAGTGCTGGGGAGTGATATTGGCCAAATTATATAATTATGTTGTGTGCCTGTATAAATACGTAAGAACAAATCCCATAATAACATACAGCTATAATGCACCAATGAAAATGTTTTAGAAAATTAGTGGAACACAAGCTAAAGGAACTGCATCTTTAGCAATCACTCATGACAAAGAGTAGTCCTTGCAAAACTAGTTTGGAAACATCTGAAAAACAGTGGGTTTTTACAACTTCCAGCAATAAGAAAGAAAAATAAGAATAGCAAACACTGGAGAGGTGGCAGAATCCAATTTCCAGGGTTATCACATAATAGTCAAATCCCTGATTTTTCAACAAAAACAAAATCACATGGCTTATAAAGAAACAGGAAAACATGACCCATTCAAAGGAATAAAATTAACTGACATAAATCATCCTTGAGCAAATTCAGACATCAGGACAAAGACTCTAGGACAACTGTGTTAAGTATGCTCAAAGGGCTAAAGGAAAACATAAATAAAGAAACAAAGGAAATCAGCAAGACAAAGCTTGCATAAAGCCAGAAAATCAACAAAAAGATAGGGACCGTAGAACCAAACAGAAATTCTGGGGCCAAAAACTCTGAAATGAAATCATGGCTAAAGTGTTCAAAAGCAGATGTGAGCAGGCAGAAGGGACTCAGAGAAGCTGAACATAAATTGGAAGGATCAAGCCTGAAGAGAAGAATTAAAGGCTGGAGAAGAGTGAATCGAGCCTGAGTGACGGTGGCGCAGCACCCAGGGCCACACCAGAGTCCAGAGGAGAAGACAAAGGGAGAAAAATCATCCAAGGAGACAAGAGCCAACAACTTCCTAAATCTAATGAAACACACAGATCTGCAAATCCAAGAAGGTGGTGACCTCCAAGTAGGATAGACTCAAAAAGATCCACCTTGAGACACGTGATAGACTGTCAAAAGATGAAAACAAAGAAAGAATCTTGAAAGCAACCGGGAGGGAGTGACATGTGCCATTTGAGGGCTGCAGAATTAGCACCAGATTTGCCATCCGGAACCTGGGAGGCCAGAAGGGCAGTGGAGCATGTTTAAATTGCCAGGAGAGGAACCACCTGCCAGGAATTCCCTATCTAAAAGTGTTCTCCAGAAACCAGGGGGAAGGTACAACATTCTCAGATAAGCAACGGCTGTCGAGTGCATGGCCCCTGGACACACCCTACAAGAAATGCCAAAGAAAGTCCTCCAGGCTGGAATGAAAGGATACTAGAGAGTAACTCGGGTACCTGGAGAAATACCTCCAGGAAACTTAATGCATGGGAAAACATGAAAGGCCGGCATTATTGTCATTTTGGTTTATAGCCCCACTTTTATTTTCTATAGGCTTTAAAAGGCAAATGCAGCTGGGTACAGTGGTGCACACCTGTAATCCCAGAGGCTCAGGAGGCTGAGGCAGGAGGGTTGTGAGTTCAAAGCCAGCCTCAACAACTTAGCAAGGTCCTAAGCAACTCAGTGAGACTCTGTCTCTCTAAATAAAATTTAAAAAGAGGCTGGGGATGTAGCTAGTGGTTGAGTGCCCCTGAGTTCAATCCCCAGTACCCCCCCTCAACAAAAAAGGCACATGCATAAAAATAATTATAAACCCAAGTTTTAAATGTGTGAGATGCAAGGGGAGGTGACAGGGCAGTGTAGAAGTAGAGTTCTGTAGGCAATTGAAGTTGTTATCAATTCAGATTAGACTATTATAGATTCAAGAGGTTATATGTAATCCCCACACTAACCTCAAAAAAAATCTATAGAATACCCACAAATAAAATGAGGTGGGAATTGAAATTTGTCACTTCAAAAATTCAAATAGACACAAAAGGAATGTTGAAGGGAATGAGGCTCAAAAAGACAAGCAGACTCAGGCAGCAAGGGGAGGCAGCACCCGCTTCACAACCCTGTGATGAAGATGTTGACCTTGCCCCTGGAAAGAGTGATTGGCAGACTTGGGACCAGAGCCCACCGTTGACCTCCGTGCTATCCACAAGAATTCCCAGAACCGAGGTTCCAAATAGGCAGAGAGTGACAGGACAGAGGGAAGGACGATGTTCCCCTGCAGACTGTCACCAGAAGAGAGCTGGGGAGGCTGCACTATGGGAAGAGAATCCACACTCAGGCTACAAGAGACCAAGAAAGACCTTACGTGGGACACAGGAAGAGTCGCTCAACCTGTGAATGTGTGTGCACCAGGCACCGGGCTCCAAGCCGCCCAGCCCTAACCTGGGCAGAACCGGAGGGTCAGACGCTAGCAGGCCTCTGGTACCTCATTTTCAGCAGCAGATGGAGAAAGGGGACAAGATAGATGCCCAGCAGAGGCCTGGTGCACCACCACAGCCAAGATGCACACACAACCCAACGGCAGAACACACGGCTCAAGCAACGAGCAACACACTCATGACAAGCCACAGGCTCTGAGCCCCAGGAGCCAGAGTGAAATTAAAGCCTGAAATCATACGGAGTGGGCTTTGCAACCACAAAGGCATGAAGCAACAGATCAACAAGAGGAGGAAAATGGACTGTTACAAATGCGTGGAGATAAAACATGGCACTCTTAAGCACCCAGGCAGTGGGAAGAGGGGTCGGAAGGGACGGTGGACCATTCCTAAGGCAAGGGAAACAACGCGGCCCCAGAACACTGGGGTTCAGAGTGGGAAGGTGCGCAGCCTGTGCGGGCAGTAGGAAGGAAAGACCTCTCATGGCAGCTGACCCTGCGTCTGCGGGAGCCAGGAGGGGAAGGGAAACCAGACCTAAAGCCGGCAGAGCGGGGTAACCAAGGTCAGAGCAGTGACGAGACAGCAGAGACAGGAAAGCAGCACGGGAAGCCAGCAGAACCAACGGGCTCTCTGGAAAGATCCGGGAAAGGACAAGCCTGTGATGGAAGGGCTAGGGACAAAGGAGCAGGTTCGATGGCTGAAATGGAAAAGGACGGTGGCAGGGCAGTGAATGACCCCTTGCTTGAACTGATCCCTGGACAGAGCTGATGCCACTCCTGGGAATTCCCCAGTGGAGCTCACCAACTGAAGACTGCCCACTTGATGGTGGGCTCTGTCAAGAGGGAGAGGTGTGTGCCTGCCGTGGAATTCTGTAGTTCATGGCTTTGAGTTCCACGCCAGCTCCCGGGACAGAGGCAGGGACGGAGGAGTCTGGCACAGCAAGATGACCGCATGTTCCCCCGGTGAGATCCTCAAGCCTGCCCGCTCAGCAAGTGCTCTTAACAAGGGCTTCCTGGGTGCCACAGGAAGCCCCACACACTGCAGCTGTGAAGTGGCAACACGTGTGTCTCTAGCCCTGAACTTTCTGGTGCACAAAGAACCACGCCGCCATAGCCTTTGACCCTCTGATTCTGAGCCCCTATATCAGTAGACTTGCTGGCCAGCTCCTGAGTCCCTGTGTCTCCACCAGAGTGCACGTTCCCCAATCCCAGCTTTCTCTCTGTACCTGTGTGTGGTTTTCTTAATCTCCCATCAACTCTTGCTGGTTTCTCGGGTTCAGCCGTGAAGGCTGTGGCATTTGGTGGCCCATATGGAGAACTGGACATGGGAATTTTGATGATTAGATGAGAGGATGCTCCCAAGGATACACGTCAGACAGAAAAGGTAAGGAGCCCAAGTGTGTCGTCAGGTGTGAAATAGGGGTCAGCTGGGACCCATAAAAGGGATCTCTGTTACTTTGCTTAAGACTATGCTTAAATCAAAGAAGGCACAGTTGTTAAAAGTCTTTAAAATTTGTTACTTGCCCCTGGTCCCCTAAAGAGGGAGCAGTAATATAGAGACATGAGCAACTGACACCCTACTTAAAGTAATGCTTAAGGCTGGCGGAAGAAAAAAGAGAAAAGGGGCTCTCCAGAGGAGACATAGACTATACACCACGCTTTACGAGAATGGTTTTATAAAAGAATGAACAGTTGAAGGACAACAGCCTTCCTTGCTTCTTGGTTTCTGTTAGATCATGTGAATTACACAGCCTGCAAGATTTACAAAGTTTATGGAAAACCAGTTAAGACAAAAGGAAAAAAATGTAAGCTGCTTGGCCTGGACTGGCTGTCTTATCTGCTTTCACACTCTACCAGCCTGCTCTCTTAACCAGTTCCTCCCTAATGCTACAGCACAGAAAGAGAGAAAAAAAGGAAAGATTCCAAATTTATAAACTCTTTTTCTTAAAACATTTTTCCTGAGGATTTCACAGGCTCCCACATTCTTTAAATATGGGAACTGATTCTAATCTCAGATAAAGTATACTCTGGCTTGATAAAGATGTTCTCTGGGTTCTTTTACTAAAAGAAAGATGTTCTCCATGTTCTTTTACTAAAATACAACCATGTAATTTTTAAAATGACTTTTATTTTTAAAAAAATCTATACTTTTGAGCTCGTGATTTTATGGTAAATTCACATTTGATCTTGTGTGTCTAAAATAATGCATTTTTTTCTGATAACTTCCACTTTATCTAATTATGGAGGTTTTACACTCTGTCTTTGTTTGGAGGCCAATTTTTCTAGGGATGGTGGTGTTGGGAGTGGATCTGATAGCCATCAAGGACAAATGGCCAGCAATCTGAATGCTTAATTTCAGTGTCAATAATGGCTGTTAGATTTTACACCTAGCATTTCCAATTGTATAGGTCTGTCCTATATTTAAGTCATAATATAAGTCTGATGGACTTTATTTTAATTTATAATAGGTTAAATATAATAGAAACTTTTATAAACATCTATAAAATTGCCTGCTACCTGTGGAGCTCCCCTTACAAAAAGTTACAAAGAACTTTTTGTTTTGTGTATGTGTGCACACCTGTGTATTGTGTTTATATATGTACTTGTGTCTATATATTATATACATGGCATCAAAATTGGCATATAGATAAAGGGATGCTCATAAATTAAAATTTAAATAAGAAATGGATCCACATATTTTTTAGTTTGCGTGACTTAAAAAAGAAGTACAGTATAAATTGGGTAAAGAGATAAAAATAAAGATGTCTTTAAAAAGTCTTTCTTGGTGGTCAGACAATAAAGGGTTGATTTGTATAAAATGTAATGAATATCCATTGCTTCTAGAATTTTTCTTCAACAAGAAAGAGATGGTTAATAATGTTAACTACATTTGTCTGATATTTTGGCTTTTACAGTTAAAAATAAGAAAATTAGACTTCACATAAATTAGATTAATTTTCATAAATGTGTTTGTTAAAGGAGACATCTGATTAATTTACAAAATTAAAATGCAAAAACATCAACTGCTAAATATAAAATCAAGCACTGTTAACTTCTTAAATTCCTTAAGATATTTAAACATTAAATATGTTTTCATAAATTGGTAAATGAAAAAAGTAAGATTGCTTTGTTTCTGGTCTTTACTAAAAACAAAATGATTAAGGACTAAACTTCTACTTTCATGTATTGTACTAGAAACAAGGATTAAGAAAATATCCTCAAAGGATGATAAAATACTACTATTTTATTTGGACCTAAAAAGCCTTCAGTTTTCAGACTCGGGCTTTGGGACCCCTCAAGGCCAGCGCTCTCTGGAGTGAGGTCAGCAATGAGGGAAAGAAGAGTCTGAGCCAATTACAGTGATTCCCACTCCTCCACCTGCCCTGTATCCTTCACTGTCCAGGCTAAAAAAAAAATTAAATTTGTCTGTACCAGTTTGTCTGTTTTAAAGATTCTAGGTATAAAAACATTTGGGGATAAAAAGTGAAAAAAATATATATTTCTAAATAGAAAAGTCTTTTGTGTGAAAAAGTTAAAAAAATGTCTAAGTAAGACACAAAGGGTTTGTGAAGGGTAAATCTAAAAAAAAATTGTGTGTAATTAAATTGGTATATATACTTAACATAATATGCAATTTAAAGACTTTTCCTCTTTTAAAAGGAAAATTCCTAATCTACAAGGCTGAAGGCCTTGAACAGGTCTCTGGGATGGAACATGCTTACAAAAATGAATAAGAAAAAACTGACATTTTCACAGACATTTGTTGCCGCAGCCCGGCTGGCTGGGCGAAATAATCGGGGTGTGGGGGGGAAATAATCGGGGTGTGGGGTGGGGGCGAGTGACGAGGAACTTGTGAAAGCTGATACAGCAGGAGTGGAGGAGTGGGAGCCGTTTATTGTAGGACAGGAGGGGTATATATACATAACTGAATACACAGCTTAACTTAATTAACATAAACTAGATACAGCAGTCAACCAATAAGGAATCCTCATCATCTTAATGATTACACACAGCTTAACTTAATTGACATAATCTAGACACAGCAGTCAGTCATTAAGGAATCTCTATCATCTTAATGGCTCGCTGGCATTACTTCTCAAACCACTCCCTCTGGCAAAGTGCCAGGCGCCATCTTGACTTGTCTGTGGTCCTCATAAGAATTTCTGAAAATATTAATTTGCTCTTACTTATCAAGATAATTTCTTATGTATTTTAAATTTTATTAATTAGAAAAAAAAGTCTTATTTTTTTCTAATCAATAAAATTTGTCCAACTCTGGTTAAACAACCACTGTTATTTGGAGGATTATACCACATTGCTAAGCCAAAATTCTTCTTCAAAAGCTAAACCTAGTCAATATAAAAACATCAGTGTAATTGTGGTACTGTTACCAGCTTCTTTGTATTCTAAACGTATTCCTATACAAGTTTTCAAAATATAAGGTTTAAGAGAACACTTTACCAAGCTGGTGTTCTCCAAACTGAAGTTCTCTGTAACAGTGGTCTCTTACAGACTTATATAAAAATATCAAATTCAGATGGAAATTTATTTTATGTCATTGAACATTTTGAAATTAGATAAGAATAATGTAAGTCATAAAATTTTGTGTCACTCTCTACACTAAGATGGGAATTTGAGTGCATTTTTAAAAGGCAATAAGGAGAGCCTTATTGGTTCATTTAAAATTTCATTATTTATTTAAAAGTTAACAATATGGGATGTAAAGATATTTTGCCACTTTCCAAAAAAAGGAGGTTAAAACCTCTCTTGTTTGATTCATGTAATGCTGAATTATGTTAACTGATTCATATGGACTCAAAAAATTATATTTAAAATTTTTATAAAATAATATTTGAGAAAGAGATCAAGGTCAGTTTCATAAGTAAAACACCTAAGATGTATCAAGAGGTCACTTCACCTGAGTTAAGACTCTGCCTCTCACCTTGTTCCCTGTTAAGATAACCTCTCAAGTTCACTTAAAGTTAAGTTCAGAAGAGAGTACAAAGATGACTGTGATCTTAAAATAAACAGCAAATATAATAAGTAGCTAAATAAAGGTTTTGATTACAAGTCCTCTTCTTCCTAATATTTGAGCAGCCTAATTATAAGACATGTGATTTGTCCACAAAATTTTAAAACTAAAACTGATGTTTCACATGTTCTCAGTGAATTTCAAGTCATTGGGAGATATCACCTGGTTATGGCCTCGCTCACATGTATCCACTAGAGATTTAAGACCTTTATTCGCCACCGTGTATGGCGTTCCCGCTCTGGCCTCTCCTGGACGGCTTACTACAGGAGCAAGGCTACATTCACAAAGGTTGAAACTGCCCTCAAGGCTGCAAGACTTACTAGAATCAATTCACAGGAGCCTATACGCCTGTTGATGCTTCCTACGTCTCCTATCCTCCAGGGGCCATACGGCCATCTTCAGGAGTTCTTGAACAGCCTTGCTCACGCTCCTCCAAAACCTTCAACCCCCTTTCAGAACTTGGTTGCTCAACTTACTATAAAAGACAGAAGCCGAGCCTTCCTTCATTGCGGTGCCCTTTTCTGTTGAACAACAACGTTGACTTTGACAATCCCTACAGGCCTCGGAGGTGAATTTGCTAATTTTTCTGATCAGTAAAATATACACATTAAGTCATTGCTCTCTGTGTAGTCCCTTTTATGCTCTCTTGGTTTTAAATTGTGATGCCAAGGGTCGCAGTGCAGCTCAGCGACACACGGCTCTGACGTCAGTAGGCCCGCAGGTCTGGTCTGGGGAGAGACTCACAGGCACAACGGTGGGACAGGCCAGATCCAGCCATCGTGTGGGGTAGAAGTCAGAAACAGCAGCTCATCCTATTTGGGTACCTGAACATGCTGTTAGTCATCATCATGAAGGTTCTTGAGCCGCAGTTCAAATGACTGAAGCTCGTTCAGGACATGTTGATCCCAACATCCATGGGGAACAAGAAGTTGAAGAAGAAGAAGTGGAAGAGGACTCACCAGACCCAGAATACCACCCTGCCAGCATGGGAGTAGAGAAGAACCCGTGCATCAGGCTGAGCAGTGGTCAGCCAGCGGGGAGGTCCCAGTCCCCAGCCGCCGTTTGTGGCTATGCTGGCTTTTTAAACTCTCAGGTAAGTAGGGTTCATGGGGAAACCTATCGGATTTATTTCCCAATCCACCTTTAGTACATCCAGCTGTGTGGCCAATATTTACTAATGATACACACACGATGGGAGGCCTTTTAGATAAACATATTACCCCTGTTCATTCAGCTGGATTTAATGATACTGGATGCCGTGGGAGTCTACCTATATGTTGGTCCCACAGTCACATACTGGATGTTTAAAAGTGGTCCCAAGGGCTGGGGCTGGGGCTCAGTGGTAGAGCGCTTGCCTAGTGTGTGCAAGGCTCCGAGTTCGATCCTCAGCACCACACCACATAAAAATGAATAAATAAAACAAAGTATTTAAAAAAAGTGTCCCCAAATGATGGGACAGTATATGGGGGAGCCAAGTAGCCAGTCACTGGCCCTTGGAATGTAACTAAATATTTCCACAGTTATAAAAAATGGGACGCCCCAATGACCATGTTTCCTACAGAGCACCCGCCAATACCTGACTGTCCTAAACATACTACTACAATGGTATGTTTCCTAGATGGGTGGCGTGTGCCAACATGTGGCCAGAATGATATAGTGTCTCTCGTTTTGTTGTATTTGGAATAGTCACTTTGATATCTGCTTTAGTCTCCTTCATGACCTCTGCTACAGCTTATCCAAAGGCATTCAAGATGCTCACTTTCTTGATGATTTAGCTCAGAATACTTCCAAAGCTTTACAAAGCCAGGCAGATATTGAAGACAAGTCGGGGATTAAATTAAATGCCTTAGAAGCTACAGTTATTAATATAGGTAATGAACTGGCTGCCCTAAAATTTAAACAGAAGCTTCACTGCAATGATAACTACAAATATGTCTGTGTCACAGCAGCAAAATATAACACTTCTCAATGGGATTGGGAGAAAGTTAAGAATCATCTTATGGGCATTTGGCAGACGAATGATAGTCTGGACCTTATGGAGTCACACCATCATATTCAAGAAAGTCAAGAAAGTCAAATTGATTGTGTAAGTCCCACATGGCTTGCTAATCAAATACTTAACTACTTAAATGATTTTAATCCCTGAAATATGTTAAAAAGACATCTAAGAACTTCAAAAAATAGCCCATTGCTGACACTTAAAAAATAAAAAGGGGAGAGATGTTGGGAGCAGTGAGTGACCCCTTGCTTGAACTGATCCCTGGACAGAGCTGATGCCACTCCTGGTAATTCCCCAGTGGAGCTCACCGACTGAAGACTGCCCACTTGATGGTGGGCTCTGTCAAGAGGGAGAGGTGTGTGCCTGCCGTGGAATTCTGTAGTTCATGGCTTTGAGTTCCACGCCAGCTCCCGGGACAGAGGCAGGGACGGAGGAGTCTGGCACAGCAAGATGACCGCATGTTCCCCCGGTGAGATCCTCAAGCCTGCCCGCTCAACAGGTGCTCTTAACAAGGGCTTCCTGGGTGCCACAGGAAGCCCCACACACCGCAGCTGTGAAGTGGCAACACGTGTGTCTCTAGCCCTGAACTTTCTGGTGCACAAAGAACCACGCCGCCATAGCCTTTGACCCTCTGATTCTGAGCCCCTATATCAGTAGACTTGCTGGCCAGCTCCTGAGTCCCTGTGTCTCCACCAGAGTGCATGTTCCCCGATCCCAGCTTTCTCTCTGTACCTGTGTGTGATTTTCTTGATCTCCCGTCAACTCTCGCTGGTTTCTCGGGATCGGCTGTACAAGTTGCAGCAAAAAGGGACACTACTGCAACTCTACAGAGATAAAACTATCCCAAGAGGGCACCGTGAGCAGCACAGGCCACGATGCCCACTCCCAGGACACCACCTGACAGTCAGTTCTGAGGAGTGACCAATAGCAAAAGCACAATTCTCAGGGGGCAAAGCCAGAACGTTCCAGGAGAGGTCCCAGGACCCCACAGACTTCCCAGGAATGCCTTCAAATATTTACCAAAGAGTGACACCAGTGCTTCTCAAATCCTTCCAAAATACTGGGGAGGAAGGGATGCTCGTCTGTGAAGCCATCCTAGGGCACTGCAGGAAGGGAGAAGAGAGACCAGCACCCCAAGCACATTTATGCAAAGACCCCAAAAATGTGCTAATGGACTAATGCAGTGGGATTTTAAAGCATTAACCCCCACCCCCGGCCAAGGGCGTTCTATCCCTGGGAGGCAAGGATGGCTTGAGATTTGGAGATCAACCAATGAAGTGCACCACATTAACATCCTCATATGGCAACCACACACAGGGAACGTGACCTGGGAGGGAAGCACTGAATATGACAGAGCCTTCCTCCAGGGTCAGGCAAGATGCAGGTTCCCCACTGATCATTGTTCAAGGCAGAAGTGGAAGCTTTAGCCAGAGCAACGAGGCAGGAGGAAGGCATGAGCCGCCCAAATTGGGAAGGAAGAAGTGAAACTACCGTCACAGGCGATGTCAGCCTCAGGCAGAACACCCTGAAACCTCCACAGAGGGCTGTGCTGCTAATAGAAGCCCTACAAGCTGCCAGGCATTGGCAAGGGACACATAAGGAAATGGCTCCACTCACAGAGCACCAACAAGGGGAGACATTCGTATGTCTGACCAAGCAGGCAAAAGATCTGCACTCCAAAAACTACCGAATGTGGTTGGAGAAGCATTTTGAAGACACAAAAAAATGGGAAACAACCTGTATTCATGGATCTCAAGACTTGGTATGGACGAGATGGTGATGTTACCCAAAGAATCTACAGAGTCCATGCATCTGGAAAGAAATTCCAGTGGTGCACTTAATAGGACCAGAAAAATCCATCCAAAAATTCATGTGCGATCTCATAGGACCCTCAGTAGCCAAAATATTCTCAAGGAAGAAGAATGAACTTGGAGGACTCCAACCTGCTGATTTCAAAACTTAATAAATACAAAACTTCAACAAAGGAAACGGCTGTGGTGCTGGCATACAGCAGCTGGGAATGAACACTCCACATGGCCAACTGGGTCCAGACTTGTGTGCAAGAGCTCGCGGTCTTTCCAACACACACGCAGTTCTGGAAACACTAGATGTGCAGGTGCAAGAGGGCAGCTAGACCCTTGCCTCACACCCACGAGCTCAGGAGTGCACCAAACAGCCCAGAGGCAGACACAAGAGCTGAACCATGAAACTCCTAGATGAGAACCGAGGGCGCTCGTGTCATTGAACCTGGCAGTGACTCATCAGACATGACAACAGAACACAAGACAATCGGTAAGTGGGACATCAGCACTAAAAACGCAAAAAGGTGAGGACCGAAGAAAATGCCTTTAAATCACTTACCTGAGAAGGACCGGCACCGGAGACACAGAAAGAACTAAACAACTAATGCCCCAAACAGCAGAAAACCCACTCATCAGTGGACAGAGGACATGGCAGGCACTATCCCAAAGAAGACATGTGGATGGGCAGTGGGCTCATGGAAAGAGCACCACAGGGAGAGGCTTAGGGAATGAACACCAAAACCAGAGGCTGCCTCTCACCCAAGCCAGAAGACAGCCAGCTGGGGACTCGAACGGCGTCCCTGTGGTGTGACTGTAAAATGGAGCAGCTGCCGTGGCAGAGGGACAGCTCCTCAAAGCCACCACATGGCCCTGCCAGCCCACTCCTGGCACGGCCAGGGACGGAGAGCTGGGGACTCCTGCGGGCTGTCGCCACAGCATTGGCCACAGCACAAGGGCCATTGGCCATGTGGACAACCCTATGTCAGGGCTGAGCCCTCAGGGCCGTCCACCAGGGCTGAGGGTGAGCAGGGCTGGGCAGTTGGAGACAGTGGGCGGTGGCTTGGGCTGGTAGCAGCTGTGGCAAGAGGTGGCATATGTGGAGACGGCCTCTGGAGGGGACTGGGGAAGGTGTCATGGCCCACAGGGTCAAGGCAGGCCCTCACTCCTCATGGGATGAGTCGTCCAGGGCGATGTGCCCTCCCGAGGCTCTGTGCAGTCCCCTTTGTCTGGGCTCAGAGGCTAGAATGATGGACAGGGACTCGCCCCAGGCTGGGCCAGGCTCCACCGTCAGAGCCACAGGGCAGGTTCCTGGCACAGCCCGGGGGGCCGCTGGCCAGCTCCCCCTTCCCAGCAGGAACAGCCGTGTCCCTTCCTCCTTACCCCTGCTCCCTGCTCCTTCAACTGTGAAGAGGTAAACTGGCCCCGCAGGCTGAGCAAACAGGCTGGGTGGCTGGCCACATCCGGGTGTCTCAATAGCCGTGACCCTGACCGGCCACACTAGGCCTGTCCTGCCCTGTCCATGGGAGGGTGCCCAGGCAGTCCAAGGGCAGGACCTGGGTTGGGGCTGCAGCTGCCCCCCTGACCACAAGCCTTTGTTGAGCGCTGAGTGAACACAGGGCTGAGCCCACCCCTGAGGAGCTCCATCTAGGAGAAGGTGGGCAAGGACAGGCAGGACACCCTGACTCAACAAAGGGCTGGAGTACGCCGGACCCCAGGTCAGCAAGGACAGAGGCCTCAGGGCTGCTGGAGCAGGGGAGAGGTGGCCACCCAGGCAGTGGACCCACACCTAGCAACATCCGGGGTGGTGCCCAGGTGCTCTTGCCACCAGCTTTTTGCCCAACCTGTGGGAGGAGAATGGGGTCCAGCAAGTGAGCAGCCCATGAGCACAGAGGGTCCAGGCCAGGGTACCAGCCCACCCCACGCCAGGGTGGGGGTCCTTCCAGCCCTGCAGCAATGGGCTGGATATGAAAGAAAACTTTGGAGACCATGAAAACCTTATCCCTGGGAACCTGCAACTTGGGGAATGACGGGGTGGGGACGAGCCAGTTGGAACACTAGCCTGGGATCCTGAGGTCAGAGCCCAGGCTCACTAGGGACAGCCCAGGACCAGGCGATCCGCCATGTGGGATCCTGAGGCCTCCCCACAGCAGGCCTTCATTAAAGGAACAGTGGACAAAGGGGAAGACAGGTCCCGGCTTGGCCAGCAGCCCTCTTGAGCCCAGGGGCAGTCTGTGGGGCCATTGGTCAAGCAAGGGGTGATAGTCAGCAAAATGTGTCAAAAACTTTTGAAATCATTATTACGGTACAATGCCCAAGACCCAGAAGTCCCCATCCTGACCACATTTAGTGCACGGGGCCTTAGGCACTCACACTGCGCGGCTGTCAGAGCTTCCTCACCTCCAAGCTGGAGCGCTGCGCCGTTGAGCCCCACTCCCTCTCCCAGTCCCTCTCCTCCTCCTCCGTGTCTGTGATTGACCACAGAAGGGACCTCATGTGAGTGTCCTTCTGTGATCCTCTTATCATCTCACCCAGCTCGGCCCTCAAGTTTGCAGGATACATCAGAATGCCCTTGGAAAGCTGCGTGCTCCCCTGTGCAGGTGGACCACATTTTGTTTGCCACTCATCCACCGTGGGCTGCTCCACCTCTCAGGAGCTGGGGAGGATGCTGTGAGGACTACAGGTGCAAGGATCTGAGTCCCTGCTTTTGATTCTTTGGGGCAAGTACCTAGGAGAGGGATACTGGATCACACAGAGATTTTAGTTTCATCTTTTGGAGGAACCACAGGGCGTACCCCTTTTTGAGGGCTGTTCTTCACGCGGCCACGCCCTTCTCCAGCCCACCCTCAGCATGCAGGCTTCTGCTTTCTCCACGTCCTTGACAGCCCTCGCTGTCCTCTCTCTCTCTCTCTCTCTCTCTCTCTCTCTCTCATCACAGCCAGCCTAGTGGGCATGGAGTGGTTCCGGTTTTAAGATGGGTTACCATTTTCCCAGTAATTCCACCTCTACAAATTCATCCTCAGAGATACAGACCCAGGGGAGCAGGGTGTGGCTACCGAGATGCTGATCTTGCAGCAAACAAAACAAGCAGACCTAGAAAGCTCCCGAGTGCTCCAGCAGCTGGCTGAGCCACAGGCCCTGGTGCTCCCTGACCTGGGGTCCACCCCAGGGCAGATTCTCAGACTGCAAGACAGGGAACGGAAAGCCCAGTGTCCGTCAAACAGGGAAGAAGCGCTAAGCCAGGGCATCCGCGTATGCATCCTGTAGAGGGTGCTGGTAGAGGCTGTTCACGGTCCAGCAGTGGCCACCCTGTGCCTGGGAAGCTTGACAAGCACATTTAAAGGCTGGGGCCTAGAGGCCCCTGCTTGGGCAGGGTGGGCAGTGGGGCCAGGAAACCCCAGCGGCCCTCATTGCCACCACTCCCCAGCCTGTGTGCAGCACCCTTGCCTGTCCAGGACCCCGGGAGTGCACATTGCCTCACCCCCACACAGGTGTGACAAGCTGGCTCTGGAGGAGGTGCGGGATGCAGGCGCTTCTGGCCTGCCTTGGCCAGCCAGCCTTGAGCCTCTCTCCCCAGCAGAGTGAAGCCTCGTGCCTTCCCAGAGGGCTCTCCCAGCGCACTGGGGTCTCTGCACCTGGATCCTCCACCCAGGAAGCCCGTGAGTCACAAAGATCAGGTACACATGACCAAGGGGCATTCCTGAGCTGAGCAGGAGCCATGGGGCCAAGCCAGGCAATGACCCTAGAGAAGTCAGTCTGCCCACAGTGCCTTGTCACTCATCAGGGACCATGAGCTGACGCAGGCTAGGCCCTCCACCCCTCCAGCCCACTCCTCTGTGGGCCAAGTTCCAGGAGGAGCTGACGTTGGGCAGGTCTGCGACTGCCCTCCCCACAGGCCCAGGAGCTCTGTATCCAGAGCAGCCCGGCCAGTGGCCCTGCCCTCTCCCTCCCAATCATCAGAAGCTGCAGGGGGTGGAGAGGGTGACCCCTGTCTGGTGGCACAGAGCTGCAAATCCTTCCTCCTCCAGGCCTCTTTCCTGCCCCGGCCCCTCCCCAAGAACAAACACCCTGGCTGCCTGGAGCGGACAGTGCCCTACCTGGCCTTGAAGCTGGGCCAATGTGCTCCACTACATAAGCCCAGGCCCCCAGAGAGGGAGCACCTTGCCCCACTCCCTCCTCGACTGCCGGCCCGCCCTGCCAGCCCCAGGATGGGCACCAGCAGCAGGAGCTGGGCACTGGTGTGGGCCCTCGAAGCCCTGCTCATGGTGTGGCCGGCAGGTAAGGCCAAAGCCCCTCGCTCTCTCGATGCCGTTTTCCCGTAGGGTAGCCTCTACCCGGGCATTTTCCTGACCAGCTGGACACAATGCCCTCTCCACATGTCTGACACCATGGCCCCCTGGCCTCATGGGACTCCTGGGTCCTCAGCCCACGTCCCACTCGGGCCAACAGAGTGCCAGGAACCAGAGACCAGCTCGGCTGAGGGTGTTGGGGAGAAGATCCTCAGCCTCGGGGCAGGGCCCTGGGAGGAACCCCTGAGGATCTTGGCTTCAGGTTGGAGCAGGAGAGGCCATCAGCAAGGGGCACGGCTGGGATCTCCCCGGGGCTCTGAGAGGCCCAGCTTCACAGTGAGGAGGGGCAGCCCCAACATGTTCCTCTGCCCAGGTCCAGCCTGTCCTCCACAGCTGGGATAACAGCTGGCAGAGCACCCCCAGTGGGGCTGGGCCTCCTGGTAAGGGGGAACTATGTCTGGGTAATAGGGCTAGAGCCAGGTGGACAAGTAAGGCCCAGAGCTGCCACCTGAGCCCAGGGCTGACCTGGGTTCCTAACATCCTGCCTGCCTGACATGCATCTTCTGCCACACAGGCTGCATGGCCCTTGTCACCCAGCTGTTTCTCTTAGCTGTCTATTCTTGGGAAAGCCACGGTGCTAATACTTACTGTCATCAGGGAAAGACATGGCCCTAGTGAGCTGGGCATGGCTGCCTGGGGCCCAGCCTCCCCAGCTCTGCTCCCATTGGAGCTCAGGGCCTGGGCAGACCCGAGATCACCTCCGGTGACCAGGAGGCACGGGGGTTCTTAGAGGACTGGGGCTGGGGTGATTCCTTCTCCAGGGCCGGGGAAAGCTGTGGAGGCCCTGCCCGCTGCCAGGTTTGGATGCTAGCCTGCTCTGCTCAGCCATGTGCCCCCCTATCCAGGCTCTTGGGGGCCTGAGCAGGGTGGGCCTGCTCCTCTAACTCTCTGGTTTGGTGGGGGCAAATAAAGCCAGAAGTGGACTTGATTTTTGTCACAGCTGTGGCTGATGGGGTAAGCTGGACCCTGCAGAGGGATTCAGGTCTCTCTCTCCTAGACATGTTAGCTCATGGGATTGTGTATCCAGACCAGGTGCTCCCAGTGGCTGACAGCTGGCATTTCTCTGCCAGTGACAGAGACGGAGATGCAGGCTGCCTGGCCTGAGGAGGGCCTGCACAGGGCGGATGCACACAGGTTGGGGGTGGTTTGAGCCGGGTGTGACACCTGGCATTGTTGAGACTGAAACAGTAGGTGGCAGGGGCCAGGCTGGGCCATCTATCTGTGCTGGGGAGGGGCTGTGGGTCTGGGGCCAGGGGTGCTGAGAGGGAGTGGCCGTGCTTCTGGGAAAAGCAGTCAAGCAGGGTCCTTGAATGGGATTCATGCACGGCCAGTCCCTGCGGTTTCCAGTCTCCAGCAGGACATGGCTGGGAAAATCAAACAGGAGGCTGAGCTGCTGTGGCATCGAGTGAGTGTGGCTGTGTCCAGGCCTGAGTGCCAGAGTGGGGACCTGGCCCCTTGTAGAGCAGCTGGCCTCACCCGAGCCACTAGGGCCCTGGGAGCCTGTGAGGTTGAAGCTGCCCCTCTCCAGGCTCCCCAGAAGTCAGGCTGGTGGACGCAGCCTTGCCGAGAGGCAGCGGGCAGTTCAGGTCACCTTGGACAACCATCCCCATACCGGGAGCCGGATACCTGATCTGACTCATGGTTCCAACTGGGACCTGGTTCTGGTCTTGGGTTTCTGCTAAGTCACACCTGGAAATCTTCAACTGTGGTCCACCCTCACAAAGCTAGTCTTTGTCCCCTGGGACAGGAGGCATGGGGCAGAACCCCCTAGATGGTAGCCATGGTTCAGGGACCAGGACCATTTCCTGATTCCATTCTCTTCCTTGAGCTGGTGGAGGCATCTGCCCTGTCACTCGAGAGATGAGTGTCACTGGCAGGGCTCACTTTGCCTGGGGGCAGCACAGAGCTCCAAGGCAGCCAGCCAGCTTCTGTGTGTTGAGTGGCAGGGCTGGGGCACACAGTAGGCAGGGCTGCTGGTGCTGGGCCGAGTCCTGTCCAGTTCCCAGAGCTGCTGTGCAGAGATGGGCCTCAGGCCAGAGCCTGTCATGGTCAAGGCTGCTGATAGGTCTGGCTTCTCTTTGATTTCCATCCCCTTTCCTGCAGAGACGCAGGGCCATGAGGAGCTGAGCTTGGGGAACCCAGAACCCACCCAGGACCATCACAGGACAAATAGTGGTATGTGTCCTAGGCTCTGGTATGAGGGCTCCTGACCAGGCAGAGGGTTCCAGCCAGGCAAGGTGACACCTTTTCACATAGCCATGTGTCCCACCAAGACCCTCCTGGATGGTGCCAGGCATAAGGAGTTCCAGAGAAGACAGAGTGTGGAGCACAGGATCAGATGCTCCCATGTGGTGAGCGTGCACGTGTTCACACACATATACACACGACTCATGCAGACAGAAACACACAGGGCAGGAGTGCTTCCAGGGTCTAGGAGTGTCCAGAGGTGAGCAATGAAGAACACGACAGCCCTACCACCTGGACCAATGCATTAGTCCTGGGCTCCCCAGTGTCCCTGGGGTGGGTATCACAGAGGGCAGGGGGCCTGGGAAGGGCACACCAAGTGACCTGGCCCTCACTTGTAGTCTACCTCCCGTCCTCGTCTGCCTGGCCTGTGGTCTTTCCACCTACCACCATCATGCCCAGCACAAGCTGTAAGTAGACGGCACCCCCACCAGCTGGGGTGGGGGTCACAGACCTGGGGGTCAGGGTGGTACAGTGTGGGGCAACCAGGCAGCTCTGGGCAGGGCCTGAGGCTTCCCTGCGGACAGCTGCCGAGCACCCTGGGGCAGAGCGCCCTGTCGCAGGTGGGAGGACTGGTGCGTCAGCGCAGCTCCAAGAGCAGCGTGGTCGCCAGCTTTCCTGCTCCAACACAGGTGCCTGGTCTCTGTGGGGGGGCTGGCACAGAGTGGGCAGAGGGCGTGGGGTGGGGACATGCAGAGGTGGCTCCATCACACGGCTCCCTGCAGCCCTGAACCGGGCCCACAACGGGCGGGTGTGCAGCACCTGGGGCGACTTCCACTACAAGACCTTCGACGGCGACATCTTCCGCTTCCCCGGCCTGTGCAACTACGTGTTCTCTGCCCACTGTGGAGCCGCCTACGAGGACTTCAACCTGCAGATGCGCCGCAGCTTGGCAGGCTCCAGTTCCACCATCAGCCGCATTGTCCTCAAGACCCAGGGGCTGGTGCTGGAGCTGTCCCACAGCTCTGTCCTTGTCAATGGACAGCGGTGAGCAGGGCCCTGGGGAGCCACCACCAGTCTTCTGGGCCCCAATCCCTCGCCACTACCACGACTCCCAGGTGGGGCCAGGACCAGAGCCAGAAGGGCTCTGGGACCCACTCATGCCCTGCTGAGGGAGGATTGGAACTTTCTTCCCAGGGAGGAGCTGCCCTACAGCCGTGCTGGCTTCCTGGTAGAGCAGAGTGGTGACTATGTGAAGGTCAGCGTCCAGCTGCTGCTGACCTTTCTGTGGAATGGGAGGGACAGTGCCCTGGTAAGCATCATCATCATAGGGACATACAGGGGGCTGGAGGGGACCTTTCTGACCCCCAGGGCAGGTGGAATGGGGGGACATACCAGGCAGGCCCTGGAGCCAGGGGCCATGTGACCAAATGGAGCTGCCCCTGTTCTGTCCTCAGCTGGAACTGGACTCTAAGTATGCCAACCAGACATGTGGGCTGTGCGGAGACTTCAACGGGCTCCCAGCCAGCAATGAATTCTTTGTCCACAGTGAGTGCTGCCTGGGCCAGGGACCAGTGTGCCCAGCCAGCCAAGGGCCGACAGTCCCAGGGAGCCCAGGAAGGCAGATTTGGGCAGGGGCACCGGCATGGAGGGAGGTGGGGTGGGTATGCCATTTGGGGGGTGTGGGATTCTCCTGTTGGCTGACTGCAGGGGTCCGTCTCCCGGCTCCTGGGCCTGCAGCTCTACCCACACTGTGCTTTCTCCCTGGTAGATGCCAGGCTGAGCCCTCTCCAGTTTGGTACCCTACAGAAGCTCGATGGTCCTACGGAGACCTGCCAGGACCCCCTGCCCTCACTGGACAACAACTGCACGTATGAAGTGAGCACTTTCTCCATGGGACCCCAGCGGGTAGGAACAGCAGGAGGCCTTGGCAGCTGATGTGGGGCCATGGTCTAAGTTCTGAGGAGCGTCCTTGCCTGACAGAGGAGAGTGGGTCTCTGTTTCCCATACAGTCAGAGGCTGGGCACTGGTGTGTGGACCCCAGGAAGGCAGTCAGCCCAGCGCCCACCAGCAGAACAGAATGGGCCTGGGAAGTTGGGTGACTCTAGGGCACACATGCTCCAGGTGGGTGGGTGGCATACACCAGAAGCCCAAGTGCCTGCCTCTATCAGGTTGGGCCAAGGAGGCACCCAGAGATCCCAGAACAAGAAGCCCTTACCAATATCACAGAGGACTCCTCCTTTGGATGTGGCCTGGAATGGGTAGGTGGATGGATGGGTGTGTGGGTGGATGGGTGGGTTGCTGGGTGAGTGGAAGGAATCTCAAGGGGAAGGAGGGATTCCTTGGTCTGGTCTGTAAGGGGCAGTGTCCCCAGATAAGCACAGTGGCAATCCTACAGCCTCCCTGTCCCCCCCCAGGAGGACATCTGCCACTGCACCCTGCTGGGCCCGGCCTTCGCTGAGTGCAATAAGCTGGTGGACCCCGATCCGTATGTGACTGCCTGTGTCCAGGATCTGTGCCACTGCCCCACATGCCCATGTGCTACCATTGCCGAGTATTCCCGCCAGTGTGCCCAAGCAGGGGGCCAGCCACAGAACTGGAGGGGCCCCAAACTCTGCCGTGAGTGCCCCCCACAGGGCCCAGGGCATACACTGGGAGTCAGTGCCTGGCATCTGGCTGGAGAGACAACAGGGAAGAAACGGCTACTCAGGGGCCCCAAAAAGAGGAGCAAGTGAGGAGAGAGGCAGGTGACGGGATAGCTGTGGAGACAGCACGGAAGTGAAACCTCGGGGGCTGGGGGCCCAGAGGGAGGACCTGGACCTCAGGCACAGTGAGCAGACATGTGTCAGGACCTCAGGGCACGGTGGGAAGAAGGGCATGTGGGAGGCATTGGGCCCAGGCGTCCCTCACATCCTGCCTCTCCCAGGAGACACCTTTTGGGGACCTTGGTGGACATGGAGGCAGGGAATGGGTGCAGTCCCAGCTGACCTGAGTGGTTGGATGGGACCCCTGGGCTAAGGGCCGCCTCCCTATTGCAGCACGGACGTGCCCCATGAACATGCAGCACCAGGAGTGTGGCTCGTCCTGCACCGACACCTGCTCCAACCCCCAGCGCTCCCAGCTCTGCGAGGACCACTGTGTGGCCGGCTGCTTCTGCCCTCCAGGCAGGCCTGTGCCCTTTGCCCCACTGTTAGCACCTTCAGGGTCACTGTCTCCGACATCTGACCCCAGCATCTGCTGAGGGCCCAGGACAGCCCTCCTCACCTTGGAGGGCTGGAGGGCCCTACCTGGGGTCCCACCCAAGGGTCAAGGTTGGGGTGGGCACTGTGAGGAAGCCAGGGACCTGATGTCCTGTGGGAGGAGGCAGCACAGGTGTCACAGGCCCAGGAGCCAGGTGGAGAAGCAGGCTAGAGGACACAGTGCTCACCCCAAGCCACCAGGGTTCAGGCAGGGGCAGTGTCCCAGTCTAGGGGCTCTTCTTCTACTTCTGAGGCTGTGGTCTTCTTAGAGGCAAGATGCCCCCACACCCTGGGAAGGTGACCTTTCTCTATGCCTCAGTGTCCCCATCTGTGCACAGGGAGGCCCTGTGCTCACTAGCCCCCCATCCCTTCTCCAGGCATGGTGCTGGACGACATCACGCACTCTGGCTGCCTGCCTCTGGCACAGTGCCCCTGCACCCACAGCGGCCACACCTACATGCCCGGGACCTCCTTTACTACCGCCTGCAGCTCCTGGTGGGCCCCCAGCTTTGACAGGGTGGGAGGGGTGGGCCCGCCTCTTCCCCACACCCCTCCTGCTTACGGTCTTTCCACCCAGCACCTGCTTTGGGGGTCTGTGGCAATGTCAGGACCAGCCGTGCCCTGGCACCTGCTCTGTGCAGGGAGGGTCCCACATCTCCACCTATGACAAGAAGACATATGATGTCCACGGAGACTGCAACTACCTTCTGTCCAAGGTGCGGCCCCGGCAGGGCCTCTGGGTCCCTCAGTCCTCCCACCCTAGTGAGGGTTCCTGGTGGCTGTCTGCTTGGGGGCACTCCCCTGCTGGGAGGGAAGCCCCAGGCCCCGAGACAAGCTGCCTGGAGGTGACCTGGTGCCAAGGCCACTTTTCCACGGGGCCACATCCAGCCTTCATCAGCATTGGGCATAGGGATGCTCCTGTCCCACACTCAGCTCACACACACGCGGTCTCCCAACAGAAATGTGCCGACAGCAGCTTCACTGTGCTGGCTGAGCTGCGGAAATGCGGCCGGACAGACACAGAGAACTGTCTCAGAGGAGTGACACTCAGCCTCAATGGTGGGGACACGGTGAGAGACCAGTCCTGTGCACCACCGTGCCCTGGGCTGGGAGTAGCAGAGGTGGGAGGCCTGGGAGATGAGTCAGACCCCCTGCTTTGGCTCCCGGGGCAGCCACTTCCCAGGTGGACAGTTCTGGGGCCCACCACGCCTGTCACCCTGAGCTTCTCTCCGGCTCTGTCCCTGTGGGGTCCCCAGGCCAGAGCTCGCTCCCCTTTGGGTGGCCAGCTGGGGCTGGCTGCCACAACAGCTCCTCCAGCCACTGACCGTGACCCCGCCCCTCCAGACCATCCGGGTCCAGGCCAGCGGTGGCGTGTTCATGAACTCCATCTACACCCAGCTGCCTGTGTCAGCAGGTGCGTAGCTTCCTGAGACACCGGGCTAGGTTCAGCACCTCCCAAGTAGGGTCAGCCCCTGAGCCCAGCAGGGTCCAGCTCTTCCCCCGCAAGTCCTTCATGGCCTCTTACCTACAACTTGGGGGTGGCAAAGGTCCTGCCCCAGGATGCTGTGGGGACCTGCCCTCTTGGGAGGTTAGCAGTCCTTCAGGACCTGTGAATACTGTGGGCCACAGGCATGAGAGCTCCTGCCTATGCTGCAGGATCGAGCAGGGTGGCTGGGCCCAGTTGCTACCTGTCCCAGGCAGCACTGCCTGTCTGGCTAGCCAGGCTTCAAGTACCCCTGACAGCCCACCCCTCCACCACAGCCAACATCACCATCTTCAGACCCACGTCCTTCTTCATCCTGGTGCAGACAGGCCTTGGCCTGCGGGTGCAGGTGCAGCTGGTGCCCCTCATGCAGGTGTATCTCAGGCTGGACCCCGCCTACCATGGCCAGATGTGTGGTGAGGCCCTGGTGGTTTGGGGCCTGGGCTGGGGAGGGGGTCTGTACACAGCTGGAGGCTGCCAGGCAGTGGGTAGACGGAGGCTGGCAGTGGACAGGGAGTGCTGGAGACCCCAGCATCAGCCCAGGATGCCTGACAGCTGACTGGTGGCCAGGGAAGTGGCCAAAAAGCAGAGCGCAAGCGGTGCTGCCCCAGCTCAGGCCAGCCTCTACCCAGCTTATCTGCAGATGGTTCTGGAAGCAACCCCAGGGGAATTCCCCCTTTATCTGCCTTGAGGATTGGGGAGGACAGGCTGAGTAGACAACTTGCTGTAGCTGCTGCCTGGCTCCTGCCCCCAGGGCTGTGTGGGAACTTCAACCAGAACCAAGCTGATGACTTCATGGCCCTCAGTGGCGTGGTGGAGGGCACAGGTGCCGCCTTCTCCAACACCTGGAAGACCCAGGCTGCCTGCCCCAATGCCAAGAACATCTTCGAGGACCCCTGCTCACTCAGTGTGGAGAATGGTACCCTCTCCCCCACAATCCCACCAGGCAGCCCTGACTGACCCTAGGACCACAGGGACTCTGGCAGGGCTTGAGTGGCCTTATGTAGGCAGATGGCATGAGTGGGTTAGAGTTAAGGAGGGAGGCACCCTGGGCATGATGGTGGAGGCCCCACATTCCAGCCCCATTCCCTGGCTGAGAGGCCGGTGAGGGGCAGTAGCCACTTCTCTCCCTCTCCAGAGAACTACGCCCAGCACTGGTGCTCACTGCTGACCAACCGCACAGGCCCCTTCTCCGCTTGCCACTCCACCATCAACCCCTCATCCTTCTACTCGGTCAGAGCCCATGAGCGGCTGGGGTGGGCTGTGGGGGGCGGCTGGAGAGGAGCCCTTGGAGCACCCCTGCCTCATCAGGGCCTCATTCCCCACCCCACACACACACACACTGCCTCCCGTGGATTGGGAGAGCCCTGAAGTGAGAACTGCCCACTTGGAGCTGACGGACAGCATGGGCATGTAGCCAGAAGCAAGAGTCCTGGAAGCTCCTGGAGAGGGTCCTTCTGGCCTTAGGCTCCATGTGGACACCTGCTCTATGTCAACACTTCACTCTCATGAGGACGCCAGTCACTGGAAGAGGGCCACCGCTTGGCCTTGACTTTACTCCATTCTTTGCACACTTGGCCTGTCCAGAGGAGCTGGGAAGAACTCTGGGGCACCTTTTTGCAGACACAATTTAACCCACAACAGGTGGCTTGGGGGTCACTTTTCTGGAAGTCCAAAGTTCTAAAAAGCATGTGACCCTAGCCCTGGGGGTGTTCTCTGATGACAGAGCCAAGCTCAATCCCATGCCCATCCCGTTGACATGCCTCTCACCAGACCCTTCCTCAGTTTCCCCTTCCCACCTAGCCACACACACCCCCACAGATCATCCTGAGTGAAGTATCTCCATGCAAGTTGGGCCTGTCCTAGTCTTGTGGACCCCAGATTTACCCAGTCCCGACCTGGCCTTCAGAGCAGACTCTACTCTGCTGGCCTGCCACCACTTCTCCAAGATGACCTCAAGCTCTGTTCCTAACGTGAGGCCTGGGCCACCCCCTAAGGAGGCCCCCCTGTCAAGTCCCCCACACGGGCCATCTGTCCTTGAGTCCTGACCCTGGGTGGATTAAGGGGGGAAGAAATAATGGGGATGAGGGACCCTGGGGACTAGGTCCCTGACCCTGATGTCTCTGGCCCCCAGAACTGCATGTTCGACACGTGCAACTGTGAGAAGAGTGAGGACTGCATGTGCGCGGCCCTGTCCTCCTACGTGCAGGCCTGTGCTGCTGAGGGCATGCTGCTGCGTGGCTGGAGGGCCGGTGTCTGCAGTGAGTGCCAGCTGGGGTACCCCCTCAGAGGATGGGGTCCCCTCAACAGCTGTCTAGGCCTCATGGGTGGGAGTGGGGCTTGCGGGCCTTGGTGAGGGACAGTGATTGCTTACTGGATTCTTGGCCAAGAGCTTTGTGTGTCCCCACCCAACCTCATGAGGACGTTCACTGTTCCAGTCAGAGGAGGTGGGGGGTTGGGCCAGGTGGCCAGCCATTGACCTGTCCCTCACCCTTACCCACACAGCCAAGTACATGAGCAATTGCCCCAAGTCTCAGATCTACCAGTATGTGGTGGACACCTGCCCGCCCACCTGCCGTGCCCTGAGTGAGGCCGACACCACCTGCAGTGTCAGCTTTGTGCCTGTGGATGGCTGCACCTGCCCGGAGAACACCTTCCTGAATGACGCAGGCATATGTGTGCCCGCCCAGAAGTGCCCCTGCTACTTGCATGGCACCATGGTGGCCCATGGGGAGACCGTGCAGGAAAACAGCATGGTGTGGTAAGGAGGGCCATGGATTGGGAGGGCCTGAGCTCCCTGTACCCCTCGCCCCTCCAAGCCACCCTCACAACTCATTACTGCCCCCAGCCCAGGCAGGCAGGGTCTGGCTGCAGGTCTGTCCATGCCAGATATTTCTGTGCCCCATCCCATCCCCGAAGGGATCTGAGACACAAAGGGACCAGGCTGGGGGAGGACACCTGCCAGGCCCTCTACCAAGAGGTCTGGAGGTTGTGTGAGGGTCTTGGGGACCAGAGAGTGGTGGCAGTGTGTGCCTTGTGGGCCTCCTGCCAGGCAGTTCTCACTGGGGCCAGCAGGGTGTGCCCTGACCCCACTCTTTCCCTGCCTTGAAGGCAGTCTCTTCACAAGCCATGTCAGTCAGTTTCCATCACCAGGACACGAAACCTGTGGCCAACCTATGACGAGGGTTACTCTAGCCACAGTTTTGGAGGTTGCAGGCTGGCTCTGCTGCTGTGTGAGGCAGGATGTTGTGGTGAACTTGCAGTCTGCATGGCGGGGAGCCAGAGAGTGAGAGAGGGGCCAGGGTCCCACATCCCCTCAACATCCCCTTTACCTGCCCCAGTGACCTCGCTCCTCCACTCCTCCCCATAGCTCCAAAGACTGGCTGCAAAGCCTTTGGCACGCAGGCCTTTCAGTGACATTCTGGGTCCAAACAGTAGGACAAGCTGAGGGCATGTCCTTCTCCCTATGTCCAGCTGCCTTCCTGAACATGCACCTGCCTTTTCCGGGTGGGGACCTCCACAGAGGCCCCAGGAGCAGCTTTCCCGCCTCTTCAGGAGGTGGGGCGGCCTGGAGAGGGCCGGCCCTTGGGGGGGCAGGAAGCCTGGGGTGGAGTCTGTGGGAGACGCTGGGTCCAGAGCAGGCTGGCCTGTCTCTTGCAGCTCATGTGCAGATGGGAAGCTGAGCTGCCTGGGAGCCCTGACGCAGAAGGCCGCATTTGGTAAAGCACCCGCCCTGCCCAGCGCCCTGGGGCCATCAGTCCCGGCCTAGACCCGGCCTCAGGCCCAGCAGAGTTGCTCAAGGTGGAGAAAGGCCAGGAGTCTGTCCCACAGTGTGGAGGTTGCCCTTGAGGTTGGGGTCCTGGGCTACACCACCTGGGCAGCATTCACAGTGACCTGGGCAGCATTCACAGCAGCAGGATGGAGTCAGCCGACTTGGGGTCCAGGGAGACTCTATCCCTGGGCCCCTCCCACGTGCTTGATCTCCCCAGGGTGTGTGGCGCCCATGATGTATCTGGACTGCAGCAATGTCTCAGCGGGCACCCCAGGGGTCGAGTGCCTCAGGAGCTGCCACTCCTTGGACATGGACTGTGTGAGTCTTTCCGGGCACAGCCATGCACAGCCCATGGCCCCAGCCGACATCCTAAGCTAGGGGGATGCAGCCTGTGATGATCCTGGGTCCTGATGCCTCTGGGGGACCCATGGCTGTGAGCTTTGTGGACCCAGGTACTCCACACCTGTGTGGCTTCTGTTTGGACACTCCTAGGATGGACAGTGTCCACTTGGTGTCCTAAAACCCTGAACTGGGGCAAACAGGCCTCTCTTAGTCCCTGACCCAGACTCCCTGTGCCCCATAGTTCAGCACACACTGTGTCTCAGGCTGCGTGTGTCCCCCGGGGCTGGTGGCAGATGGGAGTGGGGGCTGCGTTGCCCAGGAGGACTGCCCCTGTGTCCACAATGAGGCATCCTACAAGCCGGGGGCCACCATCCGGGTCGACTGCAACACCTGGTAGGTCTTGATCCCCTTAGGGTCAGCGGGCTTGGAGGTGTACATGGGGACAGTGACTGGAAATGGTCTGGGTGTAGCAGAGCTTTGGCAGGTGGCCATGCTTATAGGACCCCATTCTGTGGAGAAGGGGCCTGGGTCTTTGACCCATGGTGACAGGATGCATGCCCACGGCAAGGTTGCCCTTGCCACAAGTTTGCCCCTGAGCCTGGAGGGGGCAGAATGCAGGCACAGGAATGGCCAGCAGCCTCAGAGGGCAAGCTCTGTGAGCAACCCCCCACCCCACCGTCTAACAGCACCTGCAGGAACCGCCGGTGGGAGTGCAGCAGCCAGCCCTGCCTGGGCACCTGTGTGGCCTATGGGGATGGCCACTTTATCACCTTTGATGGCGAGCGCTACAGCTTCGAAGGCAGCTGCCAATACACCCTGGCCCAGGTGGGTGCTCCCACCTCTCCCCAAGGCTGGTGGCTGGGGCCCATGACCCTGGCCCAGGTGGGTGCCCCCACCTCTCCTGAAGTCTGATGGCTGGGGCCCATGACCAGCGTCATCTCTTCCTGCCCAGGACTACTGTGGGGGCAATGGCAGCTCCAGCGGGACTTTCCGCATCACCACTGAGAACGTCCCCTGTGGGACCACAGGAACCACCTGCTCCAAGGCCATCAGACTCTTCCTGGGGGTGAGAGCACATGAGCAACCCCTGCAGCCCCCCAGCCTGAACTCCATCCTGGGCTCTCTGCCACAGTGCTGTTCCCGTGGTGCGTCGCGGACACGCCCAAGCCCAGGACTCAGGACAGCAGATGCTTGCTGCCTCTCCATCCTGGGGCCAGAGGTCCCAGATCAGAAATGCAGGGCCAGGCTCCTGAGAGGCCTGGGAGGGCCCTTCATGGCTTGTCAGTTCTAGGGACCTCAGTGTCCTTGTCTTGTGGCCATTCCACTCCAGTCTCTGCCTGTGTCTCCTCACGGCCTTCACTGTGTGTGCTCTCGCCTCTCTCATAAGTACATTGCCATGTAATGCAGGTTGATCCCATTTCAAGATCCTTCTCTGAATCACCTGCAAAGACCCCCTTCCCCATAAGGTCACAGTAACATAGCCTGGGGATTCAACTGTGGACCAATTTTTCGGGGGGGGGGGGGGCATAATTCACCCTACCATGCCTGGGGCACTCCTTTCAGAAAAAGCATTCACGAGGCAGAAAGAAGAGCTCTGGATCAGGGCGCTTCTCCCTCGAAGGATGGGGAGGAGCTGAGAAGGCAACAATAGGTCGGACGAGGGGAGTGAGGGGTGGCATGGGGCACAGGGCTGGACAGAGTGGGCCTTTGGGGGCTCCTCAGCTAGTACACAGCCTGACATTCCCACAGCCTCCCCTAGCTACCAGCACTTTCTGCCATCCTCCGGCCAAACTCCCTCCACCAGGGTTCCTTACACCTCAATCCCCTGTGTGCGTGAACTCCCTGGCTGGAGAGGGTCCTCAGGGTTGGCAGGCTGGCTTCTGGCCCCTAGCAACCTGCAGCTGTTGTCCCTGTGTGCCTCCATCTGCAGAGCTATGAGATGATCCTCCACGAGGGGGGCTTCAAGGTGTTGGAAAGGGGGCAGGGTGGGGATCTGCCCTACAAGATCCGCTACATGGGCATCTTCCTGGTCATCGAGACCCGCAGTGGGCTGGTGGTGTCCTGGGACCGGAAGACCAGTGTGTTCATCGGTCTGCATCAGCATTACAAGGTGAGTGCAGGCCAGCAAGGGCTTCCTCCTCACCTGGCCTGGAAGGAGAGATCACCTACACAGCCAGGTTCCAGAGTGAAGAGTTGAGCCACACTCACTGACAGGTGCTTTGGAGCCTGGGATGGATGCTGGCTCTGTCCACTGGCCTTTACTTTGGCAGAGGGCTCTCTGGGGTACCCCAGGACCTGCTTCACACCTTGTGCCCATGCAAGTTCCCTCGGTGCTGCCCAGGGGAGCTGGGTGCCCTCCCTCTTCTGCTCCTGGCCAGGCTCTGTGCCCAGGCTCCCTTCTCCCTGTGCTCCTGCAGGGCAGGGTCTGCGGCCTGTGTGGGAACTTCGATGGCAATGCCCTCAATGACTTCACCACACGGAGCCATGCCGTGGTGAGCGATGTGCTAGAGTTTGGAAACAGTTGGAAGTTCTCCCCGTCCTGCCCGGATGCCCTGGTGCCCAAGGACCCCTGCACCACCAACCCTTACCGCAAGGCCTGGGCCCAGAAGCAGTGCAGCATCATCCATAGTGCCACCTTCGCCACCTGCCACTCTCAGGTGGGGCTCAGAAAGACCCACAGCTCTGGGCCTGGTGGGCAGGGGCAGCAGATCGTAGCCTCTGGGTAGGGCTGTGGATGCAGCGGGCCTCGGAGGATAGTCTTGACCTGACTGCATCCCACAGCACAGGGTCCTGCAATCCGGGTTCCAGTCTGGCTCTCCCACTAGGCAGGCTCTGTGGTCTTTGTGCCAAGCATGGAAGTGTCTTCATTGTTTTGGGACCCATCCTTGAGCACAGCTCTCATCAAAGCTTCCCAGGGAGGGATCCTTGACATATCCTGTGACAATCTCTAGAACTGCCCAGGCCGCAACACTAACAGAAAGCTAGCAGGGGCGTCTCCTAGAGGAAGTGGGGATAGTTTTCAGTAGAGACTTCCAAATATCATTTCCCGTGGCTTTAACAAATACTGAAGTATCCACTCAGGGGCATGGCTTCCTCATTCAGGATCCTAAGTGGTAGTGAGAGGAGGGTAGCTCATGTAGGAACAGCTGCTAGCTAACACACAAAGTGACCTTTGCTGAGGTCACTCCCCATGGCCCATCCTTAGACGCAGGTAGCTGCATGCAGGTAACTTCCATTGACTTGGAAGATGCTTAGTGGCTGACAAAATTGACCTCAGTTTTGAAGGCTGCCATGTTGAGGGAAGGAAAAAATTGGATCCACCTATGGGTCTACTGTCCAGAAGAATGTGAGTTGGGGGCTGCCCCTCCTTGACCTAGACAATGGGCAGCTCCTTGTTGTCCAGGCAGGTTAACCATGTGGCCCAAAGTGCAGTTTGGAGTTAAGCAATACCTGTAATCTGGCATGAGCTGTCCAACCCAGTACTTCCTCAGGGCACATCCTGGGTGCCAGGCTCAGCCCAGCGAATGGGAACAGAACCTGCTAGCATGGAGCTCACCTTTGGGAGTGAGACAGCCAGGCGGTCAGGGTGGGCTCTGCATAGGAGCCTGGCAGGGAGTCACCAAGGCCATGGGAGCAGCAGTCCAGGGAATGAGTCAGCCAGCAGGATGGTAGAGGGGGCCAGGAGGCTTGTGGGCTGGAGCAGAGCAAACCAAAGGCTTGGGAGCAGAGAGGCAACCAGGGATGGCTCGTGTCCCTGGCAGGTCTGGAAACTGCACCCCATGAGCAGGTTCATATAAGAAGGTCTGAGGAGCATGAGTATGGGTGCCCCAGTGGGCAGGTGCCCAGGTGGGCTGCAGAGGTGGTGCTGGGCAGCTCCCATTTGGGATACTCTAAAGATACTTGAAGCCCAGGATCCAGGATCTTGGACCACTGGTGTGGGATTGACCTACAACTGGCTGCAGAAACTTGCCCAGGGCCAGCTGGCTCCTGTCCGCAGCACACGTTGCCTTCTCCCTTTGCTCCAGGTCGACTCCACCAAGTACTACGAGGCCTGTGTGCATGACGCGTGTGCCTGCGACTCGGGGGGAGACTGTGAGTGCTTCTGCACCGCTGTGGCCGCCTATGCCCAGGCCTGCCACGAAGCTGGCGTGTGTGTGTCCTGGAGGACGCCAGACGTCTGCCGTGAGTAGGGGCTCTGCCCATGTGCTGAAGGGCGTGGAGGTGGGAGGTGGGGCTGTAGCCTCTGTAGCCACATGTAGGCTCTGGGACTGCCTGGCAAGCAGACACACAGACACCCAGTGTGTGTGAGACTGCACACACATGCGTGTCCACCTGCACAGCTGTAAACATAGGCAGACCAGACAGACTCTCCACAACAATGTGGTTCCCAATAAAAAAGGAGCTACAAAGGCAGGGCGAGGGATGGTACCTCAAGCCCTACATACCTGGGCTCAGCCCAGGATGGGCCCTAGGGACATGCCAAGGGAGGTAGCCTGGCAGGCACACGCTTAGTCTCCACTCTTTGTGCCCAGCGCTATTCTGTGACTACTACAACCCCCGTGGGGAGTGTGAGTGGCACTACCAGCCCTGTGGGGCCCCCTGCCTGAGAACCTGCCGGAACCCCAGTGCACACTGCCTGTTTGACATGCCTGGCTTGGAAGGTAAGAGCAATGTCCTGGGGGGACCTCCAGGGCCCACTGCCAGGGTGGGCCTACAACTCTTGAGATGTCTGCTGCCAGGGTTGGGGATGCTAGGCTGCCCCTAGCTGACCCGAGAGGGCTTGAGACTGAGTGAGAACCCATACCCATCCTAGGCTGCTACCCAAAGTGTCCACCCAGCAAGCCCTTTTTCAACGAGGACCAGATGAAGTGTGTGGCCCAGTGTGGCTGCTATGATGAGGATGGAAACTACTATGACATTGGCACGCAGGTCCCCACAACCCAGAACTGCCAGAGCTGGTGAGGCAGGGGATGGCGGGGGTACAGGGAAGGGGTGGCCCCCGCAGGCACTCAGCCTCCCCTCCCTCCTGCAGTCACTGCACCCCTGGCGGCCTCCAGTGCTCTCACAGTCCCTCGGGTAAGGAAGGGCTACTGGGTTGGGTTGGGGCTGGGTTAGAACCTGGGAGTGAGCCCATACCTGCTGGCCCCCAGCCTGCACATGTTTCTACGAGGGCCGGACTTACGGCTACCAAGACATCATCTACAACACCACCGACGGCCTCGGTGCCTGCTTAATGGCCATCTGCGGAAACAATGGGACTATCATCAGGAGGGCGGAGGAATGTCCTGGAACCCCGTCCACAACACCCTTCACCTTCACACCCTTCACCACAAGTAAGCCCTACCTGGCTCAACAGAAGCCCCTGGCCTGGGCCATCATGTAGCCTGTGGCAAAGTGATGTTTGGCTGAGTCTGGGACAAGGGAAGACCCCGGGACACATGCCGCAGGAGACCCTATTGCAGAGGACCCCTGGGTCCTGACCCATGACCTGCTGGAGAGACTCTATCAGGGGTCCATGTTCTCATGCCCTACCTGTAACGAGGACCCAGGAAGTCTAGGCACAGAGCTGGCAGGGCTTCCACAGGCACCATAAAGATCTCCCAGGTCCCAGCTGATCCTCAGCACAACCCATGCCAGCAACTGTGTTTCCTTGCCTGGACACGGGCAGCCAAGCCCAATGCCCTAGTAAGCAATAACCCTGAACAAGGCGTGGGCTGGCCCTTGTATGAGGGGCTCACTATCACCAGCTCCTACTGGGCATGGCGAGGACCAGGCTCATGGACCTCTCACTCCATGCAGGCACAGTGCCCACAGCATCCACGGTGTGTGTTCGCAAGGTTTGCAACTGGTCCAGCTGGTACGACAGCAGCCGTCCAGAGCCTGGTATGGGAGGTGGCGACATGGAGACACTTGGGAACCTGAGGCAGAAGGGGTACCAAGTGTGCCAGGCCCCGGCAGCCATCGAATGCCGTGCAGAGAAGTTCCCCAGCACGCCGCTGCAACAGCTGGGCCAGAAGGTGAACTGCGACCCAGACAGAGGTCTGACATGCTTCAACAGTGAGCAAAGCCCGCCGCTCTGCCACAATTATGAGCTGCGAGTGCTGTGCTGCACCCATGTGCCCTGTGGTCACACCCCGTCCCCAGGTACCAGCACCATCAAACCTCAGTCAACAACACAAGGCACCTGCCAGCCTCAATGTGAATGGACAGAGTGGTTCGACACAAATTATCCCAAATCTGAGGAGGACGGGGGAGACATAGAGAGTTACGACAGGATTAGGGCAATGGGGGGCAGTATCTGTGAACACCCACAGGACATAGAGTGTGAGACAGACCTCTACCCTGGAAAGAGCCCAGAAACATTGGGACAGCAAGTAAAGTGTGACGTGCACTACGGCCTGGAGTGCCACAACAAGGACCAGACAGGGCTGTTCCCCATGTGCTACAACTACAGACTGCGAGTCCTCTGCTGCGGCACAAGCCACTGCGCAGAAACAGCTAGCAAACACCCACGGACCACAGTGCCAAGCAACACGACAAAGAGCACACACACACTAGGGTCAGGGTCAACAAAACCTACCAAACACATCCCCCAGCCTGCGACGGCACAGACCACCACCCAATGCCATCCCAGGTGTGAGTGGACAGAGTGGTTTGACATGGACTTCCCCACCTCTGGGGTCGAGGGCGGGGACATGGAGACCTATGAGAACATCAGGGCCGCAGGGGGCAAGATATGCCAGGAGCCCCAGAAGATACAGTGCCGGGCAGAGAATTACCCAGAGGTCAGCATCGACCAGATCGGGCAGGTGGTGACCTGCAACCCCCAGGTAGGGCTGGTCTGCAAGAACAAGGACCAGACGGGAAAGTTCAACATGTGTTTCAACTACAACGTGCGAGTGCTCTGCTGCGACTCCAGCCACTGCCCCACCACAGCCACGCCACTGCCACCCACTCCTTTGTCCACCACGCTGGCGCCCACCACCGCACTGCCCACTACCACCGCACTGCCCACCACCACACCCCTGTCCACCACCACCGCACTGCCCACCACCACCCAGACAACCACCTACTGCCAACCAAGTTGTGAGTGGACAGAGTGGTTTGACACGGATTTCCCCACCTCTGGGGAAGAGGGCGCAGACATGGAGACCTATGAGAACATCAGGGCCGCAGGGGGCAAGATGTGCCAGGAGCCACAGAAGATACAGTGCCGGGCAGAGAACTACCCAGAGGTCAGCATCGACCAGATCGGGCAGGTGGTGACCTGCCACCCCCAGGTCGGGCTGGTCTGCAAGAACAAGGACCAGACGGGCAAGTTCAACATGTGCTTCAACTACAACGTGCGAGTGCTCTGCTGCGACTCCAGCCACTGCCCCACCACGGCCACCACACTGGCGCCCACCACCACTGCACTGCCCACTACCACTGAGCTGCCCACCACCACCGCACTGCCCACTACCACCACGCTGCCCACCACCACCGCTCTGCCCAACACCAGCCCCCTGCCCACCACCACCGCACTGCCCACCACCACCCAGACCACCAACTACTGCCAACCGAGGTGTGAGTGGACAGAGTGGTTTGATATGGACTTCCCCACCTCTGGGGTCGAGGGTGGGGACATAGAGACCTATGAGAACATCAGGGCCGCCGGGGGCAAGATGTGCCAGGAGCCCAGGAAGATACAGTGCCGGGCAGAGAACTACCCTGAGGTCAGCATCGACCAGATCGGGCAGGTGGTGACCTGCCACCCCCAGGTCGGGCTGGTCTGCAAGAACAAGGACCAGACGGGCAAGTTCAACATGTGCTTCAACTACAACGTGCGAGTGCTCTGCTGCGACTCCAGCCACTGCCCCACCACGGCCACCCGACTGCCACCATCTCCTTTGTCCACCACGATGACGCCCACCACCGCACTGCCCACTACCACCACGCTGCCTACCACCACGCTGCCCACCACCACCGCGCTGCCCACCACCACCCCGTTGCCCACCACCACCCCCCTGCCCACCACCACCCAGACTACCACCTACTGCCAACCCAGGTGTGAGTGGACAGAGTGGTTTGACACGGACTTCCCCACCTCTGGGGTCGAGGGCGGGGACATGGAGACCTATGAGAACATCAGGGCCGCCGGGGGCAAGATGTGCCAGAAGCCCCAGAAGATACAGTGCCGGGCAGAGAACTACCCCGAGGTCAGCATCGACCAGATCGGGCAGGTGGTGACCTGCAACCCCCAGGTAGGGCTGGTCTGCAAGAACAAGGACCAGACGGGAAAGTTCAACATGTGCTTCAACTACAATGTGCGAGTGCTCTGCTGCGACTCCAGCCACTGCCCCACCACGGCCACCGCACTGCCACCGTCTCCTTGGTCCACCACACTGGTGCCCACCACCGCACTGCCCACTACCACCGCACTGCCCACCACCACCGCGCTGCCCACCACCACCGCGCTGCCCACCACCACCCCCTTGCCCACCACCACCCCCCTGCCCACCACCACCCAGACTACCACCTACTGCCAACCCAGGTGTGAGTGGACAGAGTGGTTTGACTCGGACTTCCCCACCTCTGAAGTTGAGGGCGCAGACATGGAGACCTATGAGAACATCAGGGCCGCAGGGGGCAAGATGTGCCAGGAGCCCCAGAAGATACAGTGCCGGGCAGAGAACTACCCAGAGGTCAGCATCGACCAGATCGGGCAGGTGGTGACCTGCCACCCCCAGGTCGGGCTGGTCTGCAAGAACAAGGACCAGACGGGAAAGTTCAACATGTGTTTCAACTACAACGTGCGAGTGCTCTGCTGCGACTCCAGCCACTGCCCCACCACGGCCACCACACTGGCGCCCACCACCACTGCACTGCCCACTACCACCGCGCTGCCCACCACCACCGCTCTGCCCAATACCAGCCCCCTGCCCACCACCACGGCACTGCCCACCACCACCCAGACCACCAACTACTGCCAACCGAGGTGTGAGTGGACAGAGTGGTTTGATATGGACTTCCCCACCTCTGGGGTCGAGGGTGGGGACATAGAGACCTACGAGAACATCAGGGCCGCCGGGGGCAAGATGTGCCAGGAGCCCAGGAAGATACAGTGCCGGGCAGAGAACTACCCTGAGGTCAGCATCGACCAGATCGGGCAGGTGGTGACCTGCCACCCCCAGGTAGGGCTGGTCTGCAAGAACAAGGACCAGACGGGAAAGTTCAACATGTGCTTCAACTATAACGTGCGAGTGCTCTGCTGCGACTCCAGCCACTGCCCCACCACGGCCACCCCACTGCCACCGTCTCCTTGGTCCACCACACTGGCGCCCACCACCGCACTGCCCACTACCACCGCACTGCCCACCACCACCGCGCTGCCCACCACCACAGCGCTGCCCACCACCACCCCCTTGCCCACCACCACCCCCCTGCCCACCACCACCCAGACTACCACCTACTGCCAACCCAGGTGTGAGTGGACAGAGTGGTTTGACACGGACTTCCCCACCTCTGGGGTCGAGGGCGGGGACATGGAGACCTATGAGAACATCAGGGCCGCCGGGGGCAAGATGTGCCAGAAGCCCCAGAAGATACAGTGCCGGGCAGAGAACTACCCAGAGGTCAGCATCGACCAGATCGGGCAGGTGGTGACCTGCCACCCCCAGGTAGGGCTGGTCTGCAAGAACAAGGACCAGACGGGAAAGTTCAACATGTGCTTCAACTACAACGTGCGAGTGCTCTGCTGCGACTCCAGCCACTGCCCCACCACGGCCACCGCACTGCCACCGTCTCCTTGGTCCACCACACTGGCGCCCACCACCGCACTGCCCACTACCACCGCACTGCCCACCACCACCGCGCTGCCCACCACCACCGCGCTGCCCACCACCACCCCCTTGCCCACCACCACCCCCCTGCCCACCACCACCCAGACTACCACCTACTGCCAACCCAGGTGTGAGTGGACAGAGTGGTTTGATTCGGACTTCCCCACCTCTGAAGTTGAGGGCGCAGACATGGAGACCTATGAGAACATCAGGGCCGCAGGGGGCAAGATGTGCCAGGAGCCCCAGAAGATACAGTGCCGTGCAGAGAACTACCCTGAGGTCAGCATCGACCAGATCGGGCAGGTGGTGACCTGCAACCCCCAATTCGGGCTGGTCTGCAAGAACAAGGACCAGACCGGCGAGTTCAACATGTGTTTCAACTACAACGTGCGAGTGCTCTGCTGCGACTCCAGCCACTGCCCCACTACGGCCACCCCACTGCCACCATCTCCTTTGTCCACCACGCTGGCGCCCACCACCGCACTGCCCACTACCACCACGCTGCCCACCACCACCGCGCTGCCCACCACCACCCCCTTGCCCACCACCACCCCCCTGCCCACCACCACCCAGACTACCACCTACTGCCAAATCAGGTGTGAGTGGACAGAGTGGTTTGACACGGACTTCCCCACCTCTGGGGTCGAGGGCGGGGACATGGAGACCTATGAGAACATCAGGGCCGCCGGGGGCAAGATTTGCCAGAAGCCCCAGAAGATACAGTGCCGGGCAGAGAACTACCCCGAGGTCAGCATCGACCAGATCGGGCAGGTGGTGACCTGCAACCCCCAGGTAGGGCTGGTCTGCAAGAACAAGGACCAGAAGGGCAAGTTCAACATGTGCTTCAACTACAACGTGCGAGTGCTCTGCTGCGAATCCAGCCACTGCCCCACCACGGCCACGCCACTGCCACCCTCTCCTTTGTCCACCACGCTGGCGCCCACCACCGCACTGCCCACTACCACCGCACTGCCCACCACCACACCCCTGTCCACCACCACTGCACTGCCCACCACCACCCAGACGACCACCTATTGCCAACCAAGGTGTGAGTGGACAGAGTGGTTTGACACGGACTTCCCCACCTCTGGGGAAGAGGGCGCAGACATGGAGACCTATGAGAACATCAGGGCCGCAGGGGGCAAGATGTGCCAGGAGCCCCAGAAGATACAGTGCCGGGCAGAGAACTACCCTGAGGTCAGCATCGACCAGATCGGGCAGGTGGTGACCTGCAACCCCCAATTCGGGTTGGTCTGCAAGAACAAGGACCAGACCGGCGAGTTCAACATGTGCTTCAACTACAACGTGCGAGTGCTCTGCTGCGACTCCAGCCACTGCCCCACCACGGCCACCGCACTGCCACCGTCTCCTTGGTCCACCACACTGGCGCCCACCACCGCACTGCCCACTACCACCGCACTGCCCACCACCACCGCGCTGCCCACCACCACCGCGCTGCCCACCACCACCCCCTTGCCCACCACCACCCCCCTGCCCACCACCACCCAGACTACCACCTACTGCCAACCCAGGTGTGAGTGGACAGAGTGGTTTGATTCGGACTTCCCCACCTCTGAAGTTGAGGGCGCAGACATGGAGACCTATGAGAACATCAGGGCCGCAGGGGGCAAGATGTGCCAGGAGCCCCAGAAGATACAGTGCCGTGCAGAGAACTACCCTGAGGTCAGCATCGACCAGATCGGGCAGGTGGTGACCTGCAACCCCCAATTCGGGCTGGTCTGCAAGAACAAGGACCAGACCGGCGAGTTCAACATGTGTTTCAACTACAACGTGCGAGTGCTCTGCTGCGACTCCAGCCACTGCCCCACTACGGCTACCCCACTGCCACCATCTCCTTTGTCCACCACGCTGGCGCCCACCACCGCACTGCCCACTACCACCACGCTGCCCACCACCACCGCGCTGCCCACCACCACCCCCTTGCCCACCACCACCCCCCTGCCCACCACCACCCAGACTACCACCTACTGCCAAATCAGGTGTGAGTGGACAGAGTGGTTTGACACGGACTTCCCCACCTCTGGGGTCGAGGGCGGGGACATGGAGACCTATGAGAACATCAGGGCCGCCGGGGGCAAGATTTGCCAGAAGCCCCAGAAGATACAGTGCCGGGCAGAGAACTACCCAGAGGTCAGCATCGACCAGATCGGGCAGGTGGTGACCTGCAACCCCCAGGTAGGGCTGGTCTGCAAGAACAAGGACCAGAAGGGCAAGTTCAACATGTGCTTCAACTACAACGTGCGAGTGCTCTGCTGCAAATCCAGCCACTGCCCCACCACGGCCACGCCACTGCCACCCTCTCCTTTGTCCACCACGCTGGCGCCCACCACCGCACTGCCCACTACCACCGCACTGCCCACCACCACACCCCTGTCCACCACCACTGCACTGCCCACCACCACCCAGACGACCACCTATTGCCAACCAAGGTGTGAGTGGACAGAGTGGTTTGACACGGACTTCCCCACCTCTGGGGAAGAGGGCGCAGACATGGAGACCTATGAGAACATCAGGGCCGCAGGGGGCAAGATGTGCCAGGAGCCCCAGAAGATACAGTGCCGGGCAGAGAACTACCCTGAGGTCAGCATCGACCAGATCGGGCAGGTGGTGACCTGCAACCCCCAATTCGGGCTGGTCTGCAAGAACAAGGACCAGACCGGCGAGTTCAACATGTGCTTCAACTACAACGTGCGAGTGCTCTGCTGCGACTCCAGCCACTGCCCCACCACGGCCACCCCACTGCCACCATCTCCTTTGTCCACCACGATGACGCCCACCACCGCACTGCCCACTACCACCACGCTGCCCACCACCACCGCGCTGCCCACCACCACCCCGTTGCCCACCACCACCCCCCTGCCCACCACCACCCAGACTACCACCTACTGCCAACCCAGGTGTGAGTGGACAGAGTGGTTTGACACGGACTTCCCCACCTCTGGGGTCGAGGGCGGGGACATGGAGACCTATGAGAACATCAGGGCCGCCGGGGGCAAGATGTGCCAGAAGCCCCAGAAGATACAGTGCCGGGCAGAGAACTACCCAGAGGTCAGCATCGACCAGATCGGGCAGGTGGTGACCTGCAACCCCCAGGTAGGGCTGGTCTGCAAGAACAAGGACCAGACGGGAAAGTTCAACATGTGCTTCAACTACAACGTGCGAGTGCTCTGCTGCGACTCCAGCCACTGCCCCACCACGGCCACCGCACTGCCACCGTCTCCTTGGTCCACCACACAGGCGCCCACCACCGCACTGCCCACTACCACCGCACTGCCCACCACCACCCCCTTGCCCACCACCACCCCCCTGCCCACCACCACCCAGACTACCACCTACTGCCAACCCAGGTGTGAGTGGACAGAGTGGTTTGACTCGGACTTCCCCACCTCTGAAGTTGAGGGCGCAGACATGGAGACCTATGAGAACATCAGGGCCGCAGGGGGCAAGATGTGCCAGGAGCCCCAGAAGATACAGTGCCGTGCAGAGAACTACCCTGAGGTCAGCATCGACCAGATCGGGCAGGTGGTGACCTGCAACCCCCAATTCGGGCTGGTCTGCAAGAACAAGGACCAGACCGGCGAGTTCAACATGTGTTTCAACTACAACGTGCGAGTGCTCTGCTGCGACTCCAGCCACTGCCCCACCACGGCCACCCCACTGCCACCATCTCCTTTGTCCACCACGATGACGCCCACCACCGCACTGCCCACTACCACCACGCTGCCCACCACCACCCCCCTGCCCACCACCACCCAGACTACCACCTACTGCCAACCCAGGTGTGAGTGGACAGAGTGGTTTGACACGGACTTCCCCACCTCTGGGGTCGAGGGCGGGGACATGGAGACCTATGAGAACATCAGGGCCGCCGGGGGCAAGATGTGCCAGAAGCCCCAGAAGATACAGTGCCGGGCAGAGAACTACCCTGAGGTCAGCATCGACCAGATCGGGCAGGTGGTGACCTGCAACCCCCAGGTAGGGCTGGTCTGCAAGAACAAGGACCAGAAGGGCAAGTTCAACATGTGCTTCAACTACAACGTGCGAGTGCTCTGCTGCGAATCCAGCCACTGCCCCACCACGGCCACGCCACTGCCACCCTCTCCTTTGTCCACCATGCTGGCGCCCACCACCGCACTGCCCACTACCACCGCGCTGTCTACCACCACCGCGCTGCCCACCACCACCCCCTTGCCCACCACCACCCCCCTGCCCACCACCACCCAGACTACCACCTACTGCCAACCCAGGTGTGAGTGGACAGAGTGGTTTGACTCGGACTTCCCCACCTCTGAAGTCGAGGGCGCAGACATGGAGACGTATGAGAACATCAGGGCCGCAGGGGGCAAGATGTGCCAGAAGCCCCAGAAGATACAGTGCCGGGCAGAGAACTACCCAGAGGTCAGCATCGACCAGATCGGGCAGGTGGTGACCTGCAACCCCCTGGTCGGGCTGGTCTGCAAGAACAAGGACCAGACGGGAAAGTTCAACATGTGCTTCAACTACAACGTGCGAGTGCTCTGCTGCGACTCCAGCCACTGCCCCACCACGGCCACCACACTGCCACCATCTCCTTTGTCCACCACGCTGGCGCCCACCACCGCACTGCCCACTACCACCACGCTGCCCTCCACCACCGCGCTGCCCACCACCACTGCACTGCCCACCACCACCCAGACCACCACCCAGTGCCAACCCAGGTGTGAGTGGACAGAGTGGTATGACACGGACTTCCCCACATCTGAGGTCGAGGGCGGGGACATGGAGACCTACGAGAACATCAGGGCCGCCGGGGGCAAGATATGCCAGGAGCCCCAGAAGATACAGTGCCGTGCAGAGAACTACCCTGAGGTCAGCATCGACCAGATCGGGCAGGTGGTGACCTGCAACCCCCAGGTCGGGCTGGTCTGCAAGAACAAGGACCAGAAGGGCAAGTTCAACATGTGCTTCAACTACAACGTGCGAGTGCTCTGCTGCGACTCCAGCCACTGCCCTGTCACAGCAGGCATTTCTTCCTCTACACTGCCCTCCACACCTGGTCCCACCAGTGGCCTGGGCTCCACTGTTCTCGTCAGCACACGCACCTTCCCTGAGCCTTGCTTCTGCAAGGCCTTTGGAGGGCTCTTCTCACCTGGTGAGTTGGATCACAGGGTCTCCCTTTCTTTCCCTGGTGGGTGTGTCCTGTCTTCTCTTATGGTCCACCTACCTATGGTGTAGTCTCCTCATGTCCTTGTCTGGCCATCCTTCTCCTCATGTGGCTGCCCTGTGCCCCTAGCCTTGGCAGTTGCCTTCAGGTCGTTAGCCTCCTTTGGGTGAGTGCTCTTGAGGTTGTTTTCTGTCTCGTAGGCGATGTCATCTACAACAAGACCGACAGAGCTGGATGCAACTTCTATGCCATCTGCACCCAGAAGTGTGGCATTGAGCGCTTCCATGGCACTTGCCCCACCTCCTCACCCACCATGTCCTCCATCCCTGTGCCCCCACCCTCACCGCCTCTTGGCTGTGATAATGCTGTTCCTCCCCGACAGGTAGGCTTCCCTTACCCTGTTGTGTAGGGATTTTGTCTGAGACCTCAGGTTTCAGAAGAGGGCCAGCACTTGCAATTGTTCTACTGCCCTTAGCGGTGGCCAATGACCAGCACCACCACCACCCGCATCCCCTCAGGCTTCGTTAGCGACCCATGCCCTGGTATCTTTTTGGGTGCAGGCGCTGAAAATCCAGGGTGTTGGTCATCACAGTCTTTTTTCCCTCTGGTGGCTCCTGTGCATGTGACCTCTATCTTAGGTGTGCTGGGTGATGGGACCCCATGAGCCGCCCCAGGTTGGCACCCTGCTTGTTCTCTGCTCCAGGTGAATGAGTCCTGGACCCTGGAGAACTGCACTGTAGCCAGGTGTGAGGGAAACAATCGTGTTGTCCTGCTAGAGCCATCGCCCGTGGCCAGCATCACCTGTGTGAACCAGCACATGCCCATCAAAGTGTGGAGCCAGAGCCAGCCTTGCCTCTTCCACTACGAGTGCGAGTGTGAGCAGGCAGTGGGTGGGGAACAAGCCGAGGCAGAGGAGCAGGCCCTGCGTGCAGCAGGCTGGGAGGTGGCCAGCCATCACTGACTGTAGACTGACTGCTCAGTGAACACGCTTGCTCTGTTAACCTGCAGGCGCATGTCCTCTGGGAAGGGCTAAGGATGCAAACCACGACCAGAGGGGATTTTTCTGGGGGTCTTGAGGATCTGCTTCTGTTACCAAGGGCACAGGGCATCACAGTCCTGCTGGCCTCAGGACAGCAGACACCCACAAGCCTCTCCGTCCTGAGGCCAGAGGTCCCAGATCAGGATGCAGGCCAGGCACCCTGAGAGGCCTGGGAGGGCCCTTCCTGCCTGTTAGTTCTAGGGGACCCAGGTGTCCTTATCTTGAGGCCACACCACTCCAGTCTCTGGCTGTGACTTGTCATGGCCTTCTCTGTGTGTCCTCTCCTGTCTCACTGGATTCAGGGCCACCGAGGTAATGCAGGCTGATCCCATTTCAAGATCCTTCTCTGAATCCTCTGCAAAGACCCCTTTCCCATAAGGTCACAGACACAGGTCCAAAGGTACATATGGCTTATGGGGACAAAATTAAACCCATGACACACATTTTGTAGATGAGGCAACTGAGGCCTAGAGACTTGTGTGGCTGCCCTGAGTCACAGTGGGGCTGAGGAAGAGGACCTCCAGCCTGTGTGTCCCACAGGTTTCTGCAGTGGATGGGGCCACTGGAACTTCATGACATTCGACGGTACCTCCTACTCCTTCCGGGGCAACTGTACCTACACCCTCATGAGGGAGATCCACCCTCGCCATGGGAACCTGAGCATCCTCATTGACAACCACCACTGCAGGGCCCACGACACGGCCAGCTGCCCCCAAGCCCTCCGAGTGCACTACGAGTCCACAGAGATCATCCTCACTATCACCAACACCAGCGCCGGAGAGGAGAGCCTGGTGGGTCCCTGGGCAGGTGGAGCAGGCCCTCCCCATGCAGAGGCCAGGAGTGTGCCTTCCTCCCTGCGGTGGCAGTCCCCAGGGGTGCAGGAGGACCCACAGGGCAGGCTGCCTGAGGCAGAGCACATCTGTAGGCCCCACGTCCCTGAAGGAAAACCCAGTCTCTCGGACGGAGGTGGACATGCTGGCCTCCAGTGCTCAGGGATCAGAACCCCTAAAAGCTGCCTGGACCTGCCCCTGGCTAGGGTTTCCTGCACTTCCCCAGATCCTTTTCAACCACATGCGGGTGAGCCGGGGCTTCAGCAAGAACGGCATTAGCGTGTCCGTGACGGGGGCCACCACGATGGGCATCCACATTCCTGCTGTTGGCGTGAGCATCACTTTCAATGGGCACACCTTCCAGATCCAGTTGTCCTATGGCTACTTTGGCCACAACACGGAGGGCCAGTGCGGTGAGTGGGTGCAGCCTGGCTCCCAGCTGCCTGCTCTCCCCCAACCACCTGTCCAGGCCAGAGCCATCTCTGGGCCTCCCAGTCGATAGAAGGACTTGGGTCAGAGGATACAGCCAGAGGCTTCCTGGGCTCCAGCCTGCAGTGACCTCTGCCCCACTCCCCAGGCACCTGCACCAACAGCCAGAGTGATGACTGCCGCCGGCCTGATGGCACCATCGCCCCCACCTGCCAGGACATGGCCAAGACCTGGGTGATGCCTGACAGTAGCCGAGAGGACTGCCAGGCAGTACCCCACCTTCCTGTCACCACCAGCCCCCCACCCCCAGTGTACAGCACAACTAGCTCCACCCCCTGCCCCATCTCACCCCTCTGCAAACTGATGCTGAGCGGGTGAGTCCTTGGCTTTGATATGGTGGGTGTGGGCAACAAGCCCTGCCCGGCTGGATTCTTCTGGGCACAGAGCACTTAGCCCTGCAACCTCTTGTCTGAAGGGTCTTTGCTGAGTGCCACAGCCTCATCCCACCTGGTCCCTTCTTCCATACCTGCGTGAGTGACAGCTGCCAGGCTGACACCCTCATGCTTTGCCAGAACCTGGAGGCCTATGCGGCACTGTGCCGCTCCCGGGACGTGTGTGTGGACTGGCGCAACGCTACCAGTGGGCTGTGTGGTGAGTGGAGCAGACCCAGGCTTCCAGCCTCCTGAGCCTGCCTGATGCCCATCTAACACCTGTCTCTGCCCGCAGACCACCCCTGCCCACCCACCAAGAGGTACAGGCCATGTGGCCCCATGCAGCCTGCAGCCTGTGACTCCAGGTGAGCTCAGGCTGGGCAGTGGCTTCCTGGGCTCCAGCAGTCTTCCAGGGGCAGCAGTCTCCTCGGTCTGTGTAGGCCAGCCAGAGGTCCAGAGGAACCAGAAGACCAGAGCACGTTGGGGCTCTGACCCTGAGCTCTGTGGCCCCCAACTCCAGGACTCCCTGGAACTCCTCCAGAGCTTCCAATCCCTTGGGCAGGGCAAGACACCAGGGAGGATGCCCATCTACATTCTGACTCTGGCCACTGTGGCCATCCCCACCCTTCCTTGGCTGCTTGTAAGGGGCTCAGAATCCTGCTCTTCTTCCCTGTAGGACCCACAGTCCCCTGAGCTCACAACTGGCTGAGGGCTGCTTCTGCCCTGAGCACCAGCTCCTCTTCAGCTTGAGCACAGACATCTGTGTGCCTGAATGCTGTAAGCATGTCCCCCGCTACAGAACGTGGAGCCCATCTTCACCTGCATAGACAGGGTCCCCTGTGTCACAGGCCCCATTCTGCCAGGCCAGAGCATAAGGTGGCCACAGCAAGGCCTACAGTCTTGCAGAGCCCCAATGGCCCCCTGGAGCCAGCTGCACAGGGCATAGAGCTCTTGTGCTTGTTACTGCTCCTGTCCTGGGCCACTCAGGACTAGAGTAGCAAGGACCCCTGGAAAATTCCCCACCCCAAACCCTGTCCCAGCAACACCACACCCATGAGTTCTCCCAGGGCTTCTGCTCCATCCTGGTGGGAAGACAAAGGCCTAAAGTGGGCGGGCGACCAGTCCCAAGAGCACACATAGTCCGTGGCCTGGGCCCCATCTACCCAGCACCCTGAGTGACTCTTCCCTTCTTCCAGCCTGCGTGGGACCAGATGGGTCTCCCAAATTTGTGAGTGGTTCTGCCCCCACCTGCCCCTACCCCATCTTGAGCTGAGGGAGGGAGGGAGGGAGCACCCTACCTTGAGTGGCCAGCTCTGCCACAGTCCTGGGGCTGACATCCTTCCTGCCCTGTCACTCAGTCTGTGAAAGGCCAACCCTGCTGATGGGGACCTGGCCTGCTCTTGCACAGCTGGGAAAGCTGAGACCTCATCTGGAGCCAGCCCTGTAGCCTGTGGTGACCCTGGCATGGTCTTTTGCAGCTGGGAGAGCAATGGATCAGCAACTGCCAGTCCTGTGTGTGTGATGAGGGCTCAGCATCCGTGAGGTGCAAGCCGGTGCAGTGTGAGGTCCAGGACCTGCCTCTGCAGTGTGGGCAGCCTGGTTTCATGGCCCTAACCAGGCCCCAGGCCAACAACCCCTGCTGCTCTGAGACACTGTGTGGTGAGCACCCAATAGCAGGAGTTGGGGTTGGGGAGCAGAGGGGATGTGTGTCCTGGCCTGACCTTAGCTGGACCACTTGGTGGGGCGGCCTCAAGGCGCTTCCGTTTTCCACCTGAAGATGAGGCTAGTACCTCTGGTTTGACCCCTAGATGGTCCCGGGCTTGGGAAGGGTTGGGGGTGAGAAACACAGCAGCCTCTGAGAACCAGAAGCCTGCACATCCAGGAAGGGACAGAAGCATGCCACTGGGCGGCTCCCCTGACAGGCCCCCTTCTCCACAGTCTGCAATGTGACCACCTGCCCCCAGGACCCACCTGAGTGTGGGCCTGGGCAGGAGCTGACCTACACCCAGGAACAGAGCAGCTGCTGCCCCAACTTCAGCTGCCGTGAGTGGAGTGGGCAGGGTGGGGCAAGGCTGCACCCCAACCCCCTCTGGGACCTTGTTGCTTAGGAGAGTGGGCAGGGCAGGGAGGGACCCAGGTGCACTCAGCCCTCCTTTTCCTTTCAGGACCTAAGCTGTGCAACTACAATGGCACTGTCTATGGGGTAAGGGCTTGGCCTGGGCATGGTGCTGGCAGGTCTCGGGGGCAGGTGGGGTACCCATCTTCCTCAGTCCCCTGCCTCACGGGTACATCTCTGCACCCTGTTCTCAAGAGCACTGGAAGGCTGGCCTCCATACATGTTCATGCATTTCAGCTTTAGGGACCTTGCAGAAGGCAGTCAAATGTTAACTCTGGGGTCCCTGCCCATGGCAGCCCCTGCCCACCAAGTCCTGTGCTCTGCTAGGGACACATTTACATTCCAGTTGAGGAAGAAACAGTTCCTCTGTGCCCCACCTGGCCACAGGGAGGGTCCTGGCCCTGAGTCCCACCCAGTATCCTTGGTGCACCCCCTGATCTACTGTAGGTCGGAGCCACCTTTCCAGGGGTCATTCCCTGCCACATATGCATCTGCGTCTCCATGGGAACCCAGGCCCCAACTGTGCAGTGTAAGGAGGTTGCCTGTACCACCTCCTGCCCCCAGGTGAGCCCGAGACTCGGAGACCCAGCTCCAAATGCCTACCTGGTGACAGCCACCAGGAGGATATTCCAGCTCAGCCTACACTGGGGCCTTATTTTTCGCCACAGACAGGGTATGAAGTAGGAAGAGTGGAAGGGGGATTGAAGGGACAAGACCTGTGGGCTACTGGGACAGGGGTTAGGCTAAGCAGGGACAAGTAGGAAGGGGGATATAGCACTGGGAAGGGACATGGCCTCACAGCAGGTGGCTACCAAGGAGGTATGCAGGCCCCCTGGCGTGTGGTAGGAAGGCAGGCTGGGCTGGAGGAGAGAGACCTGACCATCCCTTCTGCCCTTCAGGGCTTTGAGTATTCAAGATCAGACAGACAGTGTGTTCCGATCACCTGCTTCACACCGGAGGGCCAGTCAGTCCAGGTAATTTAAGAAGGCTTTAGAGATGGGACTCTCCTGGGAAATCCTCACCTCGGTGGGGCTCAGCTCCAGGCACTAACCCCGCAGTGCCTTCCTTCCCTGCATTTCAGCCCAATGAAACCTGGGTCAGCAGCCATGTGGACAACTGCACTGAGTACCGCTGTGAGACCAAGAGTGGGATCCCCGTGCTGACCCCACGGCCCAAGCCTTGCCCTGACGTGTCCAACTGCAGTGTGAGCATCTGGGAAACCCCGCCCCAAGAGGGCCTACCCATGGGGAATTACCATCCCCAAAGACCCCACTCCCGCCATGCCCAGGGAAGGTCTCCTGGAGCCCACCCCACTCCAGGAATATTCCCTATCCTTGGCCCTGCAGGGGATCCTCAGGAAAGCTGGGTGCTGCTACTCCTGTGAGGAAAGGGGTGAGTCGAGGCTCCTTCCTACCACCCTCCAGTTCTGCCCCATGACTCCTGCCAGAAGCTGACAGTCTTCTCATATGAGGCGGCAGTGGGACCCCAGGTCCCAGATCCACCCCTGAGGAACGGAAGGGGTGGTTATGATGGAGGGGAGGCTCCCCTAGTCCAGGGCCTTGCAGTGAGGATCTGAACTGTCTTTTTCCAAGACTCGTGCCAAGTTCGTGACACCCTGACCGTCCTGCGGTACCAGGGCTGTGAGACGGAGACTGTGGTCAACGTCAGCTTCTGCGAGGGCTCCTGTCCTGGAGTGTCCAAGTGAGTGGACAACGTGGTCTGTCAAGAGTATAGCAGAGCTAATAGGCCACCCACAGTCACCTAGGGCCTGTCTGTGGGCCTGCTGACCAGCTCTGAGTCAGGAGGCCACACCTGCTACAGGAAGGAGGGAACAGGCTTCCAGCAGGGTGCTCTCTCCATGTCCATCTGCGCATAGCTCCATCCCTAAGGAACGGAAGGGGTGGTTATGCATGGAGGGGAGGCTCCCCTAGTTCAGGGGAGCTGACCAGGCCAGGGGTAAACTCCAGGGCCTAGGGAGGATCCAGAAATGTCTGCCCAGAGTTAGTGAGATGGAGGAGCCAGTTCATGGTCAGGGATCTTCGGGGTCCACAGAAGGCAAAACAGGGTTCAAAGTGACCCTGAACACCCAGAGAGCCCAGGAAGGGAAAGCCTGTGTGCTTGGGGAGATGACCAGGGGCCACTTGTGGACAGATGGGGCAGCTATCAAGAGCATAGAGGAACATAAACACTGTAGTTGCTAAGAGAAACCTCAGGGATAGGGGGCCATCCTAAGGGTAGCACCATGTCCACAGGTACTCAATGGAGGCCCAGGCCATGCAGCAAAAGTGCACCTGCTGCCAGGAGAGGAGGACCCACCAGGAGGCTGTGATCATGCGGTGTCCCAACGGCACAGACATTCAGCACACCTACACCCAAGTGGACGAGTGCAGCTGCTCCCTGTCCTGCCTCTCCTTAACCCAGGCTCCCATGGACACACACATCTAGGGGTCACTGGTGGGGAACATCCTGGCCCCCATCCCTGTGCCCCTCCTCCTGGAGCCAGAACACGCATCACTGACTACAAAAACCTTGGGTGGGCCTGTGAGCCTTTGTGGCTCCCAGTGCCTCTGTCCTACTTCTCCCTGCCAGTGCCCTGGAACATTATGGACAGTGAGGATCCACTTGAGGAAGGCACAGGCAGGTGTCCTGCCCTCAGAGACCCTCCAGCCTGTCTGGGTCACTTACCATCAGGCCCCACCCTGGCCTTATGCCTTCCTGATGGCATCAAGATGCCCTGAAGCAAAACTGAGCACCTGCTGCTGCCATCTCACCACAGGCCTGGGGGCCCCAACCCACAGGGCTCTAAGAGGCAAGATTTTCTGCCAGGCGCCAGGGAGCTCCATCAGGCATGGGGGCTACCTGTCCATGTCTGCACCCTAGGGCTGGCTGGAGGGGACTTGGGGGCTGCTACGGGTGGGATGGAGGGGAGCCCCCAAGTACCCCTCTGCTCACTTAGCCTCAAACTACAATAAACCCTGGCATTGTGTGTCTCCTTCCTGAGTCTTTATCTGCCAGCTCTATCTGTGGGCCTGTTCCGGCTGATGAACCTGGCAGGGCCACACACACAAAGAGCCTCTGGGAGGGACAGGCAGCAGGGCAATGGGAATCTGTGGGTCATGTGCAGGCCCCTGGGCACCACTGGATGCCAATCTTGGGCTGTGGGTATACTGGCCAGGCCTGCAGACACCAGCCTAGCCATTATAGGGACAGGGGGGCAGCTAACATATGTAAGACTGGATCACATGCAAAGACTGAAGAGTCTGTGGACAGCAGGGAGGCAACCCTGACCCCAGACATCATGGAGGTGTGGCTGCCTCCCAGCACAGGAGTATGAGGTGGGGGCCGGATATGTGCACAGCCTTGCTCAGGCCCCAGGGGCTGCAACTGATGCTGGCACTCCATGTCCACCACCACCTCCAACTCAAAGGCTGGGGATATGGAGGTGGGGTGCAACAGGAAATCTACCAACGAGGACACAAACATAGTGTGGGACGCAGGGTACCCTAACTGGGCTTGGCTGCATAGGAAGGGCAAGAAATTAAGTGGGCAAGGGCCTACTATAAGTGGTGCTGCATCCTGGGGAGGCAGAGACCATGCTGGCTACCATGCTGACCAAGAAGCCTTTGAAGGGGCAGGGGGTCTCTGCCTCAGGCTGTCCAGCCCCCAGGACGTGGCAGTGGTCAGGCTCTGCAACATAGAGCTCCTGCTCCTTCCTAGGGCCTGATGAAGAGCATCTGGTTTCCCCTCATGGCTATGGCCAAGCCTGGCAGGCAGGCCACCCCACAACTGGACCAGAGGTAATCCAAGGGACTAACAAGGCTGCAGGTGAACAGCAGGGACACATGTGGTCACTGGGGTCGCCTTCTTCATGTTTACTCTACATCTCAGAGTCTGACCTCCTAGAAAGTGTGGCAAGTCCCTTCTCTGTCTGGGTCTCTATCACACCAGTCATTCCCGTGGCACTGTCACCTGCCTGGGACAAGCACACATGCCAAGCTTTCAGTGTGCCAGGGCATCATCCTTTCATCCCGACCAAGGTCTCATGCAGTGTGTGCTATTACTGTTCCCACTTTACAGTCGGGAAACTGAGGACAGAAATAAGAAGATGCTTCAGAAGGGGTAAAAGTCCTCTCTAAACCACAGGTTCATTGCAGTGCCAGGGGAGGTAACTGCAAAAACAGAACAAGGAATAAAATCAAGAGTGCTAGTTACTTTAAATATATTTTTAAAGGGATTTCTGGCTTCTAGATGGAAAAGTAGGCATCTCTTTCCCCAAAGATAAAAGGCATGACAATGAGAGGAACTTTAAAATAGGAGCAACTGAAAGTGACAGTGAGTTAGTAGACAGATGCCTTCCTGAGAAGCAAAGACTCTGGAAGCACTGATGGTGAGCTTACAGGAAGTGCACTCTTGGCCCCAGCCACCAGCCCCCTCAGGAAGCCAGCACTCTAGAGTGCCAAAGCTCCAACAAAACGGGTGAAAGGCCCTGTAGTAGGATTTTTCCCCCCAAGATTTAAGGATACTGAGGACAGATCTCAAGTTTTGATATTTTTCTATTGAGCTCCACAGAAAGGAACAGAGAGGGCAGAGAGGCAGTATATGACGAGGTAGTGACCTTCCAGAAGGAAAAACAAAAGCCCCAGGACTGGAAGGCACTCCAAGAATGCCATAGAGATGGAGAAAGGCAGTCCACTCCTCACTCACGCAGTGAGATTCTGGAACACCAAGCACAAACATCAAGGTTGCCAGATAGAAGCAGCAGGTCACCTGCTGAGGGGCACAATTCTGGTGGCCTCTGGCCCTATGTCAGTTGTGCTGGACATCAGGAGACAGTGTGCAGTGCCTGAAGGTGCCAAGGAAAAATGTCTCTAAGCACAAAGTTCCACACCCAACAAAACTCTTCTGTAAGAGTGGCAGGAAGAAAACTAGTGACAAAGAGTCAGGCAGATGCCTTACACAGACCCTGCATGAACTAGGGGTGAAGCTGGCCTGTGGCAAGAAGAGTGACAGAGAGCAGCCATCCTGAAGCACTGTAAGAAGAAACACCCAGAAAGCATGCAAAAGCTCCCCATCTCCATAGGCACACTGGTCTGCGTCTTTCTCTGTGGCTAGTGCTTCCGGGAAAGCACTTGCCTGTGCTGGGGCCCTCTGTGGAAGTGCTACAGTTACACCTTCCACCTTACACTCTGCATCCACCAGGGGTGGTGTCTGAGTGGTATGAAGGAGGGTCTGAGCCACTGTATTTCCTTCCTCTGCCCATCACCCTGGGCCAGGTCTTCCCACAGTGGTGTCAACTGCCTGGGCTTTGTGATCTCAGTGTCAACAGCAGCCTCTGCCATCTCACAGCTGAGGGTCTTCACTTTGAGCTGTTCCCACAAGATGCATCCATGCTCTTCAGCCTTCCCAATTGCTGCGTAAGGAGCTTCCAAAGAGCCACAGCAAAAAGAAACAAAACAAAAAATCTGGCTTGCAGGACTTTGATGGGGTTGTGTATTGTCAGCAAGGACAGCATGCAGACCAAGGCAAGGTGGCCATGGGGATGACTGGGTAGCAGCTAGGAAATGGCAGGCTTGGACCCATTCTTCACACATCAACCCTTCTGCTGCTGTGGTCTGGCAGTGCTGGAGGTGGAACCCAGGGCCTCAGGCATGCTAGGCGCACACTTTACCACTGGGTACAACCTAACCCCAACCTTCATGCCAAGGACACATCTACTTGGATGGCTGACCCAACACCAAAGAAATAGAAGTATACAAGCAGTAGAAAAAAATATGGGTAAACATATTTAAGCCCTGAAAATGGAAAAGGCTTTGCTAGTTATGAAGAGAAATCCAGAAACTCTAAAGGAGAGAATAAAAAATTTGACAACATTGGGCGGGGGGGACTTTTTGGGCTGGGATTGTGGCTCAGTGGTAGAGCGTTTGCCTCACACGTGCGAGACTCTGGGCTCAATCCTCAGCACTACATAAAAATAAATAAGTGAAATAAAGGTATTGTGTCCAACTCCAACTAAAAAAATAAATATTAAAAAACAAAACTTGTACATGAAACAAAATCAACAGCAAAATAAAAGGCAAAAGTCAGACCAGCAACACAGCCATAGCCCCCAATACAGAAGAGCAGCTAAGAACAGAGAAGAGAGACCAGTGGTCCTGAAGACAATAGACAATGTAAGCCAGAAACAGAAGAGATTCTTTGCAAAAAAAAAAAAAAGGAAAACAAGCATCCCTCAAACTCACTCAATCTCACTCCCTGAAAGAGATTCAAGTAGAGAGGCTGCCCTGGCAGGTGGGGTTGGAGGGGTCTGGAAAGACCTGAAGATCACAGGTCCCTCCTGGGCTCAGAGAAGTATTTCAAATGACTCAAACACAGGGACTGAACAGACCCTCCAGGGGAATCCACTCCAGTCGGCCACAGCCCTGCCTAGCTCTGCTGCCCCCCTCAGGCCCCTTTCTGTTCTGCACCACCTCCCAGGGCCTGTACTTTTCTGCCCCAGCTCACACCTGGCATCTCTCTGAAGGGCTGTGCTCAAGTGCCTGAAACTGCCTCCCTTGGGAGACCTTAAGCCAAAGTGACTGAGACGGGACTACAGGAAAACCTGGCTGGTTAAGGCCTCCCCTGAAGCTGCCCTTTCTGTCGGCACCCCACTACCTCCCTCCTTGCATTCCCCTGAGAGTACGTCCTTAAAAAATTACACACTAAGAGTCCTCCGACAGTCTGCTTCTGCAGAACTGTATCCAAGACCTACAGCACCAGAAGCAGTTCTGGTGAGCAACCAGTAGCAATGGGACTCTGGGTAGGATCTGTTGTCCCAGCCAGAGGGCAACATAGGCCTCCTACAGAGCCTGAGATGCTCACCTGTTCCAAGTGGGGGTGCAGGCATGAGATAAGCTGCTGGCCCAGATGCCCTGGCACAAGAGGTGACAAATACGACCCAGGAGCTGGTGGGCTGGGGTCGCACACCACTGAGGTTGGAGAGAAAGACAATAGGCTCTTGTCTGTCAATGCAGGTGAAGGCCTGGTATGAAAGCCAGACCTCTGGCATATTTAAAGCCAGACCATCTCCTGCAGCTGGAAGGTACTGAGTGCTGGTCCAGAACTCAAGTTCAAGAGGGCAGGAGGTGAAAATGCATGCACCACTGGGTCTCCTCTGCTGATGCCAGGCCCTGATGGAAAGAGTGGGACCCTGAGACCCAGGGTTGGGATATCACCTAGAGGCCCCTGAAAATGAGGCCCCCCAGACCTGCAGAGCCTACTGATACAGCCTCACTGGTTGCTTAATAGAGCTGCCCCCTTGCTCAGACTCCATGAAGGAGCCCCACCTTGCTGGAGGCAGATACCTGGCAGAGCACTGCTGGCACTGCAAGTCTACCCACACCTCTGCTCCTTGCAATTGTCCAGGAACTCAGGCCCAAGCACAGCTGGGCTGAGGAACGGGGACCTCCTGGGTATGAGGGAAGGAGCCAGGCAGGGCCTGGCAAAGATGCCTCACCTACAAAGGCAGTGAGGAGGAGGTGGAGGAGGCCACCCAGGAGGAGCTGTCCTCTGCAGGGGGTGCTGAAGGTGCAATATCTGCCACAGAATCAGGCTCCCTGAACAGCAGCAGAGGTAAGAGGAACCTGAGAGCAGAGCAAGGTGGCAGCACCTCAATGCCAGAGGTCCCAGAGGTAGCTAACAAGAACAATGCACAGAGCAAGAACAGGAGAGTGCAGGCTGATATCAGTCCCCTCGTGGAAGGCCCTGACCCCTCCACCCACTTCCAAGTCACTGGTAACGGAGAGGTGGGTTCCCTTATTATAAGGGCCCTCACAGTCATCCAAGGTGTTGGGAACCTGGGCCTTCCCATGGCACCACTGTGACCTCTGCTAGGTAAGGCTGTGTGGGGTCAGATGCTAGAGTCCTGGCCCAGGTCTGCCTTTTTGTCCACCTCATAACAGACCTATCTCATTTCCCACACAATTGGGATACTCAGTAGCCAGCACCAACCCAGAGACTGCTGTACCTGTTCAGTAAAAGAAACCACAGCAGGAAGGCCAAGTGGGACCTGAAACCACCACACTGCAAGTGCACTGGCCTGCAAGCCAGAGCCTGAGCTGACAGCCCAAGCCCAGAGGTCAGAGCCCGTGGCCCAGGCTGAAGTTAATCATCTCTCCTCTCCTCTAAAACACAAGGAGAGGACTGGGGCTATAGCTCAGTTGGGAGATGCTTGCCTTGCATGCACTAAGGCCCTGGGTTCAATCCCCAGCATCACACTAATTACATAAATAAATAAAACACGAGGAGAACCTACTGTCCCTCCAATTACCCAACTTGTCCCTCTTTTGCATTGTTGCCAAGTATTAAAATTACTTTATCCCACCTTAAACATTATGGTTTACATTGTTCACATAGTCATGCTCTGTTCACTGTGACTATTATTATCTCATTAGACCCAAAATATTCTTGGCCTCTGTCCTTTCAGACCCTGAGTCCCTCACTGACCCCAGCATCCATTCAGAGGCCAGGTCTCATCTCCTACCTCTCAACCTGTCCACGTGTCTCTCCTCTATGATGCCCACCAGAGGACCCACATCTGCAGAGACGTGCACTCTGGGGTGGCAGTGCCCACTGTTAGGCGTTCTCGGGTTCTTCCCATGCTGTGTGCTTTAACAGTCCCTTCTTGTTCACATTGCACCTTAGTCTATCAAGGTCAGGGAACCCGGCACACGTCACCCAGAGGGAACCCTGAAAGCCTGGAGCCCAAGGGTCTGGCTGCTTGCTGCTTCCTTGTGGAAGACGCCTCCAGTGCTCTCAAACTGGTAAGTGCATGTTTGGCAGCCCATGTCAACCACACGTTCCTATAGGAAGACGTGCTTTTGCTTCTACCACTCTGTGGGGACACGCGTGGATCTCACAGAGGCTTCCTGAGCTGCACAGGAGCATGGACCAAACTCCAAGTCAGTAGGGAGGACTGGGTCATTAACTTCCAATGCCCTGGCAAGCCCCTTTCCTTCTCGTCTGTGTGTGCCCACAGGTGGGTGTTTCCATACACTAGGGATGAGGTTCCATACACTAGGAGACTATTGCCTCCTCTCCAATGTCCTGGCTTGAATGAGGTCTGATCCTGATCCAGGCCTGTCATCAGCTAATGCCCTGTATGTTTCAAGGCATCAGACCTCTGCGACTGTCCACAAAGGGAAGCCAATGGAGTGTCTCCCAGTGCTGGCACTCTGACACACCCTGAAGAAAATGCTGCAAATGGAGACCAGGCCCTCCTCTCAGCCCTCGACGGTTCCATACACACCGCACCCCCACCTTGGGGACTTCCCCACTTTCCTGTGGACCCAGCTCTACACTCAGAAAAGTGTATTTGAGCTTTTCTCCCTGGAATTTTAGGTATCCTGTCATGAGGGGCTCTGCCCCATTGCTCCCAGGTGGACAGCTGGTTCCTTAACTAGTCTAGTCATCGTCTGAGGCGCACTGTCCCTGAGCAGGGAGTCACATCAGACCCCCAAGAAACAAGCGGTGGTACTCAGTTCTGGCACACTACCAGGTCAAAGTAGTCTGGAAGAAAGAAATTACAAAAAATAAGAAAGGTGCTTGACAACAGGGAGCCAGTAACAACTGCAATCCACGCCTATGGCCACCTTAGAGCCAGAGCTCCAATTCTCCTCCCTCTAGTGGGAACAACAAAAAGGCCAGGCCTTTACGGTTCTGCCTCCCTCACTTTCAGTTTTCATCCTGACAACCCTGAAGCAAGTTGCTATTACTGAGTGCATCTGCCGATTGTGACCGGGTCATCACCACTGCACACCAGGAGCCGCATTAAAAAACACTCAAGAATGAAGATGGTAAACTTTCCCTTAGGGGACTTTATTTCTCTATTTTTGTATAGACCGTTTATTAAATAAGAAGACTGAAAAGTAAAAATATATTTTACAATCAAAGAAAAATCTGGATCTGGATTCCCCCACACACAGCAAATATCCAGGGACACACAGTTCTGAGACAACCCCACTAACACCCGCACAGCGGGTTTCAGCCAACGGCAGAGAGTCCATTAAGGGAAGAGACGGCCTCGAGAGGATGCGGCGTAATCAAACTACACAAAGTCCTTCTCATCACACAGAGGGTGAGGTGGAAGCCAGAGGGCACAAGCTCTAGCACACAGTGGGGCTAACAGGGCAGACCAGCCTCACTGAACACTGGGTGTGGCTTGCCATAGCCTGCATCCTCAAACACAGGGACAGGAGCAGCCAGACCCAGCAAGAGCTTGCCCCCAGCCAGGAAGGAGCCCATGTGCGTCTGCCCTGACCTCTGCCTTTGAGCTGGGTCAAAACACTCCTTCCAAGCATGGCAACCTTTTACCAATACTGGACACAGGTTGCGACGTGGTGGAGTGAACAAGAACTGAGAGCACGACACCTCCCACTGCCCTGGACTCCCAACAGAAGATGACACACAGTGAACGGAAGAAGTCCTACTTAACTAATGGCCTAAGAAAATGTGGTCTTTTTTTGGTCTATTAAAAAAATAAAGTGTTCATGAAAAAGAAAAGGAAGAAACCACAGGAAGTTCAAAGTCATCTTAAAACTGCCACTCTCCTCACTTGAGTGCCAACCCACGAGTGCTGCCTCCATAGGCGCTGTGGTGGCAGCTCTGGGGCTGGTTCTGTGACGCTCTCCCTAGGACATGCCCAGCAGCAACACATGCATTAGACAGACAGCAAAAGTATGACAGGACCCAGGAGCTGCAATCATACCTAGGCCCTGGAGGTGGGTGCTGCAAGCCAGCGAGCCCCATGCCCAACCTGCTGAGAACACTGAGCCAGCTGCCTGGGAAGTCCTGGCTGCCCACCACGCCCCCCTCACAGGCCCACCGCAGCCTGGGGTGGAGAATTCCAGCGGCTGGCGTGTTGAAGCAAGTGGTAGAGTCTATCAAAAGCACATGGATCTTCTCTACCCTGCAATTCAAAGCCTTATCAAAGGGGTACCTCCTCCTGCCCCGGTACCACCACGCTGCCTCAGGGTTACGGAAGTAAACACTATGAACAATGCACCTGAAAAAAGCACCCGCAGGTGGCAGAATGCACTGTCCTCTAGTGAACCTCTAAATCTAGTTTTTAGAGGGACAGAGGTTGAAACTTAAGTACTTCCTCCGTCTAAATGTTTCAGGTAGGTGTGAACTGATAGGATTCACCTTCACACCTGTGTCTCACAGCCAAAGGCTAGGTGCAAACACTTGAGAGAAGCAAAAGCAACTGCAATTCAACACAAAAGGCAACACCGCAGCCTGGCTTCTCGGCACACAGTTTAAAGTGCATCACTAGTGACCTGAGTCGGGCCTACCACATGTCACCGTCTGCCCCCACAGCAATGCTCAGCAGAACATGGGTCCCGCCACACTCCAGGGGGCTGCATGGCAGACAGGTGCAGCTCCAACCTAAGAGATCTCCAAACACTGACCCCAGCTGGGTTTCCACTTCTGCCACCCACTGGACTACAGTCCTGGTGCACAGCATTCGCCTATGTCACGTCAGCAGCAGCCAGGGACCGGAACACGTAGGAGCAAAAGCAGTGCTGCACTCACGTCCCTCCCCAACATCAGGCCCAGTGGTGAGGGCCTACCAGGAGGAAGAGAAGCCCTGGCATAGCAACCACAGAGTCAGAGATCAGCCTCCAGTAGGCGAAGGGCACAGTAGACACTCAGCAATTTCTAACACCCTGGCAGAGGCAGCTGCTTTCCGTAAGAATGCTTTCCAGAACAGTGTGAGAAGGGGAGACACAGGTCCTCAAGCAATAGGAGCATGGGTCTGTGTAGTGACACGGCTGCCCATCACCGCCCAACCCGAGATGAGGAGGGAGCTGCTCCACCCCCACCAACAGTCAACAGGACTGCCGGGAACTGAAAACCCACATGCATCTCAAGAACGGTGGGGAGGGTCAGCAAAGACGACCAAGGAAGGGGTATGTGGGTGGTCTTCATAGGAATCTTGTTGGGATGGTGACACTGGGAAACCCTGGGTCACCAAGTCCAAAGGGCTGGTGGCAAGAGGCCATGAAAAACAGGCGGGTCTAGGACTCTTCACCCATCTGCAGCAGGGAGTTGATGGCTGCGTCCTTGTTCCCTCTCTGGGCTTCCAGCACAGAGCGGATCACCTCCCTGTCCATGTTGGGGAACATGTCCTGGATGGCCTTCAGGTCCTCCTCGCTGCAACGGGGCTGAGCGGTCACAGCTGGTGCAGGCATGGCCACGGGCACCATGCCAGGGCTGCAGACAGCAGGCATTCCTGAAAGCAGAAAATTGAGTGTGGAAGAACATCAGTGTCACAGAAATGTGGTGTCAATTTCTGCTTAAGAAAAAACAACACACTTGTTTGGCTCCTGAGGGGACAGGTAACCTCAGATCTCCTTGAACACTGATCTGCAGGCATACCCACAGACCCAGTGGCCTCTCACACCTACCACAGGCAAGCTGGGCTAGATAATTTGTTTTCTTTATGCACAAAACCCAAGTCAGATGTCCCAAATCTCACATGAAGTTACCGCACAATTACAAGTGACCACACATTCTGATCCCCCAATACCTCAGGGACTCCCACTCCAGACGACAATCCTGCCTGACAGAGGCCCCGACACAGGTCTCAGCTTGGAAATGAGCACATGCCCTCATCAGGTATCTCTAGGACGCCCTCTGCAGTAGAGCAAGGACATTATTAATGAGGGAGAACAGCATGGCAAGCCCTCAGCAGCCAGCAAGGCCACACATTGACCCCAGGACCAACACCACACTCACCAAAACCCACCAAGCAAATGCTCACCAGTGCCTTCAGGGAGGCTCTGCCACGGTGCCTACAGCAGCTCGTCACCTAGCCTCAGGCCTACGCTGGGAGGAGGCGTCTGCCACAGAGGCTCAGGGACCACTGAGCTCAACCCTGCTGTCTAAGACAGGACAGCCCAGGCTGCAGGAAGCACTGGAAGGGCTGGTTGACTAACGACGACAGTTCCCTTTGAATTTCTCTCTAAAGTTACAAGGGGTCACAACGTCATCAATTCTTTAAGCTTTAAAAGTGTGAACAAGCCTCCCAACCAGATTCCAGGGAACAAACTTAATTTTAGGACACAGCTTTCCTTTCCCAGCTAAATTCAGAAGACCCTAAAGGCTACATTCTGAGGCAGAAAAGGCAACAAGGCACTAAGAGGTGCTAATGGGTGGAACTGGGCTGTGTGACTGCATGTCTCCGCCCCCAGCACTCTTGCCCAACCAGCCAGCCTACCAGCAGAGAAGGGTCGAAGAAAAACACCACTCCCACAGCCCTCGACACATGCTCTCCTTCACACCACACACCTGCCTAGCTGATCTGAGACACCTGGAGCTGTTCAGCTTCCATAACAAGAAGGGAGGAAACCACAGCAGGGTGTGGTAGTGCACACCTGTCATCCCAGCCACTCTGGAAGTTGAGGTGGGAAGATGGCAAGTTCGAGGCTAGCCTCAGCAACTCAGAAAGGCCGTGTCTCAAAATAAAAATGTAAAAAGGGCTAGGGAACCAGGGGTGGTGGCGCATGCCTATAATCCCAGAGGCTAGGGAGGCTGAGACAGAAGGATCTTGAGTTCAAAGCCAGCCTCAGCAACGACAAGGGACTAAGCAACTCAGTGAGACCCCGTCTCTAAATAAAATACAAAATAGGGCTGGGATGTGGCTCAGTGGCCGAGTGCCCCTGAGTTCAATCCCTGGACCAAAAAAAGAAAGGGGGCTAGGGACGCAGCTCAGTGGTTGAGAGCACCCCTCAGTTCACTCCCCAGTACCGTATACAACAATAAAAACAGAAATGATAATGAAGATCTTGCTGTTTAAGAAAGCAAGCAAAAACCACACGTGGCCAGGTGAGGATGACACAAGGCTCACAGAGCACAGACTGGATGTTGCCTGGCTCAGGCCCTGGAGGGGCCCGCGTGGCCTCACTTGGGCGACTACAGAAGCACGAGGAAGCCCATGTAAATGCAGCCAGCTATACATCTCCCTGCAACCCTCCAGGCTGACTGTATCACAGCGAGACAGGCTCCGAGAAGCCCAGTTTATTGTTACCTGCTCTCGTGAATCAGGACATGTGAGGTGGCACAGCAACTCAAAAGCCTGTGGCACCTCAGGGATCAAGCTACAATGAACAGAATGAGCCTGAGATGACATGCTCCTCCCTCCTCCAGGGTGGACCCTACACACTTGACCTACATTTAACCTGTCACCCTGATGGACTGTGGATGTGTCTAACAAACACTTGGTAAATCGTGAGGGCAGATTTTTGGGGTCTAGCTGGGGATGCTGTGGGGAAAGAATGGACAGAAGCCTTGAGGCCTTGGTGGTACACAAACAAGGTCCACTGTGGCTCGGGCAGTGCAGGTAGGGAGCCACAGGAGAGGAGGAAGGGCCTCGAGCCAGCCATTTCCCCTGGCGCATTGATACAAATCAGCACTGTCGGACAGGGCAGAACCTGCCTCACTTAGCTACAACACACACACTGTGGGGACCTGTGGTAGGCACATTTCAGCAAAGTCCGATTCTCTACTCACAAACAGAAAGTTGAGAAGAGCAAACGTAGCAGTGTTCTGATCAAAAAGAGCTGGTGCTTAATGCACAAGCATGCAGAAAACACAGGCAGAGGCAAAGGCACACCAACTCACGTCACTTGTAGCCCACCATGACCTCATGAGACGCCCAAACACACAGGGCACGCAACACCCATGCCACGGCCTCCGAGGTCCCCCTGCACAGGAGACATGGTGCAGAATGAAGCCTGCAGAGCACCTGGGGTAGGGCCACCCAGCTCCAGGACTGCTTTGTGAGCTCAAGGCTTGTTAGCCGTCCAACACAATGGAGCATGCCCAGAACAAAATACTATGTAATCTATGTAATGATGTTATGTCTTGAGCTTTCTAGTTGGTGGAGTCAGAAACACAGAGCAGCAGCCAAAAGGAAAAGAATTCTAAGCAACAACTTACAAGTTAATAAAAACCAAATCCTCCAGCAATGGCAAGGTGCTAAGAAACTCAGTGAGACCCCGTCTCTAAATAAAATACAAAATAGGGTTGAGGATGGGGCTCAATGGCCAAGCACCCCTGAGTTCAATCCCCAGTACTCCAAAAAAAAAAAAAAAAAGGAAAGAAAAGAAAAAGAAAAATGCTCACTCTAAATGGAACAAATCATTTATGTGGCTTCAAGTCCTCTGATACTGTGAACATGTGTGCAGAAAACGGTGATGAGCATCTGTGCAGCACCTGCTGGACTCACCAAAACAGGGCATGGCCTCAGAGCTGGCTACTCACATTGAAGCTGCCAGGTACTGTTTCTTCTAGATTCCTCCCTCACCTGCCCCAGGAACAGAAGAGAGGGGAAAAAGTGGATGCAGGCAGCTCTGCTTTTGTGCTGTATTGGGGGCATCAACACTGGTAACTAGCAGCCCCACGGAAGCCCAAGGATGCCAGCCACGAGGATAAGAGACTGAGCTGCAGGGAACAGCGGGAGCAGCTCTGCTCACCTGCCTAGATCAGAGACTCCAGGCCTATGGTGAAACGAGGCACGGGAGGAAACAGAAATTGCCACTGGGAGGCCTGCTAGCGCTAGCCAGTGCAGGGACCCAAACCCTGTGTTCACACCCAGGGGTGTCTGTCAGAGGCCCAGCTGGCGAGACACCTGAAAATAAACTTTCCACTCAACTTTCTCCACACCACAGGGAAAAAGGAAGCATAATAGCAACACAGAGGAGTAGAAAAGTTATAAAAGGTCATTTTCCCCCAAAATAGCACATGGGTGGCTGCTGCCTGCCCCTCAGTGGCTCACAACCTCATGGAGCCCCTCTGTATCAATTAATGGGGCATGCAGTCTGAAGCCTAGGACAAGCAGTTGCCAGGGGCTCCCAAGGTTAGGGGCATGGTCACCTTTTCTCCCCAACTTGCACACATGGGCAGGTGGCCAAGCAGCAGCTCCTCCTCTCCCCGCTCAGATCACAGACTCCCCCAGGACCAGCAGCAAGAGGAGGAAGAGAGTGCACCCAATCCCCCACAGGTAGGACCTACTGCTCCTCACAAGTGGGAAACACTTGGGGAACTCGCAGCAGGCTGGTGTCCACCAAACTGGCTCTCTCGGTCCACTGTGTATCCCCAAGGTAGGAGCTCCACAGCACACATCTTCCAGCACTCCACCTCAAGAAGGTTCTCAAAACCATGTTAAAAGCCCCACTAGAACCATGTGATTAATCGTATTGGTTAACTATCTGAATCTGAAGGAAACTAATCTGGGAATCAAAATGCTCCTTTATTTAAAAAGCACACACACATAAACTCTATCTTCAGGCTATAACTGACGGCCAGAAAGCTCTGATCACATTTCCCTTTTCCACCCTCACCTCTCTTCAGTGCTGTGGGGTCTGCACTTCCAGGAAATGCAGAGAAAAAAGAACCTAAAGGGGACAACCCAGTTCTGATGGGCTCACAGTCTGCGAGTCATGGGACACCCCGGTCTTTTAACCAGTGAAGTGGTTGGTTCCTTCCAAAGAACAGGTGGAAGGGTCCGTGGCTTTCCTCCCATGGTCTGGAAAGGCAGCAGTGGTAATTCTGACTTCAGAGCCTCAAGCACAGACACTGAGAGGGGTTTTCAGGGCTGGGTCCATCAGCACACAAAGGCAGCTGTGCACCACCCCCTGTGCACACGGCAGGTGAGGGATGACAGGTAGCCAGGGCTGGCTGAGAAGTCGGCCTCCCCATTCCTGCTCTGCTTCCTGCAGGGCTGTGTCTCATCACTGGCCTGAGAGTGTGCACACATGCTGAGAGCCATAGCCAAGTTGGAATGAAGCATGGCATTTTTGCCAAAATACTCCTGTAGGAATATTTTTTGTTGGTAGTACAATAAATAATGAAGGCAAACTTATATCAATTCTATCCAAATGCATATTTTCCATATATGTTTCAATAATTTTTAATGCCTTTCTTGCTTTAGGAGTTAACATGTGGGGTGAATTTGGATCTGATGGACCTTTTAGAATATCAAATAAAGGTCCCAACTCTCCTGTTGGTATGCCTAGATAAGGCCTTATCCAATTTATGTCTCCCAATAACTTTTGAAAGTCGTTAAGTGATTTGAGTTGATCTACTCGTATTTGAATTTTTGGTGGATGGACCATGGTTGAGGATAATAGAACTCCTAAATAATTAATTGGAAAATTTAATTGTACTTTATCTATTACTATCTCTAGATTATAATTTTTTAATAAGTTTGTGTGGCATAACACTCCAGCAATATGTTTTTATCTTTATGTGCTAATAATACATCATCCATATAGTGAAATATTTGTAGTTCAGGATTTTGATTTCTAAGTGGCTGGATTGCTTTGTTAACATAAATTTGACACATAGTTGGGCTGTTAGCCATCCCTTGAGGGAGTACTTTCCATTCATATCTCTGATCAGGACCTTCATGATTCAGTGCAGGGATAGTAAATGCAAAACATGGACTATCCTCAGGATGAATTGGAATTGAAAAAAAAACAATCTTTAATATCTATAACTAAAACATACCAGGTTTTTGGCAAAGCAGACAATTGGGGAATCCCCGACTGAGCAGGTCCCATGATAACCATCTCATTATTAATGGCTCTTAAATCTTGCAATAATCTCCATTTACCAGATTTCTTTTTGATTTCAAAAATGGGAGTATTATGGGGAGATACAGAAGGTTGTATATGTCCCTCCACTAATTGTTGTTTGACCAGGTCATGGGCTACTTGTATCTTTTCTTTAGTCAGGGGCCACTGAGGAACCCATACTGGTCTTTCTGATTTCCAAGTAATTTTTATTGTCTCAGCGACCCCTTCTGAAAACCCAATCCATGTCTATTTATTCCTTGATCTATTTGAATTGGTGCTGCTACACCTTGTTCTTGTTTTCCTAATCTTTTTTCTTTCCTAAAACCTTGTCTAGCCCTAATAGTGGGCGCATTTGGACTGATGTTATTTGTTAATGTCAAACCTAATTGATCTAGGACATCTCGTCCCCATAAATTTATAGGAAGATGATCCAATACATATGGCTGCATAGTTCCTTCACATCCTTCAGGATCCTTCCAATCTAATACCATTGCACTTCTATGGGGATTAGTTGCCACTCCTAGGGCTCGAAGCGTTTGAGTGGCTTGTTGTAATGGCCAATGTTTTGGTCATTCTTGACGAGATATGATGCTAAGGTCTGCACCTGTATCAAGTAGCACATTAAATTCATGTCCTTGAATATTTAGTTTTAGCATGGGGCAAAAATCTAAATTTAAAGACAGCATAGCCCAATCTACACCTGTGGAGCCTAATCCCCTGGAACCTCTTTGTACAGTACGGCTGGAAAATTTATCATGCAGGCTGGGTATTATTAATAACTGTGCTATTCTATCTCCTGGTGAAATTACTGATATACCTCTTGGAGAACTAGCTATAATTTTTATTTCACCTTCATAATCGGGATCAATTACCCCAGGACTTATCATTAAGTCCTTTTAGAGTAGAAGAACTGCGTCCCAATAATAAGCCTACTGTTCCTTGGGGAAGAGGTCCTTTTACTCCTGTGGGAATGATTTGAACTCCCATCTCTGGAGTTAATACTGCTCTGGTGGAGGCACAGATGTCCAAACCTGCGCTCCCTCTGGTTTGTCTGATGAGGGATCTAATGGATAATGTGTCCTGGGCACTATCCTGATGGTGTTGCTGGGTTCCTCCATTGCCCCGTATATTTGTGGTTGTGGGCCCCGGAGCATTGGGCCCCCCTGTCCATTTTTTGGCAATGGAGCCTGATGCTTTTCTCCACAATATCATGGGTAAACACCTGGTCCTTGTCCGTTTTTTGATAATGGAGTACCCTCTATGGTGGTTTGAGAACGGCATTCATTAGGCCAATGTCTCCCTTTATGACATCGTGGGCAAATACCCGGTATTCTACTCCTTTGATACCTAGCTTTGTTAAACCATCCTCCTATGGGGCAACTCCTTTTAAAATGTCCTATTTGTTCACAATTGTAGCATGTTTTTGGCCTGGCATCTAAAGCCTGTTGTACTGCAGCTGCCAGGACTTGCCCTTGTTCATTAATGTCTCTACATAATTTAATATATGTGTTTAAATCTCCATGTTTCCATAGTCTAATGGCCTCCTTGAACCATCTGTTTGCTTGCTCAAAGGCTAGCTGTTTAATTAATGGCATTGCTTGCTCTGTATCCCCAAAAACTCTGGTAGCTGTTTGAATAAGCCTATCTACAAATTCAGCGTAAGGTTCATTAGCTCCTTGTATTACCTTAGATAATTGACCTTGTAAATCTCCATGTCCTTGTAAAGTCTTCCATGCCCTAACTGCATCTGCAGCAATTTGTGAGTATATAGCAGGATCATATGCAATTTGTTGCAGCTGACCCTCATAAGGTCCCTTTCCTAACAACATATCTAGATTTCTCTGAGGATAACCAGCTGCTGCATTTCGCCTGTCTCCATGCAAAATTCCTCATTGGCAACCGTCCATAACAGGTATTGTCCTCCGTTTAGCACAGCTTTACACATACTACTCCAATCTGCTGGCATCATGGTCAAGTTGGTAATGGATTCGACCAGGCTTATGGTGAAGGGTGCTTGAGGACCATAGGTTGTTACAGCCTCTTTTAGCTGCTTCACTGTTTTGAAATCTAAAACATGGTGAATTTGCTGCCCTCCTGCCTGTTCAAATACAGGGCATCCTAATCTTTGAGGTCCTGTCTCAGGATCCCATCTATCAACTACGGGGGTTGAGGGCCCCACAGGCAGAGCTGTTGGTTGGACACTTACGCCCTCTGGTGATAGAAAGGTGTTAGTAGCAGCCTCCTGTTGTAACTTTTCCTGCTCTAAACTTTCTTCCCCTTTCTATCTCGAGAGGCCTCCTCTTTTTTTCTGATCTAATATGTCTTCTACCATAATCTGAACTGAAAGGTTTGGACTAGGCAAACAAAATCATCATCCACAATGGCAATGTGCCAACTGGCAGAGTTCCTGGGTTTTTCTTTTCCCTGTCCCTTAAATCTTCACCATGATGGTCCCATTGTGATATATTCAACAACTCCTCCTTAAAAAGCCATGGGCTACATTTTTGTATTGTATCAACATATGCCCTGACTCTCTTAACATGTACAGCATGGCACGTGCATGTGTGCACCTCACCCAGAGTCACGGACATGAGTTCTTCACAACAGAGACTTTGCAGCACAAACTCAGAGCTACAACAGTGACAAAAAAACATCAAATGAACTGAATACAGCTTTGTATTTTCAAGGCAGGAGAGGAGTAGGAATGCACTGGAAAATATGCACTTCTGAGAGTTGACTTTGAAGAAAAGAAAACCCTAATGTAAGTGCTGCTGCTCCCACCTGGTCGGCCTGAGACTCTGGGTGACTGTAATGGATGGCACCCTCCCTCACCCAGCAAGTGCCAGCTCAGGAGAGACAGTGTTGCCATCACAAACATTCAGGAATGATCTGACTCAGGGGACACTGGGCATCAACTTCTATCAGGACAGGGCACTTCAGCACCAGCCAACACTACCAAGTTAACTAAGAATGGACCAAAACTTCAGAACCTAGGAGAAGCAGCTAACTCCAGGACAGAGGGAGGGAATACATACGAGCTGGGTCCTTCCAGTGGTGCCAGAGTCAGGAAGCACTCAGAGAAGGTGGAACACATCAAAAGGACAGAGTGTCCAGACTACAGCCAAACCTGGAGTCATTGAATGACAGTACAGTAACAGACTCCAGCCCAGGGAGCAAAACCAACCAGGCCCACACGGCTACAGCTAAGTCAGGGGACAGCTCAGACGACAACCAGGCAGCAGCGGTGACCACGAGCAGACACCAGGAGGGTGTCCAGGCTCAGTCCACCCATGTGCAAAGGTAGTCACCTCATCTTCCCACCCACACAAGCATGGAGGACTAAGCAGCAATGAAGAGGGAGGGCAGCCTTCCAGGGCAGAAGCTGGGCATACCCACAGAGGTGGTGGGCGAGGGGCAGCACAGTCCTGGGGCAGATGGTGGTGTCACAGGGCCTGACACAAGGCCCCAGACACACCCCAAAGTCTCAGCCCAGGGCCTGGATGTTGCCCTGAGATGTCTGGTGGGGTCTCATCAACAGACGGCACCATCTGCTTGCTCTGTGGCAGTCCCCAGCATGGATGCTGTCCTGAGCAATGGGAATCCTTACTTACAGGAGATGCACACTCGCGTGGGGGCAAAGGTGGGCACCAGGAGGCTATAGTCTCCAAAGATTCTGGCAAAACGTTCTTTTTTTCTATTTTTTAACTTTTCTATAAGAGAGTATTTCAAAATCTAAAAGTATATGTCAAAAGTAAAGTTCAAAGTCTCTGTTTATAAAGAAACATAGCCTTTCCTAAAATAAACATTTTGCAGCAAACTTTAAACACATTTGCAAAAAGAATAAAGGATAGGAAGCAGAAAGATAAACAGGTCAATAGCTTTTCTTTTATCCAGAAGTTGATTTCCTATTAACCATATATGTTCTGGTGTTGGTAACTAAAGCAGACACAATAGTGTCCCCACAGAAGATGTTCAGGTCCTGACTCCTAGTGCTGTGAATAAGGGGGCCATGTTTGGAAACAGGGTCTTTGCAGATGTACCTGAACTAAGATGAGGCCGTGCTGGAGCAGGCTGAGCCCTTGTTCAAGACAGGAGAAGACACCCCAAAAGGCAGGGAGGTGGGGAGGCCCACACAAGGGAGGCAGCACTGGAGTGACACAGCTATGGGCCCAGAAGCTGGGAGAGGCAGGAGGGACCCCTCGCCCATCAGGGGCCTCTGAACAGAGTGGTCTTGTCACAGCCTGTTCTGGACTTCTGGCCTCAGGAATTGAAAGAGAACAGATTTCTGTGTTTTAGTTCCCTCCCACCTCCCACCTGTGGCCCTAGTTGCAGCATCCCTGGGACATGAAAAGCCTGTGTTCCCTACAAGTCCCTGCTCCTGTCCCAGACCTTCAACTCAGGATAGCTGGGCAACAGAAATTTCACATAAACAGGATATGATGCGCTGGATAGAACACGGTGGCAGCCCAAGTCGATGCTCTAAGGACAGAGCCCTCCAGACCTCAGGGCCCTGATGCTGAGTCTGACAGGTACCAAACTTCCATCTGGGTCTCTTGAGAAGGCGAGATTCCCTGCTGAGACACCCTCTCTGTCCACTTGCCAAGGTTCTCTCCTTGAGCTCTTGATGACCATGGCTGCTTTAAAGCTTCTGGATCACCCTGGGCAACTCTGTCAGCCTCATGCTCTGGTCTTGGCAGACATTCCCGACACTGCAAGAGTCCTGCCCTGGGCTCTAAAGACTGTTGCCCTAGGTTCTCATAAGCAACTTCATCAAGGTTGAAGTCCCTAAGCTCTACCCGCTCTTGTCAGGGCTGGCTTCAGCACATGTAGGGGCTGACGAGCCCCTCTGCTCTGACTGGGCAAGATCCCAAGTGCCCCACATTGCTCTGTCCTGCACCAGCCTGGAGCAGCACCCTAGGCACCCACCACTGGGTGTCTTACAAACCCAGGACCCTCTCACATGGCCCCTGCCCCACAGAGTCTCCACTCCCACTGCTGCAGTCTCTGGCCTTTGCCCCTTCAGGGCAGTGGAACTCCCCACTCTCTGCTCAGATCTAAACTCTCTGGACTCTGGCAAAGAACCAGGATGACTACGGTCTGTCCTGTTGTCTTTCCTCTCAGGATGACATGGTCTTTTCCTGCCTAGTGGCTGACACTGGAAAACAGCTGTCACCCTGTCCACCTTGCCCAGTTTCATGGCTATTCTAGAACAAGGCCCAGTTAGGCACCAGGTGCTATCAGGCCCCAGATGGAAGGTAACCAAAGGTTACCATGAAAACTCAAAAACAGGCACACAAAGGTGCCTTCCAGCTGATGTGACTGCCACCATGATGGCTAACTCGTATAGGCGAGCAGGCAGCAGACAGGATGCTGAAAGGCAGGGTGTGCTTCACCAGCAGAAGCTGCCTACCACAGTGTCTCCCACACCAGGCACTGAGAGATCTCATCTCCACATCTCCAAAACGTTCAACATTCCTTCTATGCACAAACAATTAGGGAAAACACAAACTGCTTCCTACACACACATAGTAAGTTCCAAGGCAACCCTGGACTCTGCTTCAAAAGGTCTGTCTACAAGGCCACCACCCTCACAGTTCTACACTAGCCCAAGCCCCATATGCATGCTCTAGGGTCCCTCCCTCCTCTTTCCTACTCTCTGCCCCAGGGCCTTTGACTAAAGGAGAAGCAGCACACAAACCTGCTATGGGTACGTAGCCAACGCCCTGCTGGTACACAGTTGGCATCAGGACCACAGGCTGGGGTGGCATCATCATGGCAGCCGGCAGCGACTGAAACACACCGAAGACAATCAGGGGGTCAGGGAAGAAGGACTACACCACATGTCAAAGCTTCTTCACTTCCAGTCTCACCAGAACCCAGACACAACAAGAAAGTGGAGTCCCAGCGTGGGTGCTGTGGCCTCGGCCATTGTGCCTACTCACACCAACACACCAGCTCTCCTCGGCTGGGAGAGCACAGGGTGAGGGGCTTGGGCAGGAGGTACTACAGACCTGCAGCACCAGGTTACAGGGTGCAGTGGGGAGCACAGGCTTAAGAAGGCACATCTAAGTGTGATTTTAGGGTCTGTTTTTGAGAGCTCATACCTACCCTAGCAGTTTCTCTCAACAGTCCTGGAGTTCAGTTCAAAACAAAGTATGAGCCGGGTATGGGGGTGCACGCCCATAATCTCAGCAACTTGGGAGACTTAGGAAGGAGTGTGGCAAGTTCAAAGCCAGCCTCAGCAACTTAGTGATGCCCTAAACAAGTCTAGCAAGACCCTGACTCTAAAATATTAAAAGGGTTGGGGATATGGCTCAGTGTTAGTTAAATGCCCCTGGTTTCAATCCCTGGTACAAAAAAAAAAAAAAAAAAAAAAACAACCCACAAAAACAAACCAAAGCACCTGAATTGGTTAAGTAAACAATGGTTCTGTGCTCGTGAAAAGGCCTGTTAAAGATGTGAACACCTAGCGGTAAAGGCAGGAGACCAGAAGGTGTCACTGCTGTGCCACCTCATCACACATGTGGGCTGGCCATGGTCCTCTCCACTCTCATAGCTTAAAACTTTCCCAGTAAAAGTTTAAAACAAAAAAGGAAAAAGCCCTGGGTGACACAAAAAAGATGGGGAAGTCTAAGAACCCAGACCCTAGCCCAAGGATTACAGGAGCCACAGTGACCCTGAGGATGGGAGTGGGCAGGAGCCAGGCTTCTGCTCCATCCTTGAGGTACCCAAGCTACCTATGGTCTCTCTCCCCAGCACCTCACCACTTCATGGTCAGTCACTGCCTCCTGGGGAAGGACCCACAGGCCCTAGAACCTGAGGCCTGGGCTGGCTGCATCACATCACTTGCATGGTGCGACCCCAAGGCACCAGGGCCTACAGGGACAGTGGAGGTCCCCTAGGGCAGGCTGCTCCCTCTGTAGACTGACCAGTGGGCATGCTCACCGTGTAGGACATGACCAGGTTGATCATGCCTTCCTTGTCGTCTCCCTGCCTCCCGCTCAGGCTGTACCACTCGTCCTCCACCTGGCCCTGCTTCAGGGACTCAGGGATTGTGATGTGTGTCCAGGCAATGCGGTCGTCCATGGAGAAGGCTCGCTGAGGACAAGAGGAGACCCCATCAAGGCCCATGTGATCCATGTCATAGAAACCAGAGCTCTTGCTGCTGCGTGCCCCTTGGACCAGCCTGCATCAGATGCAGATCTCACCAGTAAGACAGAATCCCTCCCAGCCTTCCTGATGGAGCACCCTGTCCAGTTGGATGTCAGCCCTCCATGATTATCTGAGAGGCCCAAGGCCCAGCTCTCTGTACCTCCTGCCTAGTCATCAAGACAGGATAGACCAAGCTCTCTGCAGAAAAGGGAGAATCCCCAGTGCCGCTGTCTTTCTCCTGCTATGCCCAGATGCCTACTGCTCCTCCCTAGTCTCTAATGGCCCAACCCCTGCTCCACCAGATGCCATTTCTGCACTCCTGCAAGCACAAGACCAGAGGAGAATGCTGAGCTGCCACTCAGACCCATTCTGTTTCCCCTGTGCTCCCCTGTGGGCCAAAGAAAGCAGTGGGCAGGAAGGAATAAGAGGAGAAAAGACTGGAGAAAGAGGCAGAGGGAAGAGGGTAAGGGGAGGCTGTGCCCCAGCTCCTCCTGGCCCTCACCCTGCAGCCCCAGCTTTTGAGGCACATGTGGCCTCAGCCAAACCTCAAAGGAACCTCCTATAGCCACCTGAACTTCCTGACTGGACCTCAAGAATGCTGCACACCTGGCTACTGACCTGGCCAGGGGACACTTGAGGGATAATGCTGGTGGGCTCCGTGCCTTGTATCAGTAAGAATACTGTTACTACCACAGGCAAGGGAATCTAACCAGCTTAAAACTCAACCTCCTCATGAAGAGCTGTCCATAAAGTGGCCAGTGTTTGTGTCACTGGTGAAGTTTCCAAATAGTTGCTGTCGAAGGAGCTGAAAAGCAGGGGAGAGTCGAGGCCTGTGGCAGAGCCACCTACTATCAGGTGTACAAAGCAGCCTAAAGCCAGTGGGTGGCCTGTGTTGACCATGGTGTGTTGCTCACCTCATCAAAAATTTCAAGGTAGAGCGAGTCCACGCCCGGGGGCACTGTGCACTGGATGACCTTGTTCCAGCGAGGATTCTTGGCACCATTGTGGGCCGTGGGTGTCTCGTACACTGCATAGCCCAGGCGCAAGCGGCAGTAGGGGTCCATGCGCGTCATGCCGTAATTCTTAGCCAACTTTGCCTGAAATGAGCCAAGTTCAGCAAGATGAGTGCCCACCACCCCACTGCCACAGGAAAAGCGAGGGCTGTCAACGTCCCACTGAGGCGTTTTGCTGGCGTGAACTTCAGCCACCGGAGCTCACCTGAGCTTAGCTGTGACTTGTTCCCAGGGTGCCAGGAGCAGGAACTACTGATGGGCTTGTCCAACTGTGACAAAGTACTCAAGGCCATGCTCAACCTAAGATGCCTACCCACAAGGTACACTTCCAATATCCTCCTCAAAAGGGGTGAAGGGAGAAAATGAAAAGAAAGATGCCCCGAAAGGAATGAGCCAACCCAGAGCCCCAGAACCTGGTGACACCTGCTGCACAGGTTTCAGGACACTGTGGCCAGGGCTGCCTGGGGCTCCTGACTCTTCCCTTCACGAATGGGAGTGCTAGGAGCAACCTGAACCCTGTTCTACTATGGTACTGGCTCACAGGGACAAGAAATGGTCTTTCCTGTGTTACGGGTCTCTGAATCACAGACCACAAGTCCCTTACTTCAGGCCAGATGGTCTGCTCGGCTGGAGTGAGTGTGCTATAAGGAACAACACAAGCAAAACTGTGAATGGGACGAGATGCTGACAAACAAATCACTGTACAGCAAATAGGAACTCAAAACGCATCAAGGTTTCCAAAGCTATAAAACCTCTACCAGAAAGCAGGAAAAAATCAGAGCACTGCATTAGGCAAAAAAAAATCTCTTAGGTAGAACCAGCAAAAGAGCAGAAAAAAATCTTAAAAACAGGACTTCATCAGAATTATGAATACCCATTCTTAAAAGAAACTTAAGGACCATACAAGACAGGAAGGAAATATTTGCAAATATCACATGTGATAAAGCACTTGTATCCAGAACATGGAAACTCTCACCAAGACACACAACTCTAGGAAAAAATGAGCAAAAGATCTGAAGAGATATTGATAGTGAATAAATACAGGCAGCCCAGTAAAGAACGGTCAACATCACAAGCCATCAGAGGGATGCAAAATAAAACTCCAACCACCACAGAGACTACTACAAACCTATTAGAATGGCTACAATGGAACAAAAAACAAGACAATGTCTGACCAAGCCCCATGCTGACGAGAGGTGGGGCCACTGGAGCTCTATGTGCTATGGGCAGCAAAGCAAGATGGCATAGCTACTAGGGAACCTGCCACATGCCCCACTCTGGTAAACTAAAGTGCAGACTTTGGTTCACACAGAATGCCACCTGCAAACACGTTCAGGGAAGCTTCAGCCCTATTGCCAAGAACTGGAAACAACCTTGTGTTCTCCAAGTGGGTGAACAAACAATGGTGGTGCAGCCACACAAGGGTGGGGGAGGGTAGACTACACACTGCAGCAAACACAGCCAGACACTGCCACTCCAGGGGCGGTAGCTCCAACCACAGTTCGGGGTGGGTGGGGGTGCTGAATGCTAAAGGGATAGAGAGAACAGCGTGAGGTGTTGGGGAAGTTTTCAGTATTGCTTATACTCATCAAAACTCACTCAAGTGCACAAAGCCAAAATGAATGCATTCTAATGTTGATATTCTCAATAAGGCCAACTTTTGAAAAGCACTGCAAACCACAGGAAAAACCTGTCACCTGCCTGCCCTTTCCAGCCACTTTGTTTCTTTCTTTCCCCTCTGAAACACCAACAAAAGCCTTTGCACGCTGCCTACAGACTCTCCCGACCTGCCCACACACTTTCTTCCTTGATCCGATACCACCACAGAGCTTGTGCCAAGGACACCACTAAAGGTACCTCTGAGCCCAGCTCACCTCCGTCAGGACAGGCTTGCCCTCCCCAGGGTATCCACTTACCTCTAAACCATCCTCAAGTGAACTGTGACTCTCCTTCCTCACCATTTGTTCAACCCCACTCTGTTCTCCTGGGGCCAGCAAGAGACCTCTTTCCCTCACACCTAGCATGCATTCTACCAAGTGTGGCTGGTCTCCCTTCCCAGTGTGTGAGAGAAAGATCAGTACTGGAAGTGAGCCCACCCTGTCAAGGCTCCCGAGGCTAGGTTGGGACAGAAGGTGGGTGCAGGGGCTCGCTGAGGGGCAGGAAACAGGGAGAAAGAGATGGAGAAAAATCCTTTGGCCTCCACTTCTAGAAGATAGGACTGGGGAGATGGGAGAGTGATACCTACTAGGACTGAGGAGAAGGCAAGGTTGGACACATGAGTTTCACTGGGGTTTGTTGTATCTAAAATGACCACTAGACACCAGAGAAGTCAGGGCCCTGATCTGTACCAAGGAATTCAGCTGTGGTCAGGATCTACATGGGCTACTGGAGCTGCTTGCCCTGAGTGAATGGCTGGGAGGAGGAAGGCTACCGACATGGCCCCTGGAGGTCCCAGGAGATGAGAATCCAACAGGGACTCTGAGCAGCCTGAGTGGCCTCCCAAAAGCTCAGAGAAGGAGGTCTGTCTATCAAAAGGGAAGAGGAGGACCGGGGTTGTAGCTGGTGGAACAGCGTTGCCTAGCATAGGTGAGACACTGGATTCAATCCCTGGCACCAAATTAAAAAAACACACAAAATAAAGGTTAAATTCTATTTAAAAAAAAAAAAAAAAGGTAGGGGGGCAGAGAAGGATACCAGGAGGACCAGAAGTGCCCCTCAGCAGCGCCCCTGATGACACAGCCCTAGGCAAGCTGGTGCATGGGGTGCAGACAGGCTGCTGCAGAGGGCTCCAGGACTCTGGAGAGAGGGAGGAAGGCCAGGGGCAGTGGACACCTCTGAGGCTCAGCCAGCTCTGGTGCTTGCACTGTGAGGCAGGGCACCTGCAGCCACCTTGTCCTACCAGGCAGCAGTGCTCAGGATGCACCAGCTACAGGTGGGCCAGGAACTTCCTCAAGGCAGTGGGAAGCAGCATGCTATTTTAGAAACACATCCCTGAGCAAATGTTTGAGATGAGTTATGAGGAAAGGAGGCTGGCTGTGAACACCCTAACAGCAGACTAGCTGAGCACCCAGGGCAGTCGAGCATCCCAGCTGGGCTACATGTTATCTGATGGCCTTCCTATAGTCCTACCTCTCCATTTTCCTCCTGGTTCTGTAGGACACTCTGGGTAGTCATAATGAGCTTCAGCCCAACAGTGTACTTTAGCTTTCATACGAAAGTCCTTTGAGCAATCCAGAGACATATACTGTTTGTCAGCATGGAGCTGTAGGGCTGAGCAGGTGCCACTGACTGCAGGGCAGCAGGACAGGGCCAGGTGAGGGAGCCGCCCACGTGGCACATGCTGGTGGGGCCACGGGCAATGCCAGTTTCCCCCTGCTGCCCTGAGGACCAGGCTCTCCACATGAAGGAGTAGTATCGACATGGAGCAGACACCCACCAACACTCAGTAAATTATTTCAATTAATTTAGACAGAACCCTGGGAAATCATCAATAATTTTCATATGTGTTTTTTTCCACACTAGATAGGTATTTCAGGAAAATCTGGAACCAGAAAAATTCATTTGTCTATATGGGAAAAAAAGTATAAAGGCCAAAATCCACATTCCCCCACCTGAGTATGGCCTACCTCTTGTCCTCCCCTACCCATGCCAGCTGCCCACAGAATAGAGAGCCCTGGCACCCACCTGTACCACAGTGATGCTGAGGCGGCCCACAGTGCCCACTGCCCCTCCATACTGCAGCTGCTGGGCTGCCTGGGCGTCCAGTTGAATCTGCTGCTGCTGCTGCGTGGGCGTAATGCGGAGGAAGTCCTGTGGGAGCTCACCGATATATACCTTTGGGCAAGGAGAAAAGACAGAATGCATGTCACAGGCCTATGAATCACAGCAGGGCATCAAGCAACCCCACAGCACTCCCCCTACATGCTGGGACCAGCGTCCAGCCTCCCTCCCCCATTCCTGACCAAGCACCAGCTTGTGCTCAGCCTCAGTTTCTCCATCTACAAATGAGAGCCAGGGAACCAATGTTTCTGGCCTGATCCTTTCCAAGGCTTCCCTGCTCAGAAAGTTCTCAAAAACATATCACAGTAAGGAAAGCTTAGAACATGTTTTAGCCACTAAAACCGAGTTCTCATTCTCAAAAAAGGCTTACTAGATGGTTTCTCGAAGTCTCCCACACTCCATGTCTGTGTGCATGATCCACATTTCCTTGCACCACAACTAAAAACAAGGCCTGTGCACTGCATGTCACTGGGTCAAACAAATGAGATGAAATTAGAACCTGGATCTAAAGTTATTTGAAAAACACTTTGTCTGATAAACTTCAAGTATTTCTACTTGAAACAGTTCAAATTCAAAAGGGGCCTAGAGGATAACAAGAGGCACACAGATTCAGAAGGCCTCACTGCTCTGTTTTGTCCTCTCGCCTAACCCTGTTGACCCACTTGCCCAGCTTTGAGGACAAGTGGGAGAGGGAAGGGCCGAAGGACAGGAAGACATACACTCCAGAGCAGGGATTTTCCAAGACCTAAAGGGCTCCAAGAATATCAGAGTTTACAAGAAAAACAGAGGAGACCAAAGCAAGAGTCAGCAGGAACAGACTCCTAGAGGTAGCCCTGGCTGAGATACCTAAGGCAAGAAGAGGTCAAGATCCACTAGGCACTGAGGACCCAAGTGTGTATGTCCAGAGCCAGGCACCAGTGGCTTCACAGAAAGCCAGCACTGGAATTGGTCCACCTGTCTGGGTGAGAGGGCCCAGGAACAAAGGTTGGCCAGGGCAGCCCTGGAGTAAGCACAAGCCTCCTAGGAAGTGCATCCCCCTAACTGCAGCAAGGTGGGCCACCTGAGGTATGACACTGCTTTTCCTATGCATAGCTGGGGCACCTTCTAAAGTATCATGGGCAAGAAGTGCTGAGGAAGCCTGCCAGCCCCCAAAATTCCTGCAGGAGGGAAGGCAGGCAGGCCTGACTGCTGGAGGAGGAGCTCAAGCCCTAGTGGGTCCAGCTACCTGCCAGCATCAGTGTTGCCTATGGTGGTCCTGCTGGCCAGGATCATGCTCAAAAGAAGCCTGAGGGTCACAGAAGCAAGCACAGCCAAGCATGTTCACTGAAAACTGCTACAAGGAGCACTCAGTGGCCCAGGTGACACAACACCGAATGTCTCCACTGTGCAAACCAGTCACTCATGCTTGTTCGTTGTGGGCTTCCACTGACATATGCCAGGCAGGCTTCCAAGTTCTGCAGGTGGCTGAACTCCTGACATGCCCGGGAAGCACCTCTCCCCAATGGCTCTGGTCATGAAAGGTTAAATTAGGTTAAGTTTAATTTTTTTTTTCTAATAAGCTGATTTGGGAATAATTTTGTATTTAAAGAAAAACTCCTTGCCTGACTCCCCATCTCTGGGTTTCCAGAGAAGATAAACCAGTCAGAGGTCCAGAACAATGGGAGGGCAAGGCTGTCTTCATCAGGAGTGTCTGAGCAACCCCACCCAACCGGAGGAGGAGCTCCTGTTGAGGAGAGCACACACCCTCCACACCTCTAAGCTCTAGCACAGGCTGAGGCCAGGAGGGACCTCACCCTCACAGAAGCTCCTGCTGGAAGGGGATGCCACCGTTGAGGCCGCCGTTGCCAGGAGATAGCTGCAGCTCCCCAGACGTGAGGCAACCTCTCCTGGGACCCTCTCATGGTATGTTGCACAGGTTACAAGAAGTCTGGGCAGAGCCTTGAGAAGGGTCCCGTGGCAGGAGACGCCAAGAGCCTGTTCCTGCCAGCACATGGGAAATGCTGACAAATCCCACAGGGGCTCAGGGCTCAGTCTCCCAGGCATCTGGACTACATATGCCTGTGTCTTGTGGTCCTCACACACAGCCTGCATCTCCAAGTTCCGTCACCAGCTTTGTCTACTCACCATGAATACATTATTTTGCAGAAACAAACACATAATTGGCCAAGCACAGTGATGCATGTCTGTACCCCAACCTGGGCAACTTTGTGAGATCCTGTCTCAAAATAAAAAATATAATGGACTGAGAATTGGGAATGTAGCTCAGTGGTATAGCTCCAGGGTTCTATCCCCAGTATAGCAGGGAAAGAAGAGAGGGAAGGAGGGAGGGGGAGGGGAGGGGGAGGGGAGGGGAGGGGAGGGGAGAGGAGAGGAGAGGAAGAGAGGAGATGAGAAAATACAATACTCACAACAACCAAGCTCTTGGAGTCAACACACACAGGCTAAATTCCCACCTACTAATCTGAGAGGCTGCCTACCACATGCCATATACTATAGCTCTAGGGCTGCTGTCGAAAACATCTGCACCTCCTGGGAACACACCCAGTGCAGGTAGACAGGTCAGCAGGTGTCCCAGCGCTGGTCAGTGTGTGGGGGTGGTCCTGGCAGCTGCTGCAAAAATGGGAGTCAGGAAAACCTGCTCACAGGGAGTCAGGATGAGTCTCTTCTTCATCAATCTCTTGTCTGTCCCCTTCTTAGGAAAGGAACCTCCAGGCAGTGGGATTCCTTTTTACTGTATTCTTCTAGGTTTTTGCTACAGAATGGGACTGCTTTTCAATGGGGCAAAAGTATATCTAAAGAGCAACTATACTGTTACTTTTCAAAAGGTTTTCTTTCATCTTAAGGTTACAAACAGGAAAGGGTAACAAGGAGAATCTGTATGACTAGGCAGGGGAAGGGGAGCAAAGTCTGTTTACAATGGAGAAAGCCACCCACTCTGCCTAGGCCAAGTGACCATGTCTCACACTAGGGACATACTGCAGAACTCTGCCCAGTCTGCCTTCTCCAACCACCAAGATCCCCCCCAAAACAAGAGAAGCCTGAAACTCACAGATTAGAGGAGAGGCAGCAGTCACATATGAGTACAGGGTAGGGACCCCAACAGATACAGGGAGCAAGCAGAGTGTAGAGCTGACAGGCGAGGACCAAAGCCAGCTCTGCTCCCAGTGATAGGCACACTGATAGTAAGTGAACTAGATGAGGGTCATGGGGTACTCTCTACCATCTCTGGAGTTTTTCTTTAAATACAAAATTATTCCCAAATCAGCTTATTAGAAAAAAAAATTAAACTTAACCTAAAGAAAGAGAGGGGAGGGGTGTCAGCCATTGCCAAACAACAAGCAAACTGGTTATGCAACCAACACGCTGTCCACAGAAGAAAGACAAGCTTGCCTGCTGGTGCAAGTTCCTGCTGGTTTCTCAATTTAGAATGAATCCGTCCAAATGAGGACACATTTCTATACCTTAAAAAGCTACCACTGCTAACAAAATAAGTTAATGCTTCACAATTCATGGGTGGGTCCAGGTGCTGACGCAAATTCCCTCAAATTAGTGGCAGTTCTGGAGAATGTCATGAATAATCATGTATTTCACATGTATTTTTAAAATTCAGTGCTAATCCTAAAACATATTTTTGCCATATTATGACAGAGATGTTTGGCCACATGAAAATATATGCTTTATCCTGCTCAAAGATGTGGGAATGTAAAAAGAAAATGATTCAACTTGATATCAGACACAAAATGGATCTTTTTAATATGGTTTTGCTTAAAGTTTCAAAATAAGTAAACTGAGTTCAACACTAACAAATGATTTTAAAGCCCTTTGTAAAAACTCCAAAATTCCACTTCCAAGGACCAGTCCTGAGAAAATGCTTGCTTACACGTCTATGAGCACAGGTATGCTTGCTGCCTCTTTGCTTGGGAAAAGGAACAGTCATCTGGGGTGCCAGCATGGCTGGCTCTCCCAGCCAGGAGCATCTGCCTGACATAGACCTACAAGCCCTGAAAAGGAATGAGGTGCTCCTATCTTCCTAACATGACAAAGAGACCCCTGGGTCCCTGATGGAAAAGAGGGTGGGCAGAAGGGACATGCTGGGCCTCACACCTGGCACTGCCTTGTGCCTAGCCACTGAGTACAGAGCAGTGAACCAGTGGAGAGAGTGTTTGAATCCACTCCTGGGTGTGCTTGAAAGGCAGAGCCCATGGGATTTCCTGGCAGATGAAGGAGACAAGGTGGTCCCAAGGCTTTTGTCCTGAGCAACATGAAGGGAGGATTTGCCCACCTGCATGTCTAAACCATTCCAGAGGAAAGCAGAGAGCTTCTGGACTACAGGTTCTGAGTTTAGGAAAGAGGTAGGAGAGGACAAGCACCATCACCAGCACACATAAAGCCATGGCACTAAGAAGACCTCCAAGGGAGTGAGGGAGAAATTGGCCAGGTGAATGTGGTGTTGGAGCTTCTGTGATGGCTGAGTCAGAGCCAAGGGCTACTGCCCCTGGGTGCAGCCTTCCAGAGCCAGAGCTGCTGTCCCTCCTACCAGTTCCATAGCCATGCTGCCTCCCTGCCTCTCGCAGGTCCCCCAGCCCCATAAACCATCGTGTACCTAGCTCTACTGTCTAGCTGGTGTCAAAGCAAAGATAGTTAGGGATTTGGCCACAGTAAAAGCCAAGTTTCTGAGAAATGAAAACTGAACCATAGACACCCAGCAAGTTCACTAGTCCACAGTAGTCCCCAGACCAGGCCTGGGGCAGGCACTGCCCACACACCAACTCTACCCATCCTCTCTTAAGCCCTGAAAACAATTTTGTGAATGGTGACCAGATCAAAGACTGAGAGTTGTTGCTGTACTTAAAGTCTCAAATAATTTACATGTCCAAAATTTCAATAGGCAAAAAAGAAGTAATGACTCTCAAGAGAGGCCAGGCAGAGGTTTGAAAGGCAGGAGGAAGACAGCAAGCTGACTTTCAACATACCAAGAGGAGAAGCAAATACCAACCACAATACCACACACAGCAGCATGGGTCCTTAGGAATTAAGATCTAAATGAGGAACTTTAAGCAAAGGTAAAGAGAGCAGCATATATTTCAGCAAATCTCAACAAGCACTGACTGCATAAAAATGCTGTTGCTCCCTGTGGGAGGGTCAAAAAGAAAGCAGGAACTATAACACAGAGCATACACAGCACCCAGGCTAGGAAGAACTCATCCAAGGCTGCACTGAGGTCTTGGCATTGCCAGGCAAAGCAACTATGATGACTGACTTCAGAGCTTCATCTGCATGTTAACATTTCTAGGTTAACCACTCAAGAGAACAAAACACATTATGTATTTTCCAAACCAGCACAGAATTTAGTAATGAACTGAATGTTTTTAAACCTATGTATAATAAATCAAAAAGGAACAAATAAAATAAATAAAAGCACAAAAGTGTTAAAACATGTATATATACTCATATATATAAATATATTCATATATATATACACTCACACACACACAAACACGTGTATGTAACAATAAAAACTAAGAGTTTTGGGGCTGGGGATGTGGCTCAAGTGGTAGCGCACTCGCCTGGCATGCGCGGGGCGCTGGGTTCAATCCTCAGTACCACATAAAAATAAAAAATAAAGATGTTGTGTCCACCGAAAACTAAAAAATAAATATTAAAAAAAAACTAAGAGTTTTTATTGTTACATAAGACGTTACTGGAGATTGAACCCAGTAACGCTCTACCACTGAACTATATCCCCAGCCCTCTTTATTTTTGAGACAGGGTCTCACTAAGTTGCTGAAGCTGGCCTCGAACTTGCAATCCTCCTACCTCAGCCTCCTGAGTCACTGGGACTACAAGTTTGCACTAACACACTGGACCTAGATATTTGGCTTTTTAAGAATGCAGCTGTGGGCTGGGGGTGCAGCTCAGTGGTAGAGCACTTGTCTAACATGCATAAGGCCCTCAGTTCTATCCCCAGTACTGTAAAATTACAAGAAAAAAGAATGTGCCTGTTTGCTATTGATGATGAATATATCTTAAACATAGATTTTGAGTAAACTGTAAATCAAAGAAAAACAAACAAATAAACACTCCCTAGAAGGAAAGCAAAGTAGCCATCCTAGTATCAGACAAATGAGCAAAGGTAAAAGGTCAGAGAGGCCACCACTTCCTGGCCACAGCCCCACTTACTGGAGGATCAGCAATGCTAAGTATGCATGTATAATTAACCTGGCCTCAGATTCCCAAGCAGACGTTCACAGCAGCCAGAGACCCGAGCCAATGACCCAGCTGGTGAGCACCACTCAGCCTGCTCAGGACCTGACCATAAACATGTAGCTAGGGATGAGAGCCAAAGACTCAGGCACAGAAGGCTTGAAAACCATGGGCTCTTGGTACACTCAAGAAAGAGACAGCCAATACAAACCTCAAAAGAAAACCAACCCCTTCCTCTATCCCTACAATAAGGGGAAAGACTAGGCAATTAACTTTGCCTGCCCTGACACACACTCCTTCAAGACAGACAGATAGCTCTGGCTGATGGCAAGGCTTATCATTACAGCCCAGTTCACAAATGAAGAATAGAAGACCATTTTTGAACACCACCCCTTGCCATCCCTAATGAAGCCACAAGCTTAGCAAGAGTCATCAATGAAGTCAGAGACCAACATAACCCTGGACAGGCCTGTGCCACCAGGGACCATCCGAGAGACACCCAGAGATAAGGGCAGAGCTGGCCACTGATCAACCAGCATCTCCAAAAGCAGGACAAGGAACCAGAAGCAGATGACCCCACACACTGACCACTCCTGACATGAATGCCAGCCAGCCTTAAACAGGTCTCCTGCCTACATACCCACACACCCACAGAGAAACAGGACCCTCTGTCACTTCTTGTTGGAACCCCTTTGGAGCTTTCTAATAGAACTAAGCAGAAGAAAGGTAGTCATTCCAAAACAGCAGCATTTTTCAAAAGTAAGGCAGATGCAATACAGGGTGTGGCATCCCTTAGTGGCTATTCAAGAAAAACTACCCTGAAGATGTATGTGCTGCTTCTCCTGAAGCAAGAACTGCACTGGTTCTGCTAACAGAAGCAAAGACTCCTTCCTTCAGACCTGTAGGATGCTAGGTATATACATGTCCTCCCCTCACCATCCCTAGCTCAAAGAAGGGACAAAGGGCCCTCCCATACCCTTGTCAGATTGTCCTCTGCCCCTTTACAGCCCACAGGATTCTGCATGGGAATTCCATCCCCACCCACGGGAAGCAGTAGTCAGCCAGAGTCAGCTGCCCAAGCACAAGTTCAGGCTCCCAGGCTGGAAGACCTGAACCATGACCTAAACCCCACCAGGGGCTGACACGCAGGAGGCTGCCTGCCAGATTCCAGGACTGACCACACACACTCACTGTATCACAGGTTCTGTTTGGAAAGCCAGCACCCTGTTAATCTTCACATCTCCATAACTCCGTTTCTTGTAACAGAAAAAGTAGGGATGTAATAAACATCAATACATCCTGGCAAAAGTAAGAATTTTACTGGACCCTAGTCACTGTTGCAGCAGGGGCTATGGGCAGGTCAGCTAGCAGCAGCTGCTGCTGGAAAGGGTGAAGCTGCAGAGAGCATGTGTCCAAACTCACAGAAACACTGTCACTGGCCAGATAAGGCTCAAGGGTCATTTCAGTCTTCCATCTATAAGACAGCTTGCTCATGGCCAAACAACATACCCCCTTCTCCATCTCCAGAACTTCCTGTTTCCAGTGGCTCCCCTCCTGGTCCACTCCATGCTTCTGTTTCCCTTTCAAGACTCAAGTCGGATATACTGCCTCAATGAGACTTACATACCCAGGCTGGGGAGCAAATTTCACAGCACCTAACTCCTGAATTGAGGCCTGGACCGTCTGAGTCACCACTTACAGCCACCTGTTCTGGTGCTACACACCTGTGGTTCACTGAGCCATGGGTGCTCTGAATGCCATGATCATTCACACTGCTGAATATTTTAGTCATCATGTACCCCAAGTAGAGTCCAAGACTCCAGTTCACTAATAATGCCGCCTTAGAGCCCAGACCCAATGTTACTGCATGCTTGCAAGTCATTAGGGTGCCCCTAAAACATTGCTTTGTCTACATGTAATACAGATAGGGAACCATGTGACCCCCCTGAACACTGAACAAGTAGGAAACTGGACCAAGCCACAGCACTGGACACCACAGATCCACCAAGTTTGAACACTGCCTGCATTCCCAATAACTCATCAGTATGTACATTACTCCAGTTCACATGGTCACAGCAACAAAGACAGTTCCCATCAGTAATGGTGAAGGCTAACATTGGTTGCTCACTTCATTCCAGACAGATTGCACCAGTGTACTAACTCGAACTCAGTCCCACCCCAGACTGAGTTTACAGGAGGTCAGGACACTCCCAGACCACACAGCAATGGAGGGGCTGTCCTGCTGGTCACTTGCTTCAGTGGAGGATAGGGACAGGGGAAAGCCCACATCTCTGTTGAGCAAGCCAGGTAGAAATGAGAAAACTGCCAACATGACCTGCTGTTGTTCCCTAGGGTGGCTCTGGACGAAGACATGGAAACAGTGAGCAAGGGAGGCAACCCTGACTCTCCGTACTGACTCTGGAAAGCTCCCACACCAAGTGTGACAAGTATGTCGGGAGGTTCACATCAAAGACCTCAGAAAAAGTCTGCAGCAGAGAGTCTGCTCTCTGACAACACTGTCAACACCCAGCTTCTCTAGCCTCAGTTCTGCACTCCAGGGGAAGGACACTGAGCACCCTCAGCTGAGCCGCTGGGAGACCATCCCGGCCAGCTCTCCAGAGGACACAGCACCACTACGGAAACCAAGACAGGGCTCCAGAGAAAATTCCAGCCGGAAGGGTCTTCCATCTTCCAACTTCCCTGATCCCACTCTCTCATTTGCAAAGGAAGAAACCGACTTGGAAAGGTGACCACTAACTGGGCCCAGAAAACGGTCCCCACTGCCCTCGCTGTGTGTGGGGGTGAGGGAGCTGCCTCATCCGGGGCCCGCCCGGCTGGGGGTCCTGAAGGCGCCAGCTCCGGCCTACCACGGGCCCAGCCCGCGCGTGGGTCCAGCCCCACCCCGAGCTTCCGCGCAGCACGGCGGGCGCGCGCGACGGCCGAGGAAAGCCGGCGCCGGGCCGCCCGCGCCGCTGACGGAAGAAGCGGCCCGAGGCCCCTCCCGTTGCTTGAGGTCGCCGCCCCCGCCTGGCCCTCTCCGGTGGCCTCACCGGCCCGCGCTGCGTGCTGACGGTGGTTGCCATGGTGGTTCGGCGGCCCCCCACACCTCGCCGACCCGACAGTGACGCGCAGGATAAGCTCTTCCGCCCCGCCGGAGCCTGCGTGCCAACGGTTGTCCCCCAGGCAGCCGCCGTCCGTCAGGTGACGGCCGCCGTGCCCCGCCCCCGGCGCGCTCACCGCGCAGGCGCAGCGCAGGCACCGCCCCTTCCGGCTTCGCCGCGCACGCGCGCTCCAGGTTCAGGGGGGCCGGGACCGGCCGCTGGAAGGCGCCTGCGCAGTGGCTCTCTCCCGCCCCGGCCGCCCGGCGAAGGGCTCCCCCTCGCCTGCCTTCTGCGCATGCCCACACTGCAGCGGAGTCGGGAACTCCTCACTTCCGTCAGGTCAGGCTACAAGCTGGGGTCTGGAGATACCATCTCCCCTGGCAGTTGTCTGATGCGCTGGAGAGGATTGTTTAAGATTGAGAGCAAACCATGGGCAGCTGTCCCTGCAGTCCTAATTCACTCAGAATCCCTTGGAGGTAGAGCATTTACGTGGGAACGCTAAAGAAGTGGACCCAGGGGAGACCGGCCCAGGCCTAGGGGTGGTGGGGGCCAGGCAGACGAGAGCGATAGGCGCTTGAGGCTGAGGGAAGGGTTCTGTAGACTGTACTGAACCGCATCTTTCCTTTCCAAGAAGCGATTTACTCCCAGCCCTGCCTGGCTACAGTGGACACAGCCTGTGTGGACACAGCAAACGACCTGCTGTCTGCAGGAGAAATACGGGCCCAAGATAATGTCAAAAAGAGGAACCTGAGTTACCCTGAAGGAGAGGCTTTTGTGACCCTTTCCGCAGAATAGATCCTGGTACTCAGGAGGCTAAGGATAATTCCCTCTAACCAAAAAATCTGTAAGAACAGGTTCCAATTAGAACTGGTCAGCATGGGCCAAAGTGACCTAGAGTTGTCCTGGCCACAGGGCCTTGAAAGTCTGATGTCATCCTGCAGTCAGTCAAAAGTTAAGAGGTTGACCTGGACAGGACTCTGGAAACTTCTCCTGGACCCCCAATAAAACTGGAGCAGAGACGAGGCACACTGTCCCTCTCGTCTGTGAGAGGACCCACTCTCCCTTGAGAGTGTTCCTTTTCCACCTTCATAGCCCTTTAATAATTCGTGCTTGTTACTCGCACGACATGTTCAAAATCTTCTGAACTGATTGCAAGAATGGGGGTGTTCACACTACCCCAGTTTCCGAGAAGGTCCCAGCCCTGTACTGAGGGGCACAGGTTTGCAGGTGAGTGGAAGAGCTGAGAGAACCCAAGTGGCCACCCTGTGTTCTGCATAGCTCCCCAGAGGGTATCTCTCAGCCCTCCCCAGGATTCTGCCAGGGAAGACCAGCCTTGGATCTTCCAGCCTATTACTCATCTAGGGGTGCTGAGCTCATTGTCTCAGTTCAGCAAAGAATTGAAGAACAGGGTACAGAGATAGCAAACAAGCAGCTGGTTTATTGCAAAAGTCACCGAGACAAACTTCTCCAAAGAGAAGAGGCCCCAGAGCCAGGAATGTGGTGGGGAAGTCTTGGCTTGTTCTTTTTATGGTCTCTGGAATTTCCTCCTTTCCTTACCTCCTCCCCTGTCCATGGTCTCCTCACTATTATTGATTGGTGCCCTCTGTGACGATGCATCTGTTTTAGTTTTTCTATTTTATCCCCGACTTAGGGGCATGAGTACAGAAGTATCTGTCTGATTGGGTCCCCTGCTTATGTCCACGAGCATTTTTGTCAAGCAGGAAGTTGACCTCATCAGAAAACTCTCTCCATGCTCATTTGCTCTGGCCCTGCCCTCAACCTCCCTACTTGCCATCTTGCCCTGGCTGCTAAGGCCCTTCTTTATCTCCCTCATGCCTGGGCCCATCTTCTCTGCACTCCACAGAGGACTACAGTGTAGCATGAAGAGTGAGGTTGTGTTCTTTATCTCATGAATTTGAAGAATAAAATCCATGGACACGTGGGGCTGGGGCTGGGGCCCAGCGGTAGTTCACTTGCCTGGCATGTGTGAGGCACTGGGTTCAATTCTCAGCACCACATATAAATATATAAATAAAATAAAGGTCTATCAACAATTTAAAAAAATTTTAAATCCATGGACACAAGGGTAAGAGCAAAGTCACAGGCTTTACTAGAGTAATAGAAAGAAACCAGTTCTCCCAAAGAGGATGGGGTCCCCAGAGAAGGATACTAAAGAGAGGCTACTGTCTAGGGGTTTATATAGATCTATAAGTTTAAAGAAGTCAGCCCCATGCCCAACCCTGGGTAAGGCATTCAGTGACACAATGTATTCATACAGCTTTAGTCCAAATATTGATATGAAAATATCAATCAGTCATTTCCCCTTCTTTGGAGAGGCATGGACCCATCCACCCCACCCCCAGTCACATAGGTCCTGATTTTAAAAGTTTAAAAGTTTCTTACCAACTATCTTCAGTGCTGTGTGTGTTCTACTGCCCAGGAAGATACCCAGGGACCCACCTCCCTATTCTCCCAGCCTCATCTCTTCCTCCTGACATCATTACCCCCCACATCTGTAGCAGTAACCCTAATTGCTTGAGGGAATTTGGGTAATGACCACTCTAACTTTTTTAGGCTGAAAGCGGGTGTTGAGAAGGGAAGAACAGTCAGGGTCTTTGTACAAAGTCCTTTCTAATGGGCCCCCAGATAAGTGAGGTGGTACTTCCATGGTAGATAGCATCTCCATGACCATCTAGAGTTAACAGAATCTTCAGGAGACTCGGGCATCAGGGCAATACAGAGGTCCATGGTGAGAGTTGGCAGGTGACTGGACATGGTCTACTTAGGATGAGGATCATGCCAGTACAACAATAAGCAAGACAGCAAAGCATTATTTTTTGCAAACAAATAGCACAAAAACAATCAGTGTTGGGGCTGGGGTTGTGGCTCAGAGGCAGAGCGCTCACCTACCATGCATGAGCACTGGGTTCGAGCCTCAGAACCACATAAAAATAAAAAATAAAGATATTGTTATAATTAAAAATAAAAAAACTAATCAGTGTTAGTCTAAAGACCATGATCATAGTAACTTGTTAAAAAGTGTGGCCTGACACAGTGTTTATACTAGTGAGTGCAGGACAATTAAGGCTTTAGAAACATCAACGAAGCTGTTAAAGACATATGCACAACTCTAAATTTTTGTAGTGGCACAGGTTCCCCTTGAGCTATGGAATGCCATCTGATTTTTGTAAAATAGCTTTCTCATTGGCCTTACTTCTGTGTTAGCAGAAGGGTCCCTTTAGTTATGTCACTTAGGACTCTCTTGGTAAAGTTAGCTAGAGCTTTCGTGCGCCACATTACATCTTTTAGAGCAATCCAGGGGACAAATATCAGAGCTAAATAATTACACCAGTGAAAATCATATTGTGCTCACCTATTTGGGAGGTTAGGAAAACACTGTAGGTCTCAAACTGACTCAGAGCAAGCCTAGCACACTGGAAGCATCTTTTGTGGTAGTTTTCAGACTCTTATACAGGAGTCCCCCCCTTTTTTTTAGCCTCCCAGTTTAACTTACTTTTGGGGGGAATGACACAAGTGTACATGTCAGGTTACATTGAAAGAACCATGTTCTTTTTTTTTTTTTTTTAATGCTCATGTATGGCTGTGCTTTGCTTATAATTCTCCTGCCAGGTATTTAAGGCCAAGTTGGTCAAAAGTTGACCCTGTTCTCATCTACTGTTAGTAATCAGCAGAGATTTATCAGGGATCGCTCTTGGGAACCTTTGAGAAGACTCTTGGCTCCTTTAGCTTTCCTCGACCAGTCATGCCATCTGCTGACCACATAGGGCTTCCTTCAGAAGTATCAGGGATACTTCCTCCTCCAATACTCCTCTTCTTTGCAAAATATGCACTGTCTGGCTTCCTGTTCTCTAGGGTCTCCACACTCCCCTTGATGAAGAGGTCCAGTGCCTCCTCAGGTTCAGGGCCCTCAGAAAAGTTCCATCATCCCCTGAGCTCCAGCTGACCTTAGTGGGCAGGGGCCAAAATACTGGCTGCTTTTCCTTGGCCCTTTTACTTCCTTGTCTTTGATCTCCAAGTTTTGGAGAGGCCATTTCATCATTTTGAAGTAGGAGTAGTGGGTTTTAATTTCAATATCTGTAATTTCATAGTCACCCTCTTTAATTAATTAGGGACAGTATTAGTACTAAAAGTCAGCATTACATTCTATCTGTTCTGATGCCGATGGTTTATTGTCTTAAATCAACTCAGGTTGGTCCATTAGAAGAAGTAATTTTCTAAAATACTAACAGGCAACAATTATAAAGTAGTATGAGGATTTAGTTCGTGTAATAGCTTCAAACCAAGAGACCTGGTGTTGATAATAGTACTTAGGTATATTGATATCTATTTCACGTCTACAAAGACCAATTTATGAATGCATCACATATAAAATCCTTTTCATATTTTGTTTCTTTTGCAACTCTCTTATAATCTTAAAGACCTTTTATAATCTACTCAAACCTTTCCTTGGTTTGCATTATATCCCTTATTTACTTTGAAATCACAGTAATCTTTATAACAAAAAAAAATCTGTCTTTTGAACACAATCTTAAATAAGCTTAATTCTGGCCTGTTTTGGAGCCATACTAACATGGAGTAAGGTGAGAGGCAGAGCCTTAACTCAGGTGAGATATCAGAAATGGATATTATCTGATATATACATGCATTTCATTTATATAACAATAAAACATTTATGTAGTTAAAGAAAACAGATATAAGCCAGGTTTTTAAATGTCAGTGTGGCCCTTTCATGTCAGATACAATGTATAAAAGAGCCTTCATTCATTACCATGCCTGTATTAAACATACATAGCTTCCATTTTACAAGCTTTTACATAACACTTAGACAAAGCTGAGACAAACATACTTTGTTTTTTATTTGTATACATGTCTTTAGTCACATAAGTCTAGAATGACAGCTGTATTGTAATATCCTAAAATAACAGTTGTTTGTTTAACCAGAGCTACAAAACAAATTTAAAATAGGTATGAACCCTAGTTCATAAAACCTAATAGACACAAGAAGTTATCTTGATAAACAAGATCAGATCAATGTTTTTAAAAATCTTGTCCTTTTCCCTCAGTTTAATAAATGTAGACTTGATTTCAGTTTCAAATCTCCCCAAGCTACCTAAATTGAAAAAGCTGAGCTCTATGGAGGTCTGGATATGTTAGCAGAAAGACTTTCCAACCTCACACATCTAAATTCAAGTGGAAATAAACTGAAAGACATCAGCACCTTGGAACCTTTGAAAAAGTTGGATTGTCTGAAGAGCCTGGATCTGTTTAACTGTGAAGTCACTGATCTGAATGGTTACTGAGAGTGTGTTCGGACTCCTGCCCCAGCTGACCGACCTGGACGGCTACGATGCAGAAGACGGGGAAGCCCCCTGACGCAGATGCGGAGGTGGATGGTGTGGATGAAGAAGAGGAGGAGGAAGAAGGAGAAGTGAAGAAGATGAGGAGGATGAGGATGGTGAGGAGGAAGAGTTTGAGGAAGAAGATGAGGAAGATGAGGTCAGCGGAGAGGAAGAAGAATTTGGGCATGATGGAGAAGTAGATGAAGATGAGGAAGACGAGGATGAGGATGAAGAAGAGGAAGAAAGCGAGAAAGTTGAAAAGAGGAAGAGAGAAACAGATGATTAAGAAGAAGATGATTAAGACCCAGAAAAACCGCCAAACAAAACTGTTCAGTCTTGGTTGGACTGCTCATGGATTTGATAGCTGTTTAAAAAAGAAAAAAAAAAAAAAAAGGTAGCTGTGATACAAACCCCAGGACGCCCACCCACCAAAAGGCCAAAGAAGAGTTCCTGTGACATTCCGCCTTCCTCCTTTTAGTCCCTCTTGTAATCCACCGCCAGCCTGGGGAGTTTGCGCCAACAAAATTGTGAGCATTGTTAGGTTTTTTGTGTAAGACTCTTGCTGTAGCATGGAGAGCTGTGATTGGTGAGTCAACTGTCTGCAGCTACCAGTTACACCGAGATTGTAACAGCATTTTTACTTTCTGTACAACCAAAAAGCTTTGTAAATAAAATCTTAATATTTTAAAAAAAAAATCTTGTCCTTTTTAAGCACAGAGAGAGAATTAGACTTTATTTTATATTGGTACATTAAAAGGTGACCTTAGAAAACTCCTTAACTTCAACTGTCTGTACTGAGGACATGCAACTTAATCACATGAAAAATTTTTGAGATATACCTTTTACAAACCTTTTGTAATTAGACTCTGTAATTTCTTTGCAGAAAAGTAGCTTTGTCCTGTTTCACTTTTTTATTTTGAACGATAGGATAAAATAATTACTTTACCGTACCAGATATCTTTCAGAAATATTTTTCCTTATAAAGAAAATATATTTTTTTATCTACAACTTTTTACATTTAAAAAAAATATTTATTTGTAGATGAACATACAGTATCTTTATTTATTTTTATGTGGTGCTGAGGATCAAACCCAGTGCCTCACACATGAGAGGCAAGCACTTTACCACTGAGCTACAGCCCCAGCCCCTACATTTTTAAAAATATTTATTTTTTAGTTGTAGTTAGACACAATTTACTTATATATTTATTTTTATGTAGTGCTGAGGATCAAACCCAGGGCTTCACAAGTGCTAGGGGAGCACTTTACCGCTGAGCCACAACCCCAGCCCCACCAGCCCCTACATTTTTAATCCTAGCTGTTGACCTTTTAAGTTTACAATTTGAAACAGTCCTGAAAATTTATGAATGTATATAAAATGACTTTTTGTCAATGAAATAAAATACTTTGTTTTCTCTCTAGTTTTTTTTTTTTTTAATCAAAACTAGATTGGTTTTGTTATTGTTGTGTGATTCCTGGCATGTAGAACAACACATGTAAGTAGAATTCTAACCCTTGATCATCTATTTTTGGTAAAGACCCAGAAACAAAGCCATCTTAAATTGACTTTTCATTTACCAACAATTTATAAAAACACATTTAATAAACCCCAAAATATGTTGTCTTATAGAATTTAAGAAGCCAAAAGTACTAGAGTTTATATTTTAGTAGTTGATAAGTGTGAGTATTTTAACTTTGTAAATTGATGTTTCTTTTTAAAAAAAAAAAAACATGTTAAATGCATAAATAAATACTTGGGGGGTAAATCTGACCAAAATGTTCAAGACTTGCACAGTGAAAATTATAAAATGTTGCTGAGAGAAATTAAAGAATACACAAAAAGTGGAAAGACATATTGTGTTCTTTTTAAGACATGCTTTTTTAAAAAAGTTAATCTCCCCTAATTGATATATGGATACACATAATCCTACTGAAACCCCAGCAAGCTCCTCCTCACAAGGAATTGAATTAATATGGAAATGCAACAGACAGAAAAATCCAGAGGACGGTGGTGCATTCTGTAGTCTCTGTGCTGTGGGGATGTAGTGAGCCCAGGAGCTCAAGGGCAGCCTGGTAACAGAGAGGGAGGGAGGTTGGATCCAGAACAATTGTGAAAAAGAAGGACAAAATTGGAAGTTTCAGTACCTGATGACAAGACATACCATAGAGGCCTGGTGATCAGGCCACTGTGGTATGCCGCCACCAGGGCAGACTGAACACCGATCAACGAAACAGAACGCACAGTCAGACCAGAGTCACACTCGGTGGCTGATTAGTTTTTAAACATACTGATTTGTGGTCAAAAGGGAATAACATCAACTTTGACCCCCTTCAAGTGTGCATTTCTGTAGTTTTAAATGTATGTACTTTGCAAAGCTGGAACCCCCTCCCATAAGCACCAGCCCCAGCCTTCTGGCTGCATCAGCCACTTTACTCCCTGTTTCTACGTCTGTGACTCCTCTGGGGACACCCAGAAGGGTTGAGCTACACTCACCTGTTCCTTTGTAATCCTACCCCTTGCCTCATTTGACTGGCTTGTCTCACTGAGCACAGTGTCCTCAAGGTCACCCATGTCAGAATTTCCTTCCTGAATGGCTGAGTAACACTCCACTGTGTAGATGGGCTGCGTCTGTCTGTCCAGCCATCTGTCCAGCCACTTGGCCTGCTTCCGTCTCTTGGCTGTGGTGAGTAATTCCATGTTAATTCATTCTGGACAAAGGTGCAAGACTTTCTGCAGAGAAAGGATGGTCTTTTCAGCAAATGGTGCTGGAATACCTGGGTATCACGTGCAGAACAGTAGCCTTGGCCAACACAGTGTTTCAATGGACAAGTTAAGGATTACCGGTGGACATAAGTGTGAAATACATAAACACACACCTTCCTGAAAGAAATGAGAACATCTTCGTAACTTGGAGCTGAGTGAGAATTTCTTAGATACAACAGCCCATTTTTTTTTTTTTTTTTGGTACCAGGGATTGAACCCAGGGGCCTTAACCATTGAGCCACAATCCCAGCCCCCTCATCCTCAGCCCTTTCAATATTTTACTTAAAGATGGAGTCTCCATGAGTTATTTAAGGCCTTCCTGAGTTGCTGAGGCTGGCTTTGAACCTGCAATCGTCCTGCCTCAGCCTCCCAAGCTTCTGGGATGACAGGCGTGGGTCACCACGCCCAGCTCCCAATGTGATTTTTATGAGATTGTACTTAATTGAATTTAATAACTTTTACTCCGGAAGACACAGTTAAGAAAATGATAAGCAATAGACCAAGAGAATATTTGCAAATCACACATCAGTTGAAGGAACATTGTGCAGAACAGATCTGAATACCTTCAAACTTAATAAGTGTGTGAGCCATTCCAAATGCACACACACACCTTTAAGTCCTGATGCACCACGGGGATCTGGAAGGTCACTCTAGTCTGGCGCTGGAGGTGCTGTGACTTGCAACTTGGGCTTTCCTTGGCTGGGGTAACTAGGCGAGGCCCTAGGAGTAGGTGGCACGCAGAGGGGTTGAGCTGCACTCACCTGCTCCTTGGTAACCCTACCCCTGGCCTCATTTGACGGGCTTCTCCTCAATAAAAGGGTGCAGCTCACGCTCCTCTCTCTTTTCCACAGATCCCTAAGATCAGAGGAGCTGTGACAGGACCCAAAGAAAAAGGTGTGTCTCTGTCTCTGTGTGATTATTTCATGCCAGCCCAGTTCCCCTGGAGTGACCCCGAGTGTTTAGTCATGGAATGCGACAAATAAGAAAAGCAGCAACCCAACTGGAATGCTCAGAAGGGTTGGAAGGACACTTGGCCACCAAGATAGGAAAGATGCATTAAAACCACACTGAGAGGGGCTGGGGTTGTGGCTCAGTGATAGAGCGCTCACCTACCACTGCACGAGGCACTGGGTTCCATCCTCAGCACCACATAAAAATAAAATATTGTGTCCACCTTAAAAAAAATAATAAATCATAAATATTTAAAAACAAACAACAACAAAAAAAAACTACAGTGAGCTGCCACCACAACTAGACCCATCTTCCAACAGTGCAGTGGGAGACTCTTGAGCCATCCCCCAACCTGGGTCCCTGTCGGGGCTGTCTCCTGGGGATGTGGCAGCTTTCCTGTGAATGGGTGGTCTCCAAAGCCACAAGGAGCAGCCCCCAGGGCAGACGCAGGTAGAAGCCAATGTCAGGGCTGCTTAGAGCCCATGATCCCAAGGAAGGGGTGAGCCAGGCAGGTGCATGGTGCAGAAGCAGCCTGTCCTCCCGCGAGGCAGGACTGCAGGTGCAGGCACAGGCCCTGCCTCAGGACAGCAGACACCCACAGCCTCTCCATCCTGGGGCCAAAGGTCCCAGATCAGATCTGCAGGGCCCGGCTCACTGAGAGGCCTGCGGGGGGCCTTCCTGCTTTGCCAGTTCTAGGGGCCCCAGGTGTCCTTGTCTTGTGGTCACAACGCTCCAGTCTCACCCACGTCTTCTCACATCCTTCTCCTCTGCCACTGGACTCAGGACCGCCCAGGGCCACCCTCTTCTCGTCTCCCACGCCCACAAGTGCACCCGCAGGCATGAAGCACACATGTTTGCATTGGAAGCAGCACTTTCTGGGAACACTGCTGAGTCTGCTGAAGGCAGCCACTAGTTCCCTTTGTCACCTGAGACTTCACTGCGGTCACCTCCTGGTACTGATTTCAGTGTCACTCCAACTGTCCTGGCTCCCTCTCTCTCACACACCCTAATTCTGGGCTCCCTTAGCTGGGACACAAGAGAGGGGTACTGGGCAGAGTAGCCCTGGCCAGATAGCTGCAGGAGCCTTGGGATCAAGAGAGGAAGGAAAGACACAGAGGGTCCACCGCCGTCTCCTCCTCAGACTCCGTGTGTGGCCCACACTGCACCTGCCAGCTCTTCTCTCCCCTGCGGGGCCCAGAGCCAGCCCAGCCTGTGTGCTCCGGGCTCTGGGTCCCTTCTGTCCCTCCTCCAGGCCCCTGGAGCTCTACTGTTGTAATCCACACACCACCCGCCCATGTAGTGTGCACGTCGGTGGCTTCAGCATACTCACAATATATTTTTGCACACTTTCATGACCCCAAAGAAGCCCTGCCCCCCCCAGCTGCCACTTGCCACCCAGCCGCCTCTCTGCTCAACTGCCCCTGTCTCTGGGGATGGGCCTGTTCTGGACATTTCACGTCAGTGGAATCAGACTCCTCTGTGTCTGCTCATCTCGGCAGTGTCCTGGAGGGTCCCCGTGTTGGAGCAGGTGTCAGAATGTCCTTCCTGCTGAGGGCCTAGTGACATCCCATGGTGTGGGTGGACTCGAATGTTCATCAGCTGACCCACCAGGATGCTTGGATGGCTTCCACGTCTTGGCTACTGTGGACGCTACTGATGTGAACATCTAGACCCTGTTTTCAATCGCGTCTCACTCCTCCTCAGGGACAAACAACCCTCCATCACAGGGGTGTGACACATTCTCCGGTAGCTGCTGGACACTTAGGTCATTGTCACATTGGAATGTTGTGAATAAGACTGCTATGAACATTTGTGGACAAGCTTTTATGTGGACATGGGTTCTCATTCCTCTTGGGCATGTCCTAGGAGGGAACTGCTCAGGCACATGGCAGCTCTGTACCCAGCATTTGAACAACTGCTGACTGGTCCGCAGCAGCTGTGCCACTTCCTAGGCCCAGGGGGAGGGCTCCATTTCCCCACGTCCTCCCCAACACTGGCTGGCTCCCATTTTTAATAAATAAATAAATGAATAACTTACTATTATGAACTGGGCTTGGTGGCTCAGGCCTATAATCCCAGTATCCCAGGAGGCTAAGGCAGAAGGATTGCAAATTCAAAGCTGGCCTCAGCAACTTAGTGAGACCCTATTGCAAATTAAAACATAAAATGGGCTCAGGCTGTATCTCAGTGGTTAAGCACCCCTAGGTCAATTCCTAGTACAAAAAAAAAGTTACTATTATGGCCATCCTAGTGGGCTTAAGGGGGCACCTAATGGGGTTTGGATTTACATTTTTTGATGGGTGACGTCAGACTTCCTTTCAGGGGCTTACAGGGTATTCACTTATCTTCTTTGGAGAGATACCTGTTCATATCCTTTGCCTTTTTGTTTTTGTTTTTGGACTGGGGATTGAACCCCAGGGGCATTAACTACTGAGCCACATCTCCAGCCCGTTTTATGTTTTATTTTGAGACGGGGTCTCCTTAAGTTGCTTAGGGCCTCCCTAAATTGCTGAGGCTGTCTTTGAACTCACAATCCTCCTGCCTTAGCCTTTGGAGTCGCTGGGGTCACAATCATGTGGCACTGTGCCCAGCTATCCCTTGCCACTTTTAACTGGGTTGTTTGTCTTATCATTGTTGAGTTCTATCAGTTCTTTCTATAACCTCCCTTTATTTTTTATTTTTATTTATTTATTTTATTTTATTTGGGCAATCCTGAGGATTGAACCCAGGGTGCTCCAACACTGAGCCACATCCCAGCCCTTTTTCTTATTTTATTTTGAGACAGGGTCTTACTAAGTTGCCAAGGCTGGCCTTGGACTTGCCTTCCTCCCACCCCAGCCTCCCAAGTCCCTAGGATCACAGGTGTAGTCTTGGCACCTGGTGAAACGTTTTAATATAGATGAAGTCTGGTTTACCTGTTTTTCTTTTTTTTTTTTTGCTTTGCTTTGGGGTGTCATATCCAAGAAACTCAAGGTCACAAAGTTTGCTCCTGTATTTTCTTCCAAGTGTTTTGTAGCTGAGGTCCTATGTTGAGGTTTCTGATCCACGCTGAGCTGACCGCTGTCCATGGTGTGAGGTTCTGGTCCCTTCCTAGGAACTACTGAACTGATGAACATGCCCTGATGCTCTTCTGCCTGGAAAGTTCCTGTTCTTCTATGAAGACCCAGCCCTGGCCTGCCACCACGCTACTGCTGTTACATATCCCTGGAACGTGTCTTTCCACAGCACCAAGGGTGGCTGCCGTGGAGGCTGGCAGGATCAGGTACCATTAGATGAGTGTGGGCTGAACGTGGGCCCCACAAGGGCACCCCAAGCATACATCCAGCATTGGTGATGCTCACCTGCTGGGCTCTGAAGTGGGGACTGTCCAACCCCCTGGGCTCTTCAGGAGAGCCAACAGCTATATGCCACAAGTGAGAAACTGAGGCTGGGGGCAGCAACTCACCCATGCTCTTGTGGGCAGTGAGTGGGGAGTGAATCTGCAGGAGAGATGGATTCTGCAGGATAAGGGTAAATCAGAGCTCTGCTCTTGCTTGGAGCCCCCAGTGGAGTGTTACAGGTGTGCCCAAAGAGGTACCAGACACCTAGTATGCAGCTGTTGGCTGCTGATAGTCACATTAGGGAGTCTGTGCACACAAGAGCATCTGCTGGAACCCAGAATTCCTGTCACAGAGCTCAGGAAAGCACCAGCTCTTCCTTTCTGAGGTGCTAACTAATTCAGAGATGTTGGAGGCCCTGAGAACAACACAGTCTGAGAACAAATGTCCTGTGTAACAAAGCCTGGCATTGTGCTTCAATCAGTGTGCTTAGGTCTCCTCCAGGTGGAGCTGGCCCGTGTGTCCTTGCCCAGCTGTGAGGTCGGGCTAGGTGGCATGGAGAATGGTGCCCTGCCCAACCATGTCTTCCCGGCATCCATCAGTCTCCCACCTGTGTTAAGGCTGTGCCCTCCTGCCTCAAGATCATGCCAATGCTGGCACCCTGGCCAGCCCCAGCCACTGCCTGCTGTCCGTTCCTCTGGCCTGGGCCAGGGGCTCCAAATCCAGGGGGCATGGAGCAAGCTCCTTATTCCCTCATCACTTCTCCCTCTGATAGGGAAGGCTTGGAAACACACCCCGTGAATCAAAATCAGCCCAAATCAACCATGGCTCTGACCACGGTCAGCTTGCTGCTCCAGAAGCCACTGCAGATCAGATCACTCAGACTGAAGATGAGGGTGGCTGGCCCTGTGTGTGGGAGGTAACTCAGCAGGAAGGCACCAGCTGGGCCCTGGATACTCTTGGATATCTCCTTCCACCTGGGTTCCTCAAACCCTGAAGGTCCTGGCCTAGTTCTCACACCCAGCCTTACCGTGGGCCAGACACGCAGCCCACGGAGTGGCCTTCTTCCCAATGGACCTGTTTCTGCAGCTTCTCTCCAGGCACGATCTTCCCAGCTCTGTCTTCCACGGAAGTAGCCAAGGTCCTGGACACCTTGCTGCACCCTGCTTCCTGCTCTGGCTTCCTTGGGACCCCTGCCTCAATTGTGGCATGGTTGGGAAGCTGATGTGCTTCTGTCTAGGAGTCCCCTCTGACATGCAGCGGCTGCTCCACGCCAGCTGTCTCCTTACACTTTCTTGCCTTTCCCTTATTTTTAGTCTCTGGGCAGACTTAAATATATATATATATATATATATATATATATATATATATATATATATATATATATATATATATATATATATATATAACAAAAACACTGTTCCTGATTGGGACTCTGCGTTCTCCGTGGTGAGAAGCGGGAAGCCAACAAGTGCTAGGTCGTCCAGAGCGCCCACGGTGGTCCCATGGCTCCCGCTGCAGCAGCTCCTGCTGGCCAAGTCTCCAGGGCCTCGGAGCTGCTGCGAACACTGCGTCACTAAAAAAGGGAGGAGGCTGACTCGCAAGTGAGCAAATCCTAGCAAAACCAAAGGCGATGGGACTCAGAACTTCGCGCCACCTATGTTCCCTGTTGCACGTGCTTGCGCGCCAGCCCGCTCGGGTGCTTGCGCGACGGCATCTCTGGCACGCCCCTGGGGACCTCTGGCTCAGTCTGCAGAGGCTGCGCTGGGCGACGCTGCATCAGCCTTGGCGGGTGCTTCGTGGACTTCAGACCTGTTGGGTAGAATGTGAACAACGTAGATTAGACTTGGAACTCTGCGCCTCTGTGGCTGTAAGGCGGCATTTTTCGTAACATTCTTCCGAAAAAGGGGGAAAGGGGATGGAGTGGGCATATCTCAGGAAAACAGGAGGCGGGGGAGGGCAGGGAAAGGGGCAGTGCGCATGTACTAGTAGGTAAAACGAATCCCACTATTATGTATAATTATAACGCACCAATAAAAAAGCATTGCAAATAAATTTAAAAATAAAACCGGTTTAAAAATTCCTCCAGAGAATGCTTTCCTGGAGAGGAGGTCAGCCTTGTTAGACAGACGCCTCTGTGTTCACTCTGGCTACATCGTACCCACAGTGCTGCATTTGTGCACTCTAGAGGGGAGCCCGTGGGACAGCACAGCCTTGGGGACAGTGGAATGGGTCTTAGGTTCCCCGGGGCTCACCACCTTCCACTCCGCAGGGTTTCTCCCATCCCCACTGACCTGATCCACTGCATGACAAACAAGTTGTTTATACACTCGTGCTCATTCGAGAAGTGTGCCGAGAACCCCACCCCCTCCTTCTAGCCAGCTGCTGCGCTGGCCGCCCCCGCAGGAGAGCAACTCTGCCACCACCTGGCCGCCCCGGTGCAGGGAGCACACCTTGACCCTGGAAGCCCGCAGCAGCGTAGGGAGGAAGGCAGCCGCGCAGAAGAAGGTGGACAGTGACTGAGGTGATTCGTTGTAGGGGGAGATGAGTACTTGGATTGCAAACTGCTTAGAAAACAAGCCCCCAACGAAGTCCCAGGTTTGGGGGGCAGAATAAAGCCTTGAGTCATAAGATGAAAGAGATGAGAAGCCAATTAGGGTGGATCGACAAAACGCACCCCATCAGAAAAGAATTAATAACGTCAAAATAGAATTCTACAAGTTGCAGGGCACAGTGGTGCAGACCTGTAGTCCCAGCTGTCAGAGATACCCAGGTGCGGCCAGAAGTCAGACGCTGCTGGAAAGTGGGGGGCAAGGCAGACCTTTACTTCCGGCGGAAGGGCTGCTAAGAACCTGGCTGGCAGGTGGGCCTGGGCGAGCAGTCTGCCTGCTTATATCTCTAACCCAATGCTGCGCTGCCCTTCACTCTGATTGGAGACGCTCCAGATGGGCTAAATTTAGAATTAGGTGGGCAAAAGGGAAGGGCCAATTAAGGCTGAATAGTAGATTTTGAATTGAACTACCAGACTTTTCTATCTCACATAGAGACTCAAGAGGCTGAGGCAGGAGAATTGCAAGCTTGAGGCCAACCTCAGCCACTCAGCAAGGCGCTAAGCAACTTAAAGAGACCCTTTCTGAAAATAAAAAATGAAAAGGACAGGGGTTGTGGCTCAGTGGTAAAGCATGCTTCACTTCAATCCTCAGTACAAAAAAGGAAAGAAAACAAGTAAATAAAAAAGACAAAGCCAACAACTATATAGAAGAGGAGAGGAAATGACGGATAGGATACTAAAGACTTTGTGTGTGTGAAATTCGTGGGATCAAACCCAGGGTTTCATGCATGCTAAGCAATCATACTACCTTTGAGCTATACCCCTAACCCACTAAAGACATTTTGAAAGTTAGAAGACAAGCCTTCACGTGAGCTCATGCCAATCAATTTGAAAATCTTGATGAATTGATCATGTCCAAGGCAATGTGGAGTTCTCTCTTTTTTTTCCTTTTAATTTTTTTAGTTGTAGATGGACACAATACCTTTATTTTATTTATTTTTATGTGGTGCTGAGGATCGAACCCAGTGCCTCTCACGTGAGAGGCGAGTGCTCTACCGCTGAGCCACAATCCCAGCCCCCTGCCTAACCCGTTGGTTCCCAGGAGCCAGGCTGGTGTTACACCAACCCTGGAGTGCCAGCTTTCTAAGAAACCCAGAGAGGCAGAAAACCAGGAGGAGCCATGACCAGGAAGACGGGAGATGATGGTCATTGCCCCTGAGGACACCACAGGGATCTGGCAGAGTGGTGGACATTGTGCTCCTGTGTCAGTGGCAGAGCACAACCCTCGAAATTCGCTGCACCACTTTGCCAGGTCCACTTCGCAGTTTACTGAGCCCTATGTGTATGCGGAGGAAGCCAGATGCCCTGACGCTGTCCCCCACCCCCCCACCCCCACCCCCGTCTCAGTGCACAGTGCAGGGGCACTAGGCACACTCGCCCTGCTCTGCATCCCCAGAAACTCCGCCAGAGTGTTCTCATCTCCCCAAACTGAAACTCTATCCGTATATATTGACTTTGCCATAAGCACGTTAGTAGTGTTCTCAGGCCTGCTGCCACAAAGCATCAGATCCTGGTGGCTTCAACAACAGAAGCTCACTGTCCTGGGTCTTGGGGCAGAAGTCCAGGATCAAGGTGTAGCATGCTGGCAGGCAGCGTCTTCTCCCTGTGTCCTCATGTGGTCCTCTGTGTCCTGATCTCCTCTTGGATGACCCCAGTCCTATGGATTAGGACCACCCTGGTGACCCCACTTTAACCCTATTACATATTATTTCCCATCTCCAACAGGCACAGTCCCTGGCCCTGGGGTTAGACTTGGATTTCCATGTGCTCGGGCACAGCACGCAGTCGACACCTGCTTCCCTCCGCTTTCTCTTCCCCCTTTCCACAGCACCCAGCACTGAGTAGAGGCTCCAGGCAGCCCCCCCCTCGGGGACAGGCTCACCGGCACTGGGCTGAGGCAGCTCCCTTCCATTCCTGCTTTGCCAGGGGTCCCCCCTTTATTAATGCATTATAGTTATGCCTAATAGTTGGGTTCATTTGACAATGTATGCTGAAACTTGATTTACTCCTTTTCACCCTCTGCTATCCCCTTTCCCCCCCTTTCTCCTTCCTCTATTGGTCTTGCTAGGGTTTTTTTTTCTTTTAATCATGAATGAATGTTGGATTGTATTAAAAACTTTTCTGCAACTGTGGAGACCATATCCGTATGATTCTCTGTTTTCCTGGTGAACTTTGCTGATGAAAATTCTTCACCGGGGCTGCTCTGCCACTAAGCTACACCCCTGCCCTTTTGATATTTTGTTTTGCTAAATTGTCCAGGCTCCTGGAACTTGTGATCCTCCGGCCTCAGTTGGCCTCAGAGGGGCATGGCCGCCCCGCCTGAATCTCTGATGATACCTCTGAGGGCCTTTGGTCTCGAGGTCCTGTGCTTTGTGCTTTGTGAATCTCTAGGTGTGCACTTCCCACCTTTACCACCTCTGATGTGGGGTGAGCGTAGCCGGAGCTGCCATCTCATAATAGCCCTCACTGGATGCTGGCTGTGGCATGGGGTCCCCCCCACACATAGGCGAAGGTGGGGGTCCTCCTGTGGGTGCTGGTGGAGCTGTGCATGATCCCTAGAAGGTGATTTCAGGACCATTTGGAGGAGGAGGAGGAGCTCCAAGTCCAGCTGGACCTCCTGGATCAGCACTCCACGGAGATCTTCTTTTAGGCACCAGCATCAGAACTCACCAATTTGGCTTCGATTGCTTAGAAGACAGCCCTAAAGATGTCAGAGGCTGCTGTTGGGAGAACACTGCATGAGTCTTGTGGGGCCTCCTTAATGCACCCAACAGATGCAGGAAGGTGCCCAGCAAATGGAAAGGCACTCCTGCTCGTGGGCAGTGGGACCCAGCCTTGTGCTGACCTGGCTCTTCTGCATTGATCTAGAGTTCAAGGTGAGCTCAGTGAAGACCCAGCTTGCTGAGTCCTGGCAGCGGGCACGTTCCAGGCAAAGTTCTCATGGCAAAACACCTCTGTACCAACAGCTGGAAAGAAGTGTCTGGAGGGCTGGACCTGGCAGATGTGAGAACACCCTAAAAACCGCAACTATACCACTTGGTGCAGGGACAGCCAAGTCAGAGGCCAGACATCTGTGGAGGGGCATTGCCAGGTAAAGGCAAAGATGGGGCTTTTAATATTGCCACAGGGATGACCAGCTGCCATTTGGAAGGAAAGGACAGGACCCTTCTGGAACTCAGCTCTGACCATGCTGGGCTGCAAGCTGTACAGACCGGCCCCCAGCAGGTGCTCTGAAAACCATGATGACCTCAAGAGGGAGGAGTGGACGCCTTGAGTCTGAGCCAAAGTCTCCCCTGGAAAGACAATGGGGAGAAAACAGCATTTCTAGATGGGTATTGCGGGGTTAGACGCCTGTTGCTGGTTTCATGTGGCTCTCCAGGGCTAGGCTGTTCAAGTTGACTGAACTTCAAAATCAGGTCTTTTATGGAGAAAATGAGACTTGCCTTATGCAACTGACTGACTGTATTCATGCGTGATCGGTTCCAGGACCCCTGAGAATACTGAAATCCGTTCTTTAGATAAAACTGTGTAGTATTAGCATACACCCTGCACACGTCCTTGCCGGTACTGTAAGTCACTCTAGATTACCCTCCACACCTAACACAGGGTGAGGGCCCCGTCATAGCTGGTAAACTGCCTGGTGTAGGGAGGGGATCGGGACAGTCTGCACGTGTTCAGTACAGTCACAACTTTTTTTCCAAGGGTCTTTTTCTGTAGTGGTTGAGTGGTGGATGCAGAATGTGGACTCAGAAGCCACTGCATTCAGGGATGCCTTCTGTGGTTCCAGGACTCTGTAAGTTTCATTTCTTTGTCTCTGAAACGTGACTAGGAATGGCTCTTGCGATGTGGACGCACACTCAGGATAAATTGGAAGTACAAGAGCAGCTGTCCTCAGAATGTGAGCTGCCACCAGTGTTAGGACAGTTACTAATAAATGCCATTAACTTCCAGGTGGCATCTCCAGCTGCCTCTCCGCCCAGCTCTTGTGCTTTTTCCCTCCTGCCTCTGCAGGGTGTCCTCCACCTGCCCCTCTCCCTACAGGGAAGAGAGCTAAGAGTGGCCCAGGACTTCTCCCTCGCACTTGCCCGCTCACCCAGTGATTGCTGGTGGCCAAGCAGGTGATCTGACTTGATTCCGTATTTCTGCCTATTGATTAGTTAGATGTTCCTTTGCAATGAGGTTCCAGATCCCTGCCGCAGCTGCAGGGGCCTGCTCCGTAGTCTCTGCTCGCCTTCCAGGTATCACCAGCTGCCTCCTGCTCCTCCCAGGTACTGAGGGGGCTGAGGCCCAAGCGCCAGCACCCTCCTCTCTGCACACATTCTGAACAAATGAAAACCAAGATAGAGTGGCAAGCGTGTGCAATCCAGCTGGGAGTCCCGGTGAGCATTGGAGGGTGTCTGTCTGGGTTGCTGGGGTGACGTGCACCCACCTCCCAGTGAGAGAGTCTGAACTCACACATCAAGGCCAGCTGGTGGCAAAGGAAATGCTTGCCTATCCGGCCTAGCGGGGCTGTCTCTGCACTGAGCTCCCCAGGGAAAGCCCCCCATCGCGCTGCAGGGAACACCCTCCAGTGTCCCAGGAGGTCGTGCTCGGCCTGCAGATGGCGGCAGTTTGTGGCTCTTCCCATTGCAGGTGGCGCAATTCAAGGGGGTCCTCAGAAAGACCATCGAGACCTGCACACTCAGTTCCCTGGGGGACAGCCTATTTCTGTGCCTGGCCCCATGGGGCTTTGTGACCCTGGCTGGACAGCTTGAAGCTCATGGCAGTCCCAGAGAAGGCCCCCTGGTCCCCTTTCTAATTAGAATTCAGATGAGAGACATTCATTTTGATGGATGATTTGTGGCAGTCCCCAGGCCAGCAGCACAAAGCCCCACCCCTGAGGCCCCACCTGCTCTGTCTGGCCTGACATGGAGACAGTCGGTGTCCAGCTGCTGCCTCTGTTTCCTTTGTCCCTCGGCACTGTCCTCTATATGCCAGGCTGTGGCTTCTATCCCGAAGGCCCGAGGGGCAGCCGGGGCCCAGTGATGACCATGGGACATGACCAGAGGTCAAGTGGGCGAGTCTTTTAGTTAGTCACCTACCTCAAGCCCCCGTGGCCTGCCCTGTAGGGGCCTCTGAGCACTTTGGGTATGGGCTTTGGCCTGCCATCTCCCACCTGGTCTCCAGCCTGCCCGTCAATTCTCCAGCCTCCCCGTGAGCCCCCAGAACATCCTCTCTGCCTGCACTCTGCAGACCCATCTGCCACTCACACCCCAGACCCCAAGGCAGGACACAGCTGACCCTTTGCCTGTCCATTCCCCTGCCAGAGGCCTCAGGGGCCCAGCAGTTCTGGGACTGTTCCAGGATGACCATAACAGGGTCCTTGTTGTGGGTCTGGCCTCAGGATCCAGGAGCAGTCCTAGGGGAGAGGGTCCCTTCCAGACTCTGTGTCTGCAGGAGGAGCCGGGGTCTCACAGGCCCTGTATTCCTGGACCTCAATCTGTGACCAGAGATGGCTCCATGGATCTGGAGTCCCTTCCTGCCCTGGCTGCTGGGTACCTCCTCCTGGGTCGGAGTCTGAGCATCTCAGCCCATGGTCTGCAGGAAGACTTGCTGGACTTTGATCCGAGGTCTGCTCTTGCACAACCCACCTGGCTCAGTAAATAGGAGAAAGTGCAGCCAGTGGCTCACCTCCCCTGCTGGCCTGGCCAAGGCATTCCTGAGTGTAGTCCCCCAGACACCACCTCCCCAGTCCTCTCGAGTAGCCTGACCTGACCGCTGGGGCCCGGCTCATTCCTCCCCTTTGAGAAAGGGCGGGGCGCCTTAGGTGCTGCTGGGTTTGGGGTCCAGCTCTGGAGCTCAGGCCCCTCCTTCATATACTCTCCTTGAGGGACAGGGACCTGTCTGTGTCCTCACCCCCAGAACCTGTGAATGGGGCCTTGTGTGAAAAGAAAAAGTGTATTTGCCAACGTGATTAAGTGAAGGATGAGTCATTCTGGATTGGGGGGCTATGTCCTTTGACGGTGTCCTCATAAGAGGCAGAAGAGTCAGGCCCAGAGGAGGGATGTGGCCACAAGTCAAGGGGTACCTGGGAGGAGCCCATCTCCCCCAGGGGACTGGGAGGAAGAATGGCTCTGCCTACCTGCGGACTTCCAGACTAGGACCTGGGAGAGAACAGTTGTATCTCTATGGAGTCCCCAGTCTGTGGCTATCTCACCTGAGTCCCTGAAGTGGGTCAGCAGCCCTGGGTCACTCACACGCCCTTGGGCAGGGCTCTCCAATAGTGCACTGGCGTTTCCCAGCTACACATGCAACGGTTCGGAAGGATGTGGCCAGAAGCCACCTGGCAGTGAGCAGTGGCAGGAGCTCTGAGCCGGCGACCAGTCATCCCTGTTGGAAGAGCAAAGTGGCCCATCCACACAGTGGCAGGTCTCCCTCCTTATGAGGGAATGAGGCTCTGACACACGTGTGGGAGGGCTCCTGGCCCAGGCAGCGCCACAGGAAGGACATGGAGGGCAGCTGGCCTCTAGGTGAGGATCACAGCAGTGCGACCTGGTTGTGAAGTGGGAGAATGTGCTCATGAACCAGCGGAAGACACCCCTGTGCAGGGCGAGCACCCTGCCCGACACTGCCCAGCTTGTGGGTGCAGGACGAGCACCCTGCCCGACACTGCCCAGCTTGCGGGTGCAGGACGAGCACCCTGCCCGACACTGCCCAGCTTGCGGGTGCAGGACGAGCACCCTGCCCGACACTGCCCAGCTTGCGGGTGCAGGACGAGCACCCTGCCCGACACTGCCCAGCTTGTGGGTGCAGGGCCGTCCTCCATCGCCCCCGCCCCCCAGGAGGAGCGTGTGAGTGGTAAAGCTGCAGGCCCTCTCAGCCACGTCCTGCCCCCTCTGTCTTTGGGATCAGTTAGCATGAGGCCATCGCCAGGCAGTGTAGGCACCGGGGCTGGAGGCCAGGTGCAGCCTTGGAGGTGAACAACACGCTACAATACAGACGGACCACAGGACGCTATGGTCAGCCAAATAAGCCAGTCACAAAGTCCAAGTGTTGCCTGAGTCCACTCAAATGAGGTCCCCATCAGGGAACTGTTCCCGAGGAAGTCCTGTCTCCTTGTTGTTCATTGACTTGAGTGCCAGCGGGAGGTCTCATGGCTGGCCCGCCCAGTCTGACCCCACCCCCAGCGTTGCTGTAGATGGCTCTGACATATGGGTCACGATGGTGGTAGCTGAGGCTACATTTTGGGGACCTAAAATCCACTTCTGCTGAAGGCACGGACTCTCTACTAGAACCTGCCAGGTCAGAAAAGTGGCCGGAGTGGGACAGGAAGCCTTGGCATCTCTGCCTTCACATTGTGTCTGTCACCTTTACTGCCTTAACCTTTGGGTCTGAGTCCCCCCAGCTCTGCATGTTGTATGTTTGTTGACCACTTGAGAAATGCTCTGTGCCAAGCTAGGCTGCAGGTTAACCTGACCCACACTTGCCTGGGCTCCTTACCACCGCCAGCTTTATGGTTAAAGATGCCCACCAGCCACCACAACCAGAAACACCCAACCAGGAAGGAACAAGAGGAGATGGCCCGGAGGTCCTGGGAGACCTTGGCCTCATCCCTTTATTAGCCCATCCCTGCCCCTCGTTTCTCCCATCCTATGTCGTAGCCCCCACCCAGGAGGGACAAGCTGGTCTGTGAGCAGAGCTCCCTGTTCTCTGCTCTCTGCCCTGGGCTGAACCTGGGTTCATTAGCAAGCCCCACAGAGACAGACAGGGAGGGAGTCCACATTTGGTGGACAGGTTGCTGTGAGGGGAGATGAGGACGTTCTGGAGGTGGAGGTGGTGACGGCTGCACCCAGTGTGAAAGTGCCTGAGCCCCTGGACTGTGCGCTGAATGTGGACAAGACGGGAATTGTGTGTGTGTTTTACTACAAGGTGGACAGCTAATTTTGTCTGAGTGGATCTCCATGGTGACCGGGGTTTTGCAGCCCTGGTGAGGACTTCGGCCAGGCCTGCCTTGTGGAAGCATGGTGGAGGCCCGGTCCCGTCCGTCACAAGGCCAGCACAGTTTTGAGTTCACTCCTGTGGAACTGGAGAGCATGGAGAGGGAGTCCTGGTGGTGGAGGGAAGAGGCCATTGCCGGGCGGTTTAGGCACCAGGCTGGAGTCCAGGTGTTGGTGGCTGGTTAGGCTGCCTCCTCTCAAAAGGTTTGCATTTCACTGCCTGTGGATGTAAGGACTAAATGCAGAACCAAACAAATCCCTGTTTGAAGCTGGATCTCAGCACCCTCTCCCCTCAGTTGACAGTGAAGCAAGAGGAAAAATCAGAACCCTATGGGAGTGTGGACCTCCCCGAGATCAGCTGCTCGCAGAACGCCCCTCTCCAGGAGTCAAGCAGGTCATGCACAAGAACACACGGTGCTGGGGTTCACAGGAGCATGTCCACGTGGTGGAAGGACTGACGTCTTGCTGTGCTATGAGTGCTCTGGATGGAGGTGAGAGCCCAGGCCAGGGGAGGTAACCAGGAAACACCAGTCAGGCCCTCTGCCCAGCGCGGTTCATGCTCCAGTCCTTCTGCACAGCTCTGGGAGCTGTACCAGCTCCTTCCCCTCCTGCCTGAGGACTCTGGATTCTCCATGCCCCAGGCGGCCCTCCTGTGCTTTGCTGCCATCTGTACAGAGCTTCTTGCTCCTGTCAGAAGCTGCCCACCATGAAGCCACCCTGTCTGCAGCCTCCCTTATTGCTGGGCTCTCCTCCCGGCCTGTGTGCCTCAGCCCTGGGCTCCCCGCAGGCAGCAATGTGCTCCTGGGCTCCGTGTGACCCTCAGCCTGTGCCCATGGGAACCCATACTCATCTCCCAGGGCTGTTTTGAAGAGTGAGAAGATACAGGAAAAGCTGTTTGAGAAAACCCAGAGCTCTGCTCACGCATTGCTATTAGACCCACAATGGCTGGTCCCTGTGTCATGGGTGACAGATCCCCGTGCCGTGGGGTTCATTCTCAAGTTAGGGAAGCAGCAGGGACCCCTCAAACGCAATTTGACAGATGACGTAAGTGCAAAATAAGTCCCAGAGTGTGTGCAGAAGAGTTTAGACACAATGAAGAGTGTTGAGGAAGGGTGGTTCACCCAGGAAGGCACCTTCTGGCACCAGGGAGCCCAGAGCTTCAGCTCACTCCAGGAGCCCTCCCCAGGCTCAGTGACCAGCCCTACTCTCCTGATGCTGCTCCCAGGAGCACTTCCGGCCCCTGCATCCTGAGGAGGAGTAGGGAGGGTGGACAGTGGGGCTCATCCAGGTTTGGGTTCCTCTTGATCACCCTGAATGCATGGGGCATCCTGCCTGAGAGACACCAGGGCTCAGCGACATTGGGTTCCTCTCCAAGGAGCTGAGGCAGCAGGAGCCACGCACCCGGGTCCTGAGACCAGGCCCTCCTGACATGGGGCAGGACGGTTAATGCTGCCCAGCAAGACTTGTCGGAGAAGAGGCCAGTGCTTTCAGCCCAGTGCCAGCCCAGTGCCGCCCACCTGTTGAGAGCTGTGTGAGCCAGGCCTTGGGGCTGCTGTCTCCTGGGCAGGGCCTTTGGGGACAGCCTGGAGAAAGGCCCCATCCAGGCCCATTCTGCACTGTATGCATGCCCTCAGTGGAACCTGACCCTGTGGTAGTATCCTCCTGCAGGGCTGAGCAGGGCAGGAGAGGGCAGCAGCTTCTAAGGCTGGGATTTTGTTCTCTGAGCTGACCAGCCCACCTGACCTGTCCTGTTTCTAATCTGCACAGATGCTCTTGAGAGTTCAGGTCCCTTAATCCAGAGTCTCTACTTCCTGCTTTTTCCATGAAATTGGCCCCCAGGCTTCTGATCAGGAGGGTTCCCCAGGGCCCCAAAATACTGGTGCCAGGCCCGGGGCTGCTGCTGCCATTCCTTCCTGTTTGCAAGTCAGAAGCCCCGTCCTGGGGTGGGCTGAGGTGGGGGCACTGCTGCAGCAACCACAGCCTTAGGCAAGCCCCTTCTCCAGGAAGGGGGCGCTTCTCTGAGTTGAGTCCCAGCTGTGGGCTTGCTGAGAGTTCAGCCCTGGAGTGGAGCAGCTCAGCTGGAGACAGGGTGGGTTGTACCCAGCTGGTGAGGTGGGCAGCAGGGCGGCTTCTGCAGTGCCCCTGGGGTCCCCAAGCTGGCCGGTGACACACTCCAGACCTTCTTCAGAACTGAAGGGAAGACACCTGGTCCCTGCCCCCCTTCAGGATGCAGGCTCTTTGAGACAGGACAGGACTAGATGGGACAGGACAGTCCTTCGCAGCCCTCTGCTCCCCTGGCACCTGGCTTGAGCTCCAGGGCATGGCCAGACCCTGAGGTGAGGGGGGAGGAGACTCCTGAGACAAGGCCTTGCCGCTGCCCAGAGCTCCATGTGTGACTGTCGGCTGCCTGGAGACCACTTCCCTGGGCAGACCCTGGCATGACAGCAGAGGGGGCTGGCATGTCCTGTCAGGGGACCTCAGGGTACATTCTGGGAGAACAGGCCTCCCTCCACAGCACAGGGCTCCTGCCACCTCTACCTGCCCAGCCTCCCTGGCAGCCGTCTGTGTGGGTGACTGGCCTTGTGCACCTGCTCCCAGGTAGGGTTGCCAGGCCGCGTGGAAGAATCCCCTTACACTGGGTGTCAGATGAGACATGACCAGTTCTCGGGTCACGTACCCTGAACACTGCGGGGCTACACGTGCACTAACAGAGTCATCCTTGTTTACCTGAAATTCAGGTTCAACAGGTCTCCTGACCACATCTGCTCACAATGCAGGTGTGTAGAGGGAACAATGGCTCTTGTGGGCACAAAACCCGGTCCGAATTCTTTGCAGGGGTATCCTTTGTGGGGAGCCCCCTTGGTGCAAAACCCAGGGGGGCTGTGGGGACTCATGACCCAGAGGCCGTTTCCACTTCCTTCCTGAGGCTCAGCCAGGTCCCCTCAGGCTCTGGGGGAGGGGCTGCCCTCAGGGGAGCAGCAGGGGGCCAGTGCCTATCCTGGACTGGGCGGCTCAAAGGCATCCTGGGAGGGCCCAGCCCAGTGCTCGGTGGGCAGTGTTCCTGTCTCTGAGGAGGGTGTTGAGGAGCAGGGGTGCACCACCTCAGTGCCCCACCTGATCTCTCCAGGGCTTCAGATGTCACACACCCCCATCTAGTGGAGCCCAGGCTTGTTTCTGCCACACCACACGCCTGTCCAGGACAGGTGTCCGGCATGGGCACACTTTAATGGAGGCCTGACCCCAGCGCATGCCTGTGTCCTCCCCTGGGCCCCACGGAGAGGAACAGCGTCTCTTCCAAAAGAAGCTAGAAGCAGCAACCCACCAAAGCAGAAGCGGACAGAGGGACTCTCTGGGCACTGGCAGGGAAGGAGCTCTGGGGTTGTGTGAATGGGCTGTCGCCCGCTCCCTGGGGGTCTGTAGGTGTGGGAGAGAGCCGGCTGCAGGGTCCCCAGGCTCGGGTTCCAGAGGGGCCAGAAGTGGCTACTCCCTGATGGCTGCTGACAGCCCTGGCCTCCCCTGCCTGTTCCTTCTTACCCACAAAAGCCCTGTGAGCAGGAGTCCTCACGGCCGCAGGAAAGCCTGCTCAGCCAGGTCCTCGGTCAGTGGTGGCCGACTCTCCAAGCCTCTTGGTTTGGGTGACCTGATCAACCTCAAAGTGAGCCAAACTGTGATGGAAGTCACCTGAGTCTTGGGTGGCTGTGACACTGGGCCGTGTCCCTGCAAAGCACATGCTCTCCTTATGGAGCACCTTCAGGGACACCTCCTGGAGCAGCCAGGCAGTGAGCGCCCACAGCTGGGGTGCCATAGCTGCCGCCCAGTCCCCGTCCCACCTCCCCAGCCTGCGTGTCCCCCACAGCCCCCATTGGAGGCCCTGTACTGCTATGCCCTCCGCCTGGACGTCCCAGCCCTTAGACCTGAGGTCCCGAATCCCACGCCTCATCCCCATGTGGGGCCCCTCCTGCTGCCCAGGAGCTAGACTCTGATTTTAGGGGAGATTGCTTTTTTAAGACCACGGCTTAAAAAAAAAAAAGGTTGCTTTTGCTGTTGTGGGCTGTGCAGCCCACCCCTCTGCTCTGCCAGCGTCCAGAGGGAGCAGGTGCAGCACTGTCCCCAGGCACCCGGGGCCCCAGCCCCATCACAGTGCCCATTGGCCAGAGGCCCATCTGCTGGAGTCTCTGCAAGTTGGGTGGAGAGTGGGAGGCGTGGAGACCCATGGACAGGGAGAGTCTCTGTGTCAGCCGCACCGTGGGGAAGGAGGGCAGCAGGCGGCCCCCAGCCTCCCGCATGGGTCCCTCTTCAGAAAATCGAGCTGTCGCTGGCCTTCCCCAGCAACTCCCAGCAATTCCAGGGCTCCCTGCGTGCACAGCCGCGCGTGGGATACCGCCGTTCCACCAGGTGACCACCTGCAGCGCTGCCTGGGCTCCAAGCTGGGCACCCACGAGCAGGAAAACACAGTTTCTTTGTGTCTGCAGCATTCTAAAGAAAACAAAATGCTCTACTTTTCTTTCTGCTCTGTCTTGGGAAGTCACACTCGTCTTCCTCCTTCCAGGCACTGGAGCTGGAAACCCTCTGGGAGGGCAAACAGGCGGAAAGGCTGAACCTGCCCGGGGTGTGTCCAGATGGTGGTGGAGCTCCGCTGTCCCCTAGAGCCAGGATGGGGACACCTGGTTCCCTTCACCCTCTCACGGGTTGGGATGAAGGAGGAAAGGGGCAGGAGCCTCTGTGGTCACGCTCCGGAGGCTGGCGATGTGCACCAGGAGCGTGTGTGCAGGCTGGTAGTGTTGCATTAGGCTCTGAGGACAGCTGCGTCCCACCTGAAGAGGTCACCAAGACCTGTTCCCACAGCAATGGCACACAAAGACCTTTTAGGAACAGGCTTGAACCAGCCCGCGGCCACTTCGCACACGGCCAGGAAGGTCCTGCTCCAGGGGAGGCACCTCTGCAAGGGACAGTGTGCTGGTTCTGTGATGGGGCTATGGGGACGGTCTGGGGACAGCACCCACCCCCACAGCCCTAGGCCAGGGCCTGGGCCCTGCAAACTGTGCAGGAGGCTTCATGAGCCTCTGTGTGTTCACGCGGGCCAGGTGGAGGCCGGGGTGGAGGCTGGGGAGGGGCCTTGTAGTCCTCACAGAGCACCACAGCCAGAGGGTTCAATCACAGTCACTGTCCCTCTCCTGAGGAAGGCAGGCTCAGGGTACACTGCTGTGGGCTGGCTCCTCCCACAGCCTCTCTCCTCCCGGTGTCCTATGCTCCTCTTCTTACGGGGCCCCCAGCCGTGCGGATGAGGGCCACCCTAATGGCCTCATTTTAGCTTAACCACCTTAGGGATTTTACAAGGGCTTATAGCTGCACCAGCCACAGAAGGCTTTGCCTTTAGGAGCCACAAAAGGAGCCTAACCCTGACCCATGCCCACAACTTGGTCTTTACAAGGCCAGTTGCTTTCTGAGGAGAAAAGGGCTGCTGTGGAGCTGGCTGTGGGCTACAGCTGTGGCCCCAGATACCCCTCCTGGGTGTGGGGGACAGGGCAGGAGAATGGACTACATGGCTTCTTCACAGAAGGGCTGCAGATCAAGGATCCCGGTGCTGGGGTGGCGGGACAGGACTAAAGTCTCTCCAGGGAGCTGGGTGAATGGGAGGTGGACAGCAGGATGCAGTTCCAGTAACCATGACAACCGCCGAAGGCCCCTCAACCTCCCGCATCTCTTGGGAAACATGTCAGGTCAAGACCAAGCGAGGGTTGTGGTATTGAAGGGTCCTGAGAAACCAAGAAGGAAACCCTTATTAAGTCAAGTTTCCTGGGAAATGCTAACTTTGCAGGAACTGAACTTCACCAGTCACTTAGGTACAGAGAATTGACACTCAGGGTTACCCTGTGATGAAGCAGGTGGCTTTCAAGAAATGTAGACTCAATCCATTGAGCCGTTTAACTTTAATTATTAACATTCAACATAATTATGAGAGGCTTTTCCTCCCTCGCATCCGAGGAAAGATCTGCTCTGTGCGTGGGGGCGGGAAGAGTGCTTGATGTACTTCTCCTAATTCTGAAAAGCAAACAGTGATGACAATAAAAACCAAATTGAAGTCATCAATAAACGTTCTCATTACAGACAGGAGCAGACGGCCGGGAACTAGGGCAGAGGGTCCTCTCCCTGCGTGGCTGGGACCTCACCACAGCCTCACAGCCCGCTCATTAAACAGTAAATACAAAGACAGGCTAAAAATTCACGGGATATTAAGCCACAACTCACCGGAGTAGGACACCGTTCCTTCCTGATATTCCTGCCATCAATCACTGGAAGACCACACGGGTGTTCTGCCCCATCGCCTTGGACACTTCCTTTCTGTGTCGACTCTTCCTGGCTTGCTGCAGAAAGAGTGGCGGGAAGGCAGAGTCCTGCGCCCCCCAATGGCGGTGCCCACATCAGCAGCACTTGCGTCCCTCCTTCCCCAGGTCAGCCCTTTCCCCAGCCTGTCCTCCCTCTGGTTAACCCCAGCGTGCACGAATTGGAGGGGGCACAGGGAGAGCGGAGTAGTTCTCCCCTGCTCTAGGGGCCCCTCAGAAACAGCACACCTATTCTTTGCCCCGGCCCCAGCACTGTGCGCCGGCCTTGGGGCACCCTGGCTGTCGGGCCCTGGCTGTTGGGCTCTGGGCTCCCTGCACATCCTAGGTCCCACCAGGCAGAGGGGGCATGGAGACAAAGCCCTGGTTTTAAGGGTGTGATTCTTATTTTTTTCTCCAGCCTGTTTTTAAACATTTTTAAATTGTGGTAAGATATACATAAAATGCCACTTTCAGCAATTCCAGGTGTGAGATCCAGCCACGTTCAAATGCTAAGGGAATAAGAAGAGGGATGGCAGAGCAAGACAGAGCTCGCGCCTTCCCAACTGTGCCCACAGCGGCCTCCAGCCGGAGCCTGCCCGGCAGACCATGCCCCCAGCCCCTCTCACCAAGCCACCAAGGAATTCCTTAAGGGATCTCACCTTAGAAGTACTGGAAAGTCATCTGTGTCCTGGGCTGCCGTCTCTGCCCAGGGGCTGTGACCCTGGCCTTGGGGTTACCAGGCCCCGTCTTTCCCAGGACGGCCCTCACTGACCAGAGGCAGAGCTGCTGGCGCAGACTCAAGGCCCTCCTTGCTCCCGGTTCCTTCCCAGCTCTTCCCCACGTGCCTGGGGCTGCAGGGGCCCCTCCCTGGGCAGGCAGGAAGCTAGGGGGTGGGAGGAGCAGAGGCCAAGGGCTTGGGACCAGCCTGACCTCAGGTGGAGGGGTGGAGAACTGCTGCAGCCCCCCTGAGCAGCCTGGAGCGCCCAGGACCGGCCTGCAGGGTGGGTGTGTCCTGGCCCCTGCTCCAAGTTCCCCTTATCTTGACTCCCCCCAAACTGAGCTCAGGTGGGGAGGCTGGCCCTCAGGGAAGTGGTAACAGGGGCCACTGGGGAGAGAGCGCAGTCCCCCAGGTGGGCAGGGCTTGGGCACCTGCAAGGTTTCATTTCCACAATGACAGGTAGAGAGGTTCCCTCGTGCATGGCCATGGCTTTGTGGGTGGCGAGTGACGCACCTAGGAAGCCAATGGATGAGGGAGATGATCTCCAGAACACAGGATGGTCAGGCCGCTGAGCAGGGGAGCAGGCCCAAAGAGCCCTCAGGTGCAGGGGCGCATTCCCAGCCTTTCCCACTCTTCCCTCTCGTCTCCACACCCCCAGTCTCAGCATGGCCCATGGGTTCCTCTAGACTTCCAGCCTCCAAATTGGCGAGCTGAATAAAACTCTTCCCTTTGTAAGTACCCAGGCATTTTGTTATAGCAACAGAAAGCAACTAATACAATACTATGGTTTCAGAGGGCCACATCCATGGAAGCCACCAAGGCAATGCTGCAAAGGAGCATTCGATGACCAGGGAAGATATGCACGTCACGCACATTTGCTGAGCAAGTGGTGGCGTCCTGTGAGGGAAATAAACGGTGGGAAACAAGGCCAGAGAGACGCAGGAGGGCCCAGCTTGGCCTCTGTCCTGACAGAAATGGGCCCCACGGAGGTGTTTGCAGAGGAGGGATGGGACCTGAGTCCCTCCCCAGAGGACCCTCAGAGCTGTGCTTACCTCAGAAGAGGCCAAAGATAAAGCCATACTGCAAAGCCCTCTAACTGGGAATGGGAGTGTCTTTGCCACCAGGGACAAGCCCTGGAAAGACACAGACCACCAAACCTGGCTCAAAAAGAAGCAGAGAGACTCTAGAGGTCTGTGGTGGGGCTCCATGGTAGAGCACCTGCCTGGCAGGCATGAGACCCCGGTCTGGTCTCCAATACCACACACACAAAGTTAAATAGATCATAACAAGTCAGGAGGTTGAATTGGTGATTTTGAGACTTTCCACCAGGGCACACACGGGCCCGGTGGATTCGCTGTTGACTTCCAACAGACACTTAAATAGGAATATCAATCCTTTACAAACTCTTCTTTCCAAGAAACAAAAGGGGAAGGGCACTTCCCAACTCATTCCCCGAGGCCAGACCACCCTGATACCAAAACCAGAAAGGGATATCAGAGACGAGAAACTACAGATCAGTATCCCTGACGACGGTGGGTGCAAAAGGCCCAGCAGTGCATTAGCAAACAGAATCTGTCAACATACCAGAAAGCTTACACCCCATGGCCAAGTAGGATTACCCAGGAATGCAAGGTGAGTTTAAATCTGAAAACCAATTAATGCAATCCCCCATGTCTAAAGATAAAGAAGCAAAAGGCACACGATCATCTCAGTCAACACAGAAAGACTTCTCACAAAATCCAAGACCCTTCTGGGGCAGGAGTTGTGGCTCAGTGGTAGAGCTCTTGCCTAGCATGTGTGAGGCACTGGGTTCCATTCTCAGCACCACATGTATATAAATAAATAAAATAAAGGTCTGTCAACAACTAAAAATATATTTTTAAAAATCTGATACTTTTTCATGATAAAAAAAATTTCAGCAAGCAGGAATCAAGGTGAAATTCTTCTCACTGATAAGGGGCACCTGTGGAAAATCCCACGGGGTGTCTATTCTCCACCCACCAAAGGACAGTTGGATTGTTTCTAAGTGTGGGCTGTTACAAATAAAACCTCAATTTCCTGTGCATGGCGGGTCCCATTTTTCTTGGGATTGCTGGGTCGTAGTGGAAGTGCACATTCACTTGATGACAAGGTACTCAACTGGCTCCGAGTGGCTGCGCCTTTCATGCTGCTGTCCACCACGTGCAGGAGTCCAGGGCATGCCACAACCTCTCCAGCACAGCCTGTGCCTCCCTTGTGAGCTCTAGTCACTCGCTGGTGTGAATGCTGCCTTGCACGTTTCCCTTCCTGCTTCAGACAATTAATCAAGCTGCACATTTTTGTGTGCTTATTTGCCATTTGTATTTGAAGGGTTTTATCCATTTTTTTGGTCCAGTCATCTTATTTTTGAGTTGTAAGAGCTCTTTATATATTGTGGATACAGGTCTCCTATCAGAGATGTGTTTTGCAAATATTTTTTTCAATCTGCGGTTTTTTATTTTCTTCACAGTGTCTTTGAAGCATATATTTTTAAAAAATTTTGCTGAAGTCCAATTTATTATTTTTGTTTTATTTTACAGTTTGTACTTTTTAAAACTTTTATCCAAGCAATAAAAAGGACACAAAAATTCTCACCTGTTTTCTTCTAGAAGCTTTATAGTTATAGCTCTTATATGTAGGCTGACTTCTACTTGGTACTTTTACACACTTGCTAATTTAGTTAAAATGATATTTGTATATTGCAAGGTAAGGTTGGAAGTTCTTTCCTTTCATGTGGATGTCTATTTGTTCCAGTAACTTTCGTTAAATGAATATCCTTTCTCCATGGGATTATCTTTGCACCTTTGTTGAAAACCAATTGCCATAAGTGTAAGACTTTATTTTTGGATTCTCATCTCATTCTTTGGTCTATCTACAGATGTCGTTAGGTCATCCATACTGTCTTGATTGCTTTAGCATTATAATAGGACTCAACTCTGATAGTGTGAGCCTTCTAGCTCTGCTCTTCTTTAAGATGGTGTGGGCTTTTTTAGGTCCTCTGAATTTCTTTATAAATTAGAATCAACCTGTCAGCTTATAAAACAAAAAAGACATGAACCAAACTTAGCTGTGGTTTACATGAGAAATCTACAGATTATTTTGGAGACAACTGTTTAACAATATTGTCTTGTAATCCATGAACATGGCATAACTCTCTCTTCATTAGGTCTTGTTATGTCTCTCTCAGTGGTATTTTGTAGTTTTCTGAGTCTCATGTATCTTAAATCTGCCCCTAAGTATTCAATGTTGTAAAAATTCTATTTGTAAATGGCACTGTTTTAAAATTTCAAGTGCTAACTGTCCATTATTAGTACAAAGGAATAGAATTGATTGGGGGGCTTTTTATTCTGTGGCTTTGGTAAAATCACTTAATTAGTTTTAACAGCACTTTGTAGCTTAACATTTTCTACAGACAATAGTGAAACATGCAATTAGAGATCACTTAACATTTCCCTTCCAATGGTTGGGACCTTTTCCTTGCCAAATACACTGGCTGTGTCCTCTGTCCGTGTTCAAATGGAGCAGTGGAGTGCATGTTCTCCCCGTCTTTCTGATGGCGGGGAGAGCCCCTCTCACCATTGTGAGGTTCATTCTTTGTCAGCTTCTATCCCAAGTTCACTGAGACTTTTTCTTTTTCCTTTTTTTCTTCTTTTTGTACCAGGGGTTGAACCCAGGGGCATTTAACCACTGAGCCACATCCCAGCCCTTTGTTTTTAGGTTTTCTATTTTGAGAGAGGGTCTCACTAAACTGCGTTGAGCCTCTCTAAATTGCTGAGGCTGGCTTTGAACTTGTGATCCTCCTGATTCAGCTTCCTGAACCACCAGGTATACAGGTGTGTGCCACTTTGTCCAACTGTCACTGATAGCTCCCCTCCACCCCAACAAATGATCTTGTGTCTTTTTCTGTTCTAGTTTGCTAACAGGTGAATTATATCCATTGATTTTGAAAGAATAACTGACTTGCCTCAGCCTTCCTGGAAAGAGCTCCCCAGGGTCACATGCACTTTTTTCATATCATGCTGGAATCATGTGCTGATGTGTTGTTAAGGATTTGGGTGTGCAGGCTCATAGAGGTAGTGGACTTCAGGGTTCTTCTCTTGTCCTGCCTTGTGTGGTTTTGGCACAAAGGTTTCATGTCATTGGGAAGTCTCTGTCTACTCTGTGTTCTGACAGTGTTCGTGTGATGGAGTGTTGACCCACCAATGAGTCTCTCATCAGGACTTTCCTCAAGGGACATAGCAATTTTGAACACTAGTCCATGTCTTCTTGCTCAGTAGCACTGGACCCCTCCTGGTTCCTGTCCCCACAATGTGATTGAGAAAGCCACCAAGAACTGTGGCATCCACAGTCTCAAGTGCCTCTTAGTTGCTCTCCCCCAAGTATGTTCCTTCCCAGGCATCTCTGAACCAGACCCAATGGGCCAGGCTGACAGAGCCTGTGCACGAGGGGTTATACTTTTGAAACCAGAGTTTGAGATAAAATTGGATTCTATGCTTCTGCTGGTGGGTGGGGTCTGTGTAAACTACAGGATTCTGCAGGCAAGAAAGCCCCTTTATTTTTAGCAGCTAATCACAGCAAGGGATGCCTATTGGTGTCAGCTCTGAGGGTTGTAGCTGACCTAGCTGAATTCTTCCCTAATAGTACGGAGTGGCATGTTACAGCTCTCAGTGCTGCCCCTCTAAATGGTGCCCCCCCCCCCCCGTGTTGCAATAGACCCCAGAAGCTCACACCAACTTTCTGGGTTGCTGAATCACAAATCTGTAGAATGCAATTCATGGGGAAATGGAAGGCAAGAGTGAAAGAGTGGGATTTATTCAGGAGTGCAGAATAGAAGCAGAATTCTTGCAGGTGCATGAGGGGACTCCCACAGGGGTTGCCACTTGAATGGGCTAGCCTAGGGGTCAACACTATTGGTCCAAATTTATGCTAATGAGGGTTTGGAAAAGTCCAAATCCTATTGGTCAGTCCTTGAGTAAGAACTCCCATTCAAGTTGGCCCTACTTCTGTTTTCTTGCCTTTGGTCCAGAAGTGGGAGATTGAAACCCTGTGGTTGTGGATGCTTGGGGGTTCAGAGCTGCAGCACTCTGCAACGTGGGCATCCACGTTGACCTGGGCCAGGCTGCTGTGCTGTAATAGGCAGGCACACTTGGCTTGCCTTGGTCTGGCTTGCCTCAGGTCCGCACTGGCATGGAGGGGTCCCCACAGCTGCATGTCACCTGTGCTCCAGCTGCCGCTCCACAGCTCCAGACAAGGACCTAGTGTCTGTCGTGAAGGGGTTAATTTGCAACAGATACAACAGGACAGGCTCAGTTGGGAACTGACTCCATGCAGCCCTGGACCTGGGCAATGCTGGCAGTGGTGACCTGGGCAATGCTGGCAGTGGTGACTTGTGGTCAGGCATCACACCAAGGCTGAAGGTTTAAGGCAGACACACAGTGGCAGGAAGAGCCCCAGCTGAGCCCTGGAGACTAGGGTGCAGGCTGCACAAGCAAAGAAAAAACTGAGGAGTGGCCAAGCGGGGAGAAGGGAGCCAGGGAGCTGGGGTGGGGTAGGAACAGGGAGGAAGTGGGGTCTGGAAGGAAAGAATTTTGGTGACCAGATGAGAATGTTCAACAGGCCAAATACTGCTGAGAGCACAAGAAAATGAGTTTGTAGGCTGAGGAAGCCAAGTGACTTCGACAGCACCAGTTGGCAGGGGGAAGCTACTGACCTCCTGGGAGGCCACCACCAAGACCACTGCCCGGTTTATGGATCACCTACATTCTCTCCTGCACTCCCGCAACTTCCACCAGATGACCTGTCTACCTCCAGCCATACCCCACTGCTGGACAATTTCTTCAGTCCAAAGTCCCATGCACTGTTTATTATTCACCTAAAAATCACCACTTGTTGGTGGGCCCTCACTGGAAGGGCCCATTGCTCATCCTGAGAACCTAACATTTGACACCTGATGAAGCTTAATCCACAACCTCCAAAGACATGCAAGATATGGACAGGACAGGCCTGTGCAGGGGACAGTTGTTCAGGGTTGCCTCTCTTTCTGGGCTGGAAATGTAACAGCCCAGAGTATTCTACTATCCACTGGTCTCTCCAAGGAGCCCTGGGAAGAACTGAGCCTTTCAAGGTCCACTATTGAAACCCCAGGGGTGGGCAGGAGCATGTGGGCAGCTGGCCATCAGCAGAGAGGGCATGCAGTAGAAAGATCTGCCGGTAAAATGTCAGCACTCAGGAATGTGCTGTAGATGGCACCATGGTGGTCAGTGCAGTTCCCCTGGAGGTCCACAGGTCCAGGGACCCCTAACCCGCCCTCAGTTCTCTCCTACCACCTTCTGCTGTACTTCAGGAAACCCAAGTGCTTTTCTGCAAGAAGAGAATCCCTTCAGGTCTGGCTGCCTCTTTGGATCAGCCTGCTGTCCACAAGCCTTCCCCAGGCTTCTCTGGAACTTAGATGCTCGCGTACTCCAGCCTACAGCTCAACCTGAAGAGAGAAAGCTTCAGAGCAAAAGTCTGGGACTTCAAGTGCAGCCTGCTGCTGTGTGACACTGGGTGAGCTCCTTGGCCTGGCGGTCCTGGTCACCACTGCTACACAGGAATTGCTGCCCCCTTATTCCTGTGTGAATAGGAGCCGCGGTGAGGATAGCTTCCAGGCACTGCCTCTGGAGGAGCAAGGTCAGGGCTGGGCATCGCAGTGTACAGCAGTCTTGACTTGAATGCAACACCCCACTCCACACACAACCCGGGACTAAGTGCGGTGCCTCCGCACCCCAACCTGCATGCAGCACTTCCGCCGTGTACAGCAACCCCACCAGAGCTCAGAACCTGGCCTATGTGCAGCACCCCAACCTACATGCAGCGTCCCTGCAGCAAGACCACCGAGTGCAGAACCCTGCACCCAACCTACATGCAACATCCCTGCCGGCTTGCAGCAACTCTGTTCTGCATGCAGGACCCTGGCGAGGAGCGCGGAACTCCTTCGGAAACCCGAGCCAAAGCAGCCACCTGCTCCCACTCCCCACGGGCCCGCTGCCAGCACGATCCGGGGCTGTGCCTTAAGGGCCGTCTGTGCACAGCCAGAGTACGAGGCCGGGCGGCGGGTTGGAGGTGCCCTGGCCTGGCCTTGCTCCACCTGGTCCCCGCCCCAACCCCGCCTGGTCCTCAGCTTAACTGTTCCAGCCTCCCTCAGCCCAGGCGGAGGCGGGCGAGCAGTTGGTGCGGGCGCTGATTGGGCAGTGACTCTGATTGGCTGCTGCGGGCACCATTAGCCTTGGTCACTACATCCCGCAGCACTCGATCAGACTCGGCTCTGCTCGGCTCGACTCGGCTGCTCGGCTCGGCTCGGCAGAGAGGCTCAGTTCGGCGGCGTGGCTCGGCTGGGCTCGGCTGCTCGGCTGGGCTCGGCTCGGCAGCGCGGCCGCGGACGGGCGTGCGCTGGGGGCGCGGGGCGCGGGGCGCGGGCCTCGGCGGCGGCGGCGGCGGAAGCCTGGTTCCCCCCGCCCGCCCTGTCCTCTCGACGAGGCGGAGGCATCACCCCGGCCGGGCCTCAGACGGGCGCGGCGCGAGCGGCGCGGGGGGCGGCGGGGCGCGGCGGGGGCGCAAAGCAGTGCGGCCCTCCCGGGGGCGCCGCCGGCCGGGTCAGCGCGGACGGCACTCGGCGGACGCGGACGCACGGCTGGCCGGCCCCTCCCTGCCCGCGCCCGGGCGCCCACTCGCCGGCGCGGGGCCCGGGAGCGATGACATCGACGGGGAAGGACGGCGGCGGGGCGCAGCACGCGCAGTATGTGGGGCCCTACCGGCTGGAGAAGACGCTGGGCAAGGGGCAGACAGGTGCGTGCGCGCCGGCGCTGGGGGCGCGGGCCGGGCGGGCGGGGGGTGCCGGGCGCGGCGCGAGAGGACGCGGGCGATCTAGGGGCGCGAGTGGCCCGGGACGCTGGTCAGACGGGCTGGCGGGCGGGCGCACCTCCGGGGAGGCCGTGCGGACCCGCCGGGCGGGGCCGAGGAAAGCTGCCTTAGTCGTGATGCTGCAGGCCCGGCCCGAGCCGGCGGCCGTGAACAATGGGCGGCTCGTGCGCCCCCGTCAGCCCTGCGCCTGGGTCCCTCCGCGGAGCCCGGCAGGCCGCGCGGCTGCGGTCGGCCGGGCGCGGCCCAAGGACACGCGGCCCGGCCCGGGGCGCACCGCGGTGGGGCGCAAAACACGGCCTGGCAGCGCCCGGCGGCCCCGCTGCAGGTGCGCGGGCCGGGCCGCATTGTGCACCCGAGCGCTGGGGCCCATTGTGCCGCGAGAGGAGGGGGCCGAGCGGGAGCCCATCTGCCGTCTGCCGCGCCGCGCTAATAGGCGTGCTGCTGGAGCAGCTGCGCCCCGGCCGCGCGACCCCGGCGGTCCTGGCCGCCGGAGCCCCACTGGCCAGTCCCGGACCTCCGTTCGCGGAGGGGGTGGGAGAGAGCGAGGACCCGTCAGAGAGCTGGACAGCGCCTTCCTCTTCTCCCAACCTCAGGCCTCCGTGTATGCGACACTGTGCTCCCTAGGGGAGGAAGAGGTTGACTGTTACTGGGCCTGGATCAGTATCCAGGTCTGGCCCCTGGAGCAGACCCAGAGTCTACAGAGGAGGGGACTTTCTGGCTGGTCTTGGTTGTCTTTCCCGTGACAGGTTAGGTCCCCGCAAGGCCCAACCCTGGGCTAGCAGTGTGCACAGCTCCCCTTGCATTTGGCTAACTTTCCAGGCCTGGTTGGGCTTGGCCAGCCCCCTCATCTGGTCAGCCAGGCGCGTTCACACAGTCCTCTTTGTGGGAGGCTGGGACTCAGCCATTTTCTTTCTTCTCCCAGGACCAGCCTATCTCTGGTGGCCCAAAGGTTTAATTGGCACTGACCACTTCTTTTCTTTTTGGAAAGTTCCCCAGAGCCCAGGGATGGAGGATAGCAGGAGGTTGCCCTCAAGAGTGGGGGCCCAGGAATCCCTCTGCAAGCACCCCAGGGCCACAGGACGCAGAGCTAGGCAGTTGTGTCTGGGAAGAAAGTGGGCCAGCCTGGGCTCTTGGGGAGGGTGGCAGCCGTGATGTAGCAGAGGCAGGAAGGATCTGGGCTGCTAGGATCTGCCTCCTCTCGCTGAGTCCCAGGGCCCAGCCCAGGGCTTGTGCCTGGACTTGAGGAGGAAGCACAGACAGCTGTGGTTCAGCTGAGTCCAGGAGAGGCACCTTTCCAGGGAAGGACAACTAGTTTGTGACATCCTTGGCGAAGGAAGGGCCCAGGGCAGCCTAGCGCAGGAGGCAGGGAAATGGTCTAATTATCATACCAATAAAATGTCATCACGAGACACTCTCTCTATGCACCTGATGACAGCGTAGGTTATGTGCAGTGCCTCCGGCCCCTGGGGGCAGGGGCTAGTCTCTCTGCTCCCCACTGGGTTATACTGCCCTACAGTTAAGTATGGGAGGTTCTTCCCATTAGCAGCCTTGGCTGTGAAAGGTGTGTGCAGAACTGAGAAGGCAGCCTAAGCAGCCTCTCTGCCCTGCATCCAGGAAGCAGCCTGATCCAGAGTTCTGGTGGCTACAGTGTAAATGTGTAGCCAGGAAGTCCACCACAGCACTTGTCTTCTGTGAGGGGTCATCTTCGTGGATATGGGCCCTGTGTGTGTGTGTGTGTGTGTGTGTGCTGGGCAGAGTTGCTGTGTTCCAGACCTGCCCTTTACTCCAGAGGGGGACAGACTTCCTGCAGGGAGACCTCAGGGGAGAGTGTGGGCTCTGCCTCTGTCTACCACCGCCTATGGACCTTGTGGTCCTGAGGACTTGTGCTGGGACCTGGGGCAGTTGTTGCTGGGCTGGCAGGGGGAATCCACCAGCAAGGGCTCTGCTGGGCTTTTCCATTATCCAAGAAACTCTTGTTCAGTCACTTATGGGGCTTGGCCCCTGCAGGGACACCAGAACACAGTCCCTGCCACCATGGTACCGGCAGGAGTGGGAGACCCTGCAAGCCTAGGCAGCAGCTGCCTAGGTCCTGGAGGGAGCATTGCATGGCCCTCATCCTGCGGGCTCAGTGGTAAACATCAGGCACCTTCCTGCGGAAACCAGAGCTCGGCTTTGGTAGCCCAGGAGGACCCGGGAGGACCCTGTGGGAGGAGGGAGGGGACTGTGGGCCCTGGCTGTTTTTGGAGCCCCGTTGTGCCTAGAGTCCCTTCATCCAGAAGCAGGGGAGGGGAGGGTCAGCCATGCCAAGGACTGGGAATGGACATGAAGGCTACCCACCAAGTCCCTGCCGTCCAACTCACCTGCCTCCAGCTTTCCCAGCTTCGGTCACAGCTGGTGGGTGAGGGGACCTGGGACCTCTCTTCCCAAGTGGAACTCTCTGGCAGTTGGTGGCCTGGAGAGGTGTCCAGGGTGGTGAAGCCAGTTAGATTGGGGCAAGTGATAGACAGAGGGGGGCGTGTGAGGGGAACGTGGCAGAACTGAGGATGTCCCTGGAAGTTGCAGGTGCTACCTGGAGGGGAGAAAGCGGCAGAGCTGAGGAAGACACAAAGGGGAAGGAGGTGGGTGCTGGGACCATGTTGGTTTGGTGAAGTGGAGCAAAGGCAGGGAGGGACCCACCTGAGGTGCTGTGTGGTGCTGAGGCCCAAGGGACGTGTGGCTGACTGGACGGGACCTGGTGACCTCTGTGGTGGTATAGGTGACAGAACTCCATTTTGGGGACATAGGTTGTGTCTGGTGGTCACCATGCCACCAGGTGGGCCTTCTGCGAGTCTCGCAGGTGATGGTGCAGTCCCCTCCCCGACATCAGACCCTGCTGTCTGACCAGCTATGCCCACAAGGGAACTGGGCCTCAGAACCCAGTCTGCCAGCAAGGGCAGTGTTCCTGGGGGAGGAAAGCCTGGGAGAGGGCTGCCCACACAGGACAGTCACAGTTGAGTGTTGGGGTGGGCAGCTGTCCCACCTGGCTTCTCTCCTGCTCGGGTCTCCGCCCAGACAGCCCAGGTGCCACCCCAGCCCTCCTCCAGCAGTGCAGACCCTGCCTCAGAGCCCATTCCAGGTTGGGAGCTGGTCTGTGAGGACTGTCCCCAAGGGGACAGCTTGGCCCAGAGGGTCCGACCCACTGAGGCACCTGTATGGTCTGCTGCACTGTCACTGGCACGGTGGGGCGCCTGCAGGGCCAGGGACCACTTGTACTGGAAAGGCATGCTGGGCAGGAGCCCTGGCCCGGGTGCCCACACTGAGGTGTGTCCTGAAGTGCTGGCTGTGAGTAGGAGTAGGCTCTGCCTGACCCCGTGAGGACACTGGTGTGGCAGGCCCCTGCAGGGCTGCTGTTCCAGGGTGGGCTGTGGCTGGTCTCTGCCCTGATGTCGCCCAGGTGGGGCTGGTCTAGACTGTCGAGCACATGGCCCACACAGCTGCCTGGCTGGCCCTCCCTGCGATGTGAAGCTTGGCCACCCTTCACCAGCCCCCTGGGGAGTCTGTTTCTGACAGATCCTCACCTAGGCTCAGGGGGAGCCCGGCTGGGACCACTGAGGTGCCACTGCGACAGAGCTGCCAGCAGGCTCCTGCGTCCTGCCCCTTCCCTGCCTGCCCGGAGTGCTCACAGGGTGGCCACGTGTTGTGCTGGTTGTCACTGGTGTGTGGACTCCTGATCTACCCATGTGGCCGGCTCCTCTCCCCAAGCAGCCAGCTCAAGGCCAGCAAGGACTGTACTTCAGGGCACTAGGGCTGCCTGCTGCTTGTCCTGCAGCTGGCCCTGGCCTGCTCCTGAGTGTGGGCCCCAGTGGGGTGGGCCCTGTGCCCTACTGTCTGTCCTGGTTTCTCTCCTAGTGTTAGTGGAGTGTCCTGAGTGCAGGGTGGGCAGGCAGCAACAGTGTCCTCTGCTGGCCACGGGCCCTGCCCTGGCTCGGCTCCTTCTCTTCGCAGCAGACGGGCAACACTGAGTGCAGCCCCAGTGGTTGGGAAGTCTGTGGCTAGTGCTCCACAGGAGCAGTTGAGACCTGGTGACTCTCCTTGGACGGTACCTGGGGACAGTGAGGCTGCCTCTGGAGGCTGCACCTCTGTGTGCAGACCCCTGGGGTCGCTGCCGCTTGATGGGTGGTTCTGTCTCACTGGCCTGGCCTCTGTGCATGGTCCTCCTGGGCTCTGGCCACCAGGCAGCAGAGGGGCTTTGAGCCTCAGGACTCCTATCTGTGGAATGGGTTTCCATGGAACTTTTGTGAGGCTCCAAGGCTGGATGGTGCCTGGGCCAGGCACAACTGTTGTGTGGTAGTGGGCAGCAGGGGCATCTGTCAGGGGCTGCTGGCCGTCTCTCATGTTGTCCTGTACTCTGCAGGGAGTTGAGGGTGCCAGAATGTCCTGGTGCCTGCAGGTGGTGGGGTCAGGGGTAGGCCTCCGTGTGCTTGGCTCTAGGCCCAGGTTCCAGCCCAAGGTGGCCAAGCTGCCCGCAGGCCTCCCCGAGGCCTCACCCCAGGAAAGCCGGCTGCTTAGGCTGACCTGGGCTCTGGACAGGATGGAGGCTGGGCTGGGACTGAGGCTCCAGGGACAAAGCAGAGATTGTGCCAGGCTGGCCGCCTCTCAGAGCCCAGCCTGCTCCGTCCAGGCCTTGTTCCACCACTTCTGAGGGGCCAGTGTTCCGGAGCCCAGCAGCTGGGAGTCAAGCCCCGCCTGTAGGACAGTGTCCCCCGTCCAGCCTTTAAAGAGAAACCTCTTCTTTCTGTGGCCTCTAGTGTCCTGGCCGGAGGTTGGGTCTAGAATTCCTCCCTGAACCAGGGTGGTGAGGGCACCTCCCTGGCAGAACATGAGGGTCTCGTAGGTTGATGTGTGTAGAGTCTGGTGGCACTTGTCCTCAGGCTAAGATCAGGTCCTACCTGCCCCAGGGGTCCTGGTCTGTGGGAACAGATCCACTTTCCATGGGTGGCCACAGCATCCTTGTGGGCCTGGCCAGGGTTGAGCCGACAGTTCTGGGCTGGTTGGGATGGGGGACAGGGCCAGGTTGGGAGTCCTGGGATCCTCTGGAGGGCTCCTGGGGGCAGGAGTTCCTGGCCTGCATCAGGATGGAGGGCCTCGGGGAATTCACCTCATTGCTGCCCACTCTGAGCTGAGGCTGGGCACAAGGGTCCTGAAGGGCAGTGTTGGTCTTCCTGGCCCTCAGGCAGAGACGGTAGGGCAGCCTGGACAGCTGCTGCGTGGCCAGTGATGTAGGCGGGGGCAGCTGCACGTCAGTAAGGCTCAGAGCTGTGGGCGGTTTGCAGGGAAAGCCTGCATGGTCAGGAATGTGGCCTCGGAGGGATGGCGTGGCTGGGAAGCCCAGGGGGACCCGGGCTGCTGGGCAACGTCTTGCCTGGGTGAACAAGCCAGGGCAGGGGCTGGGGTGGCCTTGCCTGGTGGGCTCCCAGTGTCCAGGGAGAAGGACTTCTGGGTCACACCACATGACTGTGGGTAACTGAGGCCAGCTTCAGGGACCTGTGGCCAGAGCAGGGCTAATTTGCTGGGGTTGCTACCATGTGGCTATGCTGGCCGGAGGCTCACCTGGGCCCTGCCTACTGTTTCCTGAGCAGGCGACCTTCCTGCCCTGGGTCTGAGAGTTTTCTCACATTGGCCAGAGGTGTCAAGGTATCCCATCTTCCCCAGGAAAGGTGCTGGCCAGAGGTGGCCCCAGCAGGGGCCTTGGCACTGCTGCTGGCTGGTGGCACTAGGGGTGAGAGGCAGCCTGGGTTCTTAACTCACTTTGTCTCAGAGACCTGAGTTCAGCAGCAGGAGCAGCTCCCTCCTCAGATAGCCCTGCCCTCCTCCTCATCTTCAAATGCCCCTCCTGCTGGGCACACAGCAGGGCCTGCAGCTCCACAGGGCCTGGCCAAGCCTGGAGGTCTTTGGTGGGCAGGGAGTACATGGGAGCAAGCATGGCCCTGAGGCCTGGGACTTACCTAGGGGCCCAGGAGTCCCTGGCCATTGAGAGCAGCAGGCTTCCGTGTGCCCTGCGGTTTCCTGAGGCCTTGAGCCCCTGGCTGGGCTTAGAGTCCGCTAGTCCCTGCTGTGGACTGCTCCTCCTCGGGGCTTGCAGGGGGCTTCAGGGGGCTGCTGGCACAACACTGCAGTCCTCCCGTGGCACAAGGGCCCCTCCAGCCAGCCTGGGGCTGGGCAGCCCCGTCCCAGCCTGTCTGGGCCCCGAGGTCTAGTCATGGGCAGGGCCACCTCCAGGTGCTTGGGTGGGAGCCCAGCCTGCAGGTGGGGATCGCTTGTCTTCACGCCTTGGCTTCCCCACCTGTGAGTTGGCCTGGGCGAGACAGAGAAATGATACCTGAGGACGTCCTTGCACGGGCTGAGTGGGGGCCTGGCCTGGTGCTGTGGCCAGTGGTTCCCTTGGGATTGGAGGCGTGCAGCTGGAGGGGCCTGGGATGCAGCAGGAGAGACGAGGACAGATGGTCATTGTGCCTGCTCACCCCCGCAGCTGATGGGATTTTCATCTGTGGGGCAGCGAGCAGGGAGGGATGATGAGGATTGTGGTCAAGCCAGCCGGCCAGCTGTGCCCAGCCGACGAGATGCATGGCCAGCACAGTCCCTCAGGGCTCTGGCTGGCAGCTGCTGTCCCCCTGCCTCACAGGCCCTGGGCTGGTGAAGGGATTTGTTCTGTCCCTGTCCCTTGGCCATGTGTGGCCATGGTGACCCCTGGAGTGGCCTCACCCACCCTAGCCCCTGCCTTCTGCCTGCAGGCATCGGAGCAGCAGGTCCACTGTGGCCCTTCAGCTCCCAGCCTTCACACTTGGGGCTGCTGACCCTCAGCTCTGTGGTTCCTGGGACTTCTGTGGGGTTGGGGCTTTTGTGGGAACTGCGTTCCAGCCCTGGGCTCACCCCGGTCATGACATTTCCTGACATGGATGTGGAGAGGACTCTCTGGAACCCAGCAGGCTCCGGCCTTGGCTGCAGGACATAGGGCCAGCTTTGCTTCACACCCCAGGCCCATTATTTGAAGCGCGTCCCAGGCAGGGTTTACTAAGTGTTCTTGTGTCTGGCCTGAGAAGGCAGGCTCTTAGGTGGCGGTGTCTTTGTCACCCTGGAAACTAATGCTGATTTCTAGATACCAGCAGAAGTCCAGTCTGGTGCAGCAGTTTAACTTTGAAGGACTGTCCCCTGAAGCCTGGACCTCCTCTGCTGGCCATTCTGCATCTGCTACCCAGGGGACAACAGGGGTCTGCGCTCTCCCCCAGGCCATGGCCAGTGCCCACTGGGCCCTGGGTGGGGACCGTTCTCAGGGGTCCTTTGCCCTGTGTCACCAAGGCTGGGCTATGGATGGGCCTGATGGTCTGCATTCCTGACAAGCCCATGGTTGATGCTGATACTGGTCAGGGCCTCACCTGGAGGGTCAGGGGAGCTTGTGGCCTGTCTGCCTCCTCTTACTCAACCCCTGACCCCCAGCTGGGGCGCCACCTTGAGTCTATCACCATTGTTCGTGATGCCCCAGCACCAGGCCAGGGTGGGGGCAGAAAGTGTGGACTTGAGTCTGCCTGGGGACAGTGGCTCCCACGTTCCAGAATGTTCACTGCAGGCCAAGCATGTGGGTGCCATCTCAGCAGAAGTGGATGTCACACAGGAGGAGCAGGGCCCATTTTAGTTCTGCTGCTGGGAGCGGGAATTGCCACCCCAGAAAGCCCAGGTGCCACCCCAGGCCTCCAGTCCCTCCTTCTGGGGAGGGGACAGGTGAGGATGCAGGAGTGGCCACGGGCCCCCCAGGGCTGTCTGCACAGGCTGGACTGCAGGCAGGTCTGAGGAAGTCTTCCTCCCAGACTCCTCATGGTGCTGGACCTCTCAGCGTCAGCTCCCCAGGCCTGACTGGCTGGACGCTGGGTTCTGCCACAGCCCCTCATTCCCCTCAGGCTCCTGGCTCCAGGGCAGCCTCGGCCTCTGGGATAGGGGCTTTCGCTCAGTCCACCTTCAAGGCCTCTGAGGGTCACTGTGGGGGACACTGCAGCATGTCCAGCAGATGCACAGTGACAGGGTGGACGTGGAGCTGAGTGACTGCAAGATACCTGTCCCAGCTGCTGTCTCTGGAGCTGCTTTGCCAACACGCCTGACCTGTGGCCTCAAGGCGTACTCACACATGTGATACCCACCTGTGCACACCTGCTGCCTGGGCACCCGGGTTCCGTCTGAGGTCGGGGCTGTGCCAGGAAGTGGGTTGTGCTCTCACCTGTCAGTCAGGGCTCATGCTTGGTGCAGGTGTGCATTTTACGGTCTGCTGACCAGGTCTGAGGCAGCCTGGCAGAATAGGCCACTGTTCAAGAATAGGCCCCTGGGGTGGGGGCGTGTCCCTGGAGGATGTGGACAGTTGGCACCACATGGTCCTTGACCCCTGCACCCATGGCACTGAGCCTCCTGGGTGACGGGCAGCTCAGGTGGCCGTCCACCCATCCCCGTCCACTCTCCCTGGTTTCCAGGCCCAACTCGCTGCTTGTCGGGAGCTGTCCAGCAGGACTGTGCTGAAATCCACAGTGCCTGCTCTGTGAGGGGGCTGCCGGCAGGTGTTGGTCCCCAGACCCCAGCTACAGCTGGAGGGAGCTCAGGGGCTCTGCTGCCTGCTGAGTCCCAGGTCTGCCCCCGGCCGTGGCCTCAGGTCTCTGCAGCCGAGGCCCTGGTGTGCGCTGGGCCTCCTGTGGCCATCAGGTGTGTCCATTCTCTTCTGCAGGCTGGTCTGTCACTGGTGGAGAATGGCCCCCACCTGTAGTTGATTCTGACATCGGCTGCGTTTCTCGTGGGCTGCTGCAGCAGACCCCTCTGGGTGACTCTGACAGGGACGATGGCCTGGGGTGTGGGCGCCCGGGGTGGGGGAGTGACACAGTCTGTCACCTGGTGCAGCCTCCTGGGTGCCCTTTTTCTGGGCTCTTTGTGGCCTATGAGTGGATGACATGCAGGAGTGTGGGATGGCCCTGGGGTAGACAGGGGCTTGTAGAGGAGAGGCCACTGCAGGCTGGGCCCTAGGCTGCCTCAGCTGAGTCAGTGCTGTCTCTGTCCCACCAGCTGGGAGGCGAGAGGTGAGAGGTGCCAGGTGACCCCCCCAGGCCACAGGCCAACCCAGGCATCCCTCAAGGCTGTGCCCCAAGCCCTCTGGGCTGGGAGACTTAGGATTGGCCTGGACTCAGGGAGCCGCTCCTGCCCTCCTGGGCTGGCTTGGGGGGAGAACATGGGCTGCAGGCAGGTGGGGCTGAGAAGGAAGAGAGGCCCTAGGGGCCTGGCTCCCAGAGGAGGATCAGCACCAAGCCAGCTGCCAGGGTGTCTCGGATTGGAGGGTTGTGAGCTCCAAACCAAATCCAGGGATTCACACCTAATCACAGCAGTACAGACAGAAGCTCCCCTGGCAAGTGCCACCGTGTGACAAGTGTATCTGTGGATGGACACAGCCGTGAGTCCTGGACTGATGGGGCCACCACTTCCCAGAGAGCGGGGGCTGGTGGATGCTGACCCTGGGCCTTCTCCTGTGGGACGCTGGCCCTGGGCCCAGTGGGCACTGCTGGACCCCAGGCCTGTCTGTGCTGCCCAGGCTGAATGTGGCTGCCTGTCTGCTACAGGAGCCCCTGTGAATCTCACAAGTGGCACTGATTCTGAGGGACATTCTCTTGTCTTTGAGAGAGTCCTTCTGGGGAGGCAGGCCTCTTCCAGAGTGACCAGTGGCCACAAGCATGCTCCCCGATCACTGTTCCAGCTGATTCTTGCTGGGCCTCAGGGACTTACCACTGGTTGCCTGTCTTCTTGGGCCTGGATATTGAGCCTTTTCCACCCTGGGGGTGGCTGGCGACCCCAGAACAGATTTGACATGAAGCTCTAGGTGGTCTCAGGTCATGTGTGTGTGTGTCGAGGCCCTGGCCTGTCCTCTCCCCATATGGAGCCCAGGCCCAGTGGATCTGGCATCAGCTGAACTGGACCTGGGCACTGAAGCCCTGGATGCCTGGGGCCTGATCATGGGTACCACAGTGGCAGGGCAGTGTCCGGCTCTGTTCTGATGAGTGTGGCCTTGGGAAAGGTGACCCTCCTGGTGGTTCACGGCTTCATGGCTTCATAAACTGAGCCCGTGCCCATCCGGCCAGGCTGAGCATGACCGGAGAGTTTCTAGGTGTCTCATCTACCTGGGGTGGCCTGCAGGCCGGGCTGAGCACGGCCGTGTGGTGGGTTGCTGGTGGCTGGGGCAGGAAGTGGGTTCTGCTGGGTTCCTGCTCCTGACCTGGGTTTAGATGCTCACCTGCGAGGTCCTCAAGCACCTTGCGTCTGGGTGTGTCTGGGCTTCTTTAGCGAGGGTCCTGTCCTGGTGTGAGTATTCTAGTGCCATGCCCAGTGGCATGGAGGCAGTGACAGATGCCTGGCTCCCTTCCTGGGGCATGTGGTGGGCCCCTCTGTACGCCTCTCCAGGCTAGACCCATGGGGTACCAGCAGGGTTCATGGGTTCTGGAGGGGGCATCTGGGGCCGGGGCCCCTCGCAGTCCCACAGAGACACCCCGTGGCCCTGCCCTGGCCACCCTGGAGCCGCCGGTGTTGTGCCCTTCTGCAGCTGGCCTCAACCCCCAGCCTCCAGCACCCCGAGGCCTCCGAGGGATGGGACCCAGGGCGCCAGGGCTGACTTCTCCCATGGGCCTTGCTTCTCATGTTGCCCCTGTCCTCTGCCCCCATTCCCAATGCCTCCCTTTCCTGACCCTTGTTCCCTGTCATGTCCCCTCCCCAGGAACACCCTCCCAGGGTTGTGGACTTTGTAGGAGTTGGCGTGCCAGGATCGAGTGCCAGCCTGACTGCCGGCCGGGTGCAGACCCTGGGTGCTGATTGCACAGTGTGGGGCCCTCTGACCTCATGTCCTAGCCCCTGGAGGAGAGTGCAGTGAGGAATGGCAGGGAGCCCGGAATGACAGAGGCCACCAGCCCCAGCACCAGCCCTGCCCAGGTTCCGGTGCAGCCACTGGCTCTGTGGCACTTGGGGACAGATGTTGTTATTTGGGAGCACCAGGGCGTGGGCCAGCAGGCTCTGCCTCTCTCCTCTCCCTGTCCTTCCTGCCTGCTGCCCACTAAGCAGATTCTATTATTACCCCACACTGGAGATTACCGCGCAGACGGCTCCTTGGGGACAGCAGGCACTCACGCAGCGGGGGCTGGGCCAGTGCTTCCGTCCCTGTCGCAGTGGGTGACTGCAGGGCCCTGCGTGATTCCCTCCCTGGTGTTGCGGGTGGGGTGTGTGTGTGTCTGGTTGTCTGGGTGGCAGGTCCGTCTGGGGGTAGCGTCTGGGCCCCGGGAGGTTGCCCCTGCTGCAGAGGGCGTGGGAGTGATTGGACCCGGGGCAATGGCCAGACGCCGCCTCCTCCCTCTCTCTGGCCCGCCGCAGTCCTCCCCACCAGGGCAGGACTTGGAGCTCCTGCACTGCCCCACAGCACACAGCACCCTCACGTCTGGGTTAGACCCCAGAGGTGTCCCTGGAAAGTGTGGCCCGGCCTCCCTGTAGCCCCTGCCTGTGCCATGCCCACCTCTCAGCTTGCTGGGCTTCATGAGGTCCCTACCCCTGCACCCCAGGCTCTGAGCTCCTGCACCTCCTCTCTCGAGCTCCCTGAGTCCTCCTGCAGGGGCCTGGCAGATGACTTAGGTGGGGCAGGGCAGCTCTGTTTAGTAGAAATCTAATGTGACCACCTGGCACCAGGGGTGTTGGGGTGGGGGTTCCCACTCATCTCCAGGAGTGTGCATCCCTACAAAAAGGTCATTCCCGTGTGGGTTGGGCCCAGGCTCTAGCAGGGAGGGCCAGGGGCACCCTGCCCGTCCAATGGCAGTTCTGGGACTCAGCACTGAGCTGTGGGAGCTGGGCCTTCCTGGCCCTCTGGGCCCCACTCCTCATGCCTGCCTCAGCAGTGGGGACCAGAGGTGTCCCTGGACCGAGGAAGTGCTCTCACTGACCACTCAGTGATACTGGGGTCCTGCTGGGCCCACACACCAGTGGAGGACATCACTGAGGGGAACTGAGCCCTCAGTATGGGGAGGTAGGGCAGGTGAGAGGGAGCAGGTGGGCCAGGGGCAGCTCTGGTTCTGGCAAGCAGACCCTTTGCCAGCTGTGCTTCTGGGAGGGTGGGCCCATCGCTGGGCTGTCACAGGGCCTGGAGGGAGGACGGCAGGACCCCAGCCAACAGCTTGTAAAGAGGCTTGAGGCCAGAGATGGAGGAGGCTGGAGTCTGCAGCCTAGGGCTGGGGCTCGAGGGTGTGTGCCTGTGTCTGTGTCATGAGCACGTATGTGGGTTGGTGTGGGGGTGCACAAGTCTGTGCGTGCACAGGTCACGTGCGTGTGTGCAGGTCTGGGTGCCTGTGTCTGCCTGTGTGTGGGATGACAGGCGGAGGCTCCCTGGGGCTTCCCAAGGAAGGCATCCCCAACCTCATCACCATGGCAACCCCATCACCCATCCCTGGGGCCCTTGAGGGGTGGGGCCTGCGAGCAGGGCAGGAGGGAGCAGCCTCGGGCTCTGGGGCTCTGCTGTGGCGTTTGGGGGAGGGGATCTGCTGAGCTGCCCTGCCACCTCTCCTCCCCCCCCCCCCACAGCTGTCCCAGACAGGCCTGCTGAACGCCCCAGCCCCCAGCCCCCTGCACTCTGTCCAGCACAGCTTTCTTGCCATTCCAAGGGTCTGGACAGCACTGTGCAGGGATCGCCGGTGGCTGGGTCTCCTCTGGTCATGTCACTGTGGAGCCCCCCCTATGGAGTGCACTGGGGCCTCCAGATGTCTGACCCCCAGCCAGAGGCCCTGCCTCTCCTCCCTCCCACACTCTGCTCATCTCTCCTGGCCCACGCTGACCTCCCTGCCCCCACCCTGCATGTGCCTTCACAGAAAGTGCCAGCATCCTCCCAAAGACTTCTCTTTCTGGGGTCCCCGGGCTGCCACTCTGCAGGTGGGCTGGCCCGTGGCCTTGTCAGTAGCTCTCCAGACCCCAGGTCTGTGCTGTAGGGAGGGGAGGGAGGGCCTCCCGCTAGGACAGCAGCCCCGACAGCAGCCCCATGGCATTTCTGAGCAGTGGGGGTTCAGCAAGTGATCTCACTGGGCTGATTTTACAATACTGAGTTGCAGAAACCAGTTAATCAAAATCTAACGTGGCACTATGGGGGCTGGAGTAGGGAGGGGTCCCACGGGGTCCCACCCTCCTCCAGGAGGGTTGTCTCCACAAGAATGCAATTCCAGTGTGTGTTGGGCTCGGGCAGAGGCTCCCTCCCCGGCCAGGGGCACAGAACAGGGGCATGGTAGGGGGGCTGTTTGCCTCTCAGTTCCCCACACAACCTTAAACTGATGGCTTCACAGCACTTTGGGAGCCGGGGAAGGCTCTCAGGGCCTGCCTGCCTGGGGGGCCGTAGGAGGGGGCTGCCCTGTGCTGAGCAGCGCATGCCTTGGAGGAGGCCCCATAGCTCTCAGACAGGGTCTCCTGGAACACCCGCCCTTGCTGCAGTACTTCTGAGGCCCGGGCCGTGTGGGAGGTGGACACCTGTGGTCGGTGGACACCTACGGGGACTCTGGCTGGGGAGGGTCGGCTTCTGTCGCATCATACCGAGGTTGGTCCAGCTGCCTCTGTGGTTGCCATGGCAACCTGTGCTGGCAGGGGCTGAGTGACTGCCTAGGAGGGAAGGGGACCCCGTCCTACTGGCTGACAGCCCCTCCACATCCTAGCAGCAGGTGTGAAGCCCCCCATCCTTATGTGCTGGTGGTGGATCTGGGGGAGGCTGAGGCCCCTGGCTGGTCATTTCAGAGTCCAGCTCTTGGAACCCCATGTCTCCTTTGCCTCCAGACCCTCTGCTCCCCCAAGGACCCAGGCTGCATCCTTCTTGCTCTCTTGCCAACCTGGGGGACCCAGGATGACCGGCTCATGGCCTGGGCAGCACGGGGCGGCCTTCTGCAACCAGGTAGCCCGGCCAGCCTGGAAAACATGCACCTGCCGCCATTTCCTGGCCTGGACACCAGACAGCAGAAGTGGCAGGAGCTCAAGGGACACTCCGTCCCGAGCCCTCCCTGAAACTTGCGTGTGTCTGGAGTGGAGGGTGCTGGCTGTTGTGTGGGCTGCCCCCATGCCACCCTGACAGGCACTCCAGGGCTGTCTACGTGGGCCAGGCTGCAGCGAGTGGCCAGTGCATGGCACTTCCTGCTACCAGGCGCGGTTCCTCCGCGGCTCAGGATCATTTCCAAGTCCTTCTTGGTGCTGTTAGGGCCCCAGGTCCTGAATGTGGGGGTGTGCACAAGCCTTTCTGGGCTGAGCCCTGCCATGGGCGCTGCCTCACTCCACAGCCCAGGTCCCTTGTGACAAAAGGGGCAGGCCCCACAGTGGCTGCCCCTGCCCCATGGAGGAGCAGCTGCTGGCCCTGTTTCCTCCCTCCCAGGACTGTGCCCTGAGCTTGTGGGGGCTCCTGGTGCCTGGGACAGGTCTCCCTGGTGTTGGTTGGTTTCTTGGGCAGGACCATGACGCCCCTTATTGCAGGTGCTTAGTCACCTGCATCTTACTGGGAATCGCCTGTCACCCCCAGCTCATTTGGAAACAGCTGGCATGTTGTGGGGTTCTAATTGGCTGGTCAGAGCCCTCTTTCCCAGTCCACTCAGAGCTGCCATTCTGTTTGGGGTGGATCTTGGGGTCCGTGTGACGTCCCAGGGGCTAGAGTGTGCACCACGTGTCTCCTGCCCCGAAGCTGGAGAAGGCAGTGCGGGCCTGAGGGAGGGGCTGTGCAGGACACAGGACAAGGGGGCCGCAGTGCGTTGGCCTCCTGTTGGGGTGGCCTTTCACAGGAGCGTGCTTAGGCGGAGACCAAAGGAGCACTTGAAGTTCATGCAGCTCTTGTGCGTCAGCTCTGCCCCAGAGGACCGCAAGACAGCTGCGGAGCGGGGCGCTGGGCCACCCTGACCACACAGCAGTTCACAGCACAAAAGAGCCCTGAGCAGGCGCCTCTGGCGGGGGCAGTGTTTGCTTGAAGCTGGGGGCTCTGAGCTGACTGGCTGACTGAGCTGGGGTGCTGCTGGCTCCTGGCAGTCCTTGGGGCTCTGCCTCTTTCTGGTCTTGGGCCTGGAGTTGATGTAGGGTGGGTGAAGGAGCCAGGCGCCCCCCTCTGAGGGGGCTGGACATGCCCTTGGGCAGCACCCACAGATCCCAGCCAGGACGTCCCTCCCCACCCTGCCTGCCCAAGCTGGGCCATGGGCCTCCTCAGGTGCCCCCCCTTTGGCCTAAAGGTGGGGCATCCCTTGCAGTGGGCATGGCACCAGCCTGGGTGTTGTGGGTTAGTGGGCAGCCAAGCCAGGAGTTCACAGGCCTCAGAGTCCAGGGCTGGGGCTGGGCTGGGCTGGAGTGGGGTGGGGTGGGGGGTCTGAGCTGGGGCCCAGCTGAGGGGAATGGAAGGAAGGGGTGGGGGCAGGGATCTGTGGATGCTGCCTGCCGGTTCTGCTCCGGTCACCATGGCAACAGATGGAGGTTTGTCAGGAAAGAGGAGGGGGAGGCTTTGACGGAGTCTGCTGGGGTTTAGAGACCAGCGGGATCTTTCAGAGATGGGGGCTCTCTGACCTTCAGTGGAGAGGCTTCTCCCAGGGCCACAGGTCTGCCTCCCAGGACGGGAGGGTGGGCTTTAGGTGTAGGCCTGAGCCTCCTTCCTTGGGTCTTCCAGCCTGGCTCCTGGGCTGGAGTCGCAGATTGGAAGGGGCTCTGTCCCTAGCTGGACAGCCCAAGGGTCAGGGCCCCAGCAGGCTGGGAGCTGGGCAGTGGGCATGGCCTGCCTCCTCAACCCTGGAGTTGGGGAGAAGATGTGTCTGGGACTCCAGCCTCACCCCATATGACTGCCGACCCAGGATACCTCCTTGGGGTGGGGGACCACCTTCTCTGACTGTGGAGTCCTAGCCGACTGTGGCCCCTTCCCTGGAGAGCTCCCAGGCCTGACCCAGCAGGTGGGCAGGGCTGCATACAGGAGCCCACCTGGACACACTCCCAGACTGGGTCCAGGCCTGCAGGACACTCACTGCCTGCTGTGACCTTGCATGAGTCAGCAGTGTTCTGTGGAGAGTGGGGCTGAGCCTGGCAGGCAGGCCCAAGCCATGGCCCTATGGGGGCCGTGGGAACTCCACCTGCACAGGTGCTCCACTGAGGCCAGCTGGGAGGGCGGGCACCTGCACGAGGCCTGATGTGGCACTGCCTCCCTAGGGGCGAGGCCTGCTGGCACCGGCCTGGCCACAGTGCCGAGGGACAGACTTGACAACTGTCATGACATTGGGAGACCCCCTTCCCCAAGGAGCACAGCTTGCAGTATTCCAGTCCTGCTTCCTGGGTCCTCGTAGGGACAGTGGGATGGGGCCCTGCCGTGAGGCAGTGGGCCCCCTTAGAGAGCACTGGGGTGTCAGGTGGTGGGAGGGGCTGTATCTGGGAACCAGGGACAGCAGCCGCCAGCCCAGATGCAACCCTGCCCACCTGCCCAGGGTGGCCTTGGCACCCAGACACAGGGCACCTCTGCCCCAGCTGGCCGGCGCTTTGGGGCCCAGGGTGCAGTGTGGCTCTTGATCCCCATAGTTGGGGTGGCTAGGGGCCCCCTTTGGATGCCAGTTCCTGGCAGGGCAGGGGGCAGCAGATGAGGCTGCCTGGCAGTCCCTCCATGGTGCCCATCACGCCCCCTTCCCTGTCTGCCCTTCCCTGCAGGCTTGGGAGTGGGATGGTCATGGCCCAGGCAGGCCTTTCTGGGAGGGTAGAGGGCAGGGGCTGGGCTGGGGCTCTGCATCTCATGGGGCTCCTGGGCTCAGGCCCAAGCCAGCATCTCTGGCTGGAGCAGGCTGCCTATACTGGCCCCAGCTGCCCCTTGGGTACCCCTGTGGGCCCTGTGGTCCATCTTGGATAGTGTCCCCCACCATCAGCCTGTTAACCTCCCAGATGGCCCCTTCCGGCAGTGTGTGCCAACCCAGCACCCACCTGGTCAGCCCAGGGCCCCGTTCCGTCCCCTGCCTTCTGCCTCCCCCTATAGCCCCTTGCTGGAGCCACCAAGAGAGGCCTAGAACTGGGGGCTTCCCCATCCTGGGCCTGTAGGGGACCCTAGGGGGACATTGACCCCTCTTGGTAGGCCATGGGCTCCTGAGGGCAAGAGCAGCAGAGGCCTTGTGTCTGAGTCGCTCCGTCCAGCAGTGAGGGCCTCTGGCCACAGGGTTTGCAGGGAAGTGTCACCCTGTCCTCAGGCCTGGCCTTCCTGTGGGAACCAGCTATGTCAGGAGGGGTAGGACTTCTTGCCTCTGTGAGAGGTGGGCCAGGTGCCCTGCCCTCTCCCCTGCCCCTGCCCACCAACAGGGGGCAGGGCTGGGCAGTTGTAGCTGTAGTGGCTCTCAGCTTGGCCCCTACAGCTGCCCTGGGGGGTGGGGGGGAGACCCCCACCCATTCCCACTTCCCTCTGTGTTTCCCAGGAGGCTCCCAGGTGTGGGTGGGTGTGGCCTTCCCAGGGCAGAGACCCCCACCCATTCCCCCCCTCCCTCTGTTTCCCAGGAGGCTCCCAGGTGTGGGTGAGTGTGGCCTTCCCAGGGCGGAGACCCCCCACCCTTCCCCCCTCCCTCTGTGTTTCCCAGGAGGCTCCCAGGTGTGGGTGAGTGTGGCCTTCCCAGGGCTGACAGGTGGCCAGGGGCCAGCTGGTCTTTTACCTGTCTCTGGGCCAGCCAGCTGGGTGAATTGGGGCCCTGGCTGCAGGTCTGGTGTGAGTCCTGCCAGCCCCACGCCCCTGTGGCGGCTGCCCATGGACTTCCACCTGCTCTCAGGGCTGAGAGCCAGGGGTGTGGGGCTGACCTCAGGCCCCACTTAGGTCCACAGCCTGGGGTTGGCTGGGCCGGGTTGGGCTACCCCTCTGTCCCCTCCCTGCAGGCCTGCAGGCTGCCCATAGGGGACCCTGGGTCAGCTGGGCCCCCGGGGTGGGAGGGAGCTTCTGTTGGAAATGCCTGGCATCCACGACCACTTGGAGTCGTCCGTTAGAGGTTAAGGGGTGCCCTCACCCTGGGGAGAAGCACAGTGGGTCCCTTGGCTGATTTGATAAAGTGCTCCCACGTCAAACTGTGTCCAGAAGGTAGGAAGGTGGGCAGCCGCAGTCCTAGGCCAGGGGTCCCTGGGGTCCGTGAGACCTTCCGGGGTCTGACTGGATACTGTTTGTTTGACACCATGGGAGACGCCTTCTCTGAGCGGCGTGAGGACCGGAGGGCTGTTCTTCTCCCTGACCCCCACGGGGGCGGACAGGGCAGTTAATAAAGTTGCACTTACATCCTTGTGTGTGGAACAGCTTTATTGTTTGTCAGTGAACAAGTATTTGTGAAATTTGTTTTAATTTCTAACACAATAAACATCAGCAGACCTAACCACACAAATAGATCTCTACTAGTGTCCTCAGTGATCTTTTAAAGCCTTATTGTTTTTTTAAAAAATGTTATTGTATTTTTTAACCTTTATTTTATTTTCTGATTTCTATGTGGTGCTGAGGATGGAACCCAGTGCCTCACACGTGCTAGGCGAGCGCTCTGCCCTGAGCCCCAGCCCAGCCCCTATCCTCAGTGATTTCTAAGTCACTGGAAAGGCTAAAGATCCTGGGTGAGGGCTTGGCCCTGCAGGCTGAGCCGAGGGCTGGGGTGACGTACCCCATGGGCTCTGCTGCCACCGCCACAGGATCAGCCCTTTGGAGCAAGACCCTCCCATCTCCCTGCGGGACCTCTGGACCTGCCTACGGTGCCCTTCCAGGAGTGGACTTCAGTTTGCGTGAGCAGTCCTCTGCTGGGCAGGGGTCCCCTCTTGGGCGTGCCTCCTTCCTCCTTGGGTATGGCTGGCACCTGGTGCTCCCCTGGTGGGGACAGGTGTGGTGCTCCTGCCTCTCCGTGGGCTGTGGGGACGCCTGGCTGGCTCTCAGCATGTAGGCAGGCAGGCCATGGTCCCTGTCTTCTTTCTGGAGAGGAGGCAGGTGCTCCCATCCCTGGTGCCCTGAGCATCTCTCTGTCTGTGCTTCTGTCTGAGCGATCCCAGGTGGGCCTTGCTGGGCGCTCTGTCTGCTGCGGCTCAGAGTTCCGTGGATCTGTGGGCAGGTGTTTAGTTTGTCTCCTCTTGAAACGTGCCCTCTGCCCCTCGTGCCGCTGTTTCTGGGACTCAAGCGCAAGGGTAGGCCTGTGGGGTGTCCTGCAGCCTCTGATGTGTTGTCTTCACTCCATGCTCTGTCCCCATGTGGACAGCTCCCATTGCCCTATTGTGGAGCTCTGCCGGCCTCTGTGGGGTCCACTTTGGCCTCTGTGGGGTCCACTCTGCTGTGAGCCCATCTGAAGGCCCTTGTCCATCTTTCCTCCAACTAGCGATGCCTTGAGCCCCTCCCCAGCTTCCCCGGGCAGCTGTGTCTTGCTCTGCTGTGCCCCCAAGACAGGCCACATGGCCCCTTCCTGCTGAGAACGGGCGGGCAGGGCTGCCCCCGTCAGGCTGGTCACTGGATCTTCACAGGACTTTGGCTGGGTCAGGCCTGGCGGCCCCTCAGCTGGCTGGGCCAGGTGTCTAGGGGAGGGAGCCCAGGAGGGACTCATCTCCCAGGAGTGGACACGGGCTTGAGTGTCACCAGGAGAACTCTGGGTTTGCTGAGCCGCTGAGTGCGCTGCCCAGAGGGTCCCCCCGGGCCCTGGTGTCGCCCCCTGGGGCTCCTCCCTTGTCGCGAGCTGGGCTCTCTGGTTGGCCATCTGTCCTGGCGTCTCTGTCCTGCTCCCGTCAGGGGCATTTCGTCTTTTCATCTTTATTCCATGGTTTCTTTGCCAGCACTTACCATTGTTCCCGGGTCCCCAGGCCCTTTCTGGTTCTCTCCTGCTCTGTGTAGAGGCCTCACCTTAGCAACTCCTTCAAGTCTTGTGGAGCAGCATGGGACCTCTGGGCTGCCCGAGGCCTGCCCCAGTGTTCTCTCCCTGGACTTCCCCTCCCAGGCACAGCTCCTCCCGTGCTGGTCATGGGGCACTTCCCGGGGAGGAGGCCCCGTGTGGTTCTGATAAGGAAGGAGCAAGGTGTTCTCACCTGGGTCTGCGGTGTGTGACCCCCGCCTGGAGCTGTCTGTCATGTGCTGATGGGCAAGGAGTGGGTCAGGGTGTTGCAGTGAGGCCGGGTTGCCCGAGGCACCCCTGCCCCTGCTTGGCTGGACCTTGTCCTGGGTGGTCTCTGTCCAGGCCTGGAGGGAGGTGCAACCCTGAGGATCTCGTGTTCAAACCTCGGTGATTGCTCCCTCTGTTTCAGCAGCCCGACTCTGGGGCCCACCCTGACCCCCTTCCCTGGCCCAGACACGCACAGCCTCCCCGGTCCCTGGAGACAGCCCAGCCCCTGTGCAAACTTTTCCGAGGGCTCTGAATGCGTACGGTCTCTCCATCACTGCTGGCCTGCCTCTTCTAATCAGAGGTGGGGTCCTAGGAGCAGCCCTGAGAGCCAGCCTGCCCAGGATCCAGCCTGCGTTTCTGGCAGTGCCCTGGCAGCCAGGGTCCCCCTCTGAACCCAGAACTGCTGCTCCGCACCCTCTTCCACCCCTGGGTCAGCAGGCCTCTGGGGAGCAGTCCCTCCCTGCCTGACTCCTCTGCCCTGAAGCCAGCCTCAGAAGCACCCCCGGGCTCCACTAGCCCAGGGCCATTCCTCCTGGGGAAGCCCAGCCTGGAGGACTGGGCACCCAGCATCCCATGGGGAGCGGGGTGTCTGTGTGCACAGGGGTGGGGGGCCTCAGCCCGGGCTGATCAGTGGCTTCTATCCTATCTTTTATTTGAGTGCAGAGCAGAAGAGGTCATGGGGCAGCTAGGGACAAGAACAGCTCTGAGCCCCTGTGGGCTGCCTTCGGGTGGAGGAGGGCCCCTGGCTTGGCTGGTCCCACCTGGGACCCCCTGGCTGGGTTCTCTTCTTGGGAGCAATCCCAGGCCCCTCCTGGAGGAGGAGGAGTCAGTGTGGGGTGACTAGGACTTCAGATGTGGGGGTTCTTGTCCAGTACACCACAGCAGGGTAGAGTGTTAGGAGAGCCCTGTGGCTGGGGGGCATCCGAGGGCCCACTCCTGAGGTGGGGGGAACCAGGCTTCTGCTCCCCATCCCCCCCTGGGCTGCAGAGAGGGTCTGCTCTGCCTGGGAAGGGACTTGGGGTGGGTACTGGGAGAGGGGGGTCGTGCAGGAGTCCTGCCTCCCCTGGGACGGGCCTCCCTCCAGGCACAAGCTGTGGGTTGGGTCTGCAAGGTGTGGCAGCCAACTCCCAGTGTTTGGGTGCTGGGCTGGGGCACAGCAGAGACAGCCCAGCGGCTGCCGGCAAGTGAAATATTTCAGGGCTTAATTAATTTAATTTGAGAGGTTCCTTTTCGGAGCGTGAACAGTCGTCTCCCCAGAGACGCCAGCCCTCCCTGGCACACTGGTGGGCGGCCGCGGTCTGTGTGGTGCCGCCTCCTGCTCCTGCGGGGTTAGGTTGGGCTCCCCTGGCGGGCGCAGCCTAAGGAGTCTCCATCTCTTCCTGCACCCTGCGCACCTGGCTGTTGGTTCCCTGTGTGCGGGTCAGTGTGGAGCCGCTGTCCTGTGTGTCCTGCACACCCCAGCCACAGCCTTGCTGGGCCTGTACAGCAGTCTGGTCACTGTAGGCTGGGACCAGCAGCCATGGCCTGGAAACCTGGATGCCTGGGCAGGGAGGGGGTCTGGCGTTCCCAGACTGTGAAAGCCAAAGGTCACATGGCCAAAAGCACCCAGGTGTGAGGCCCTGCCTCTCCAGGCCTCCTCTCAAGGGTCAGCTTTTCCTGGAAGCCCACGTGGACCCAGCTGGCCCTGTGGACCAGCACTTCTGGCCCCTGCCCGGGTGTGGGGTTGTGGTGTGTGTATTGGGACTGTGGCCTGAGTGTCTAGTGAGGCCACCATGAGGCTGCTCAGAGCTGGCCTTCTGGTGGGGCCGCAAAGGCTCCATCAGGACATCCCAGGGCAGTGGCCTATGGGCTCTGGCAGGATCCTGCTGCGTCCGCCCTTGGCGACCCAGCCCGGCTGGGCGGGGACTCAGTTTCCCAGGTGCCCACGTGTGTCTGGCCCCGACACTCCCTCGGACCTGTGTCCCGTTGGCCAAGGTCGCAGTCAGCATTGTGGGTCTCCAGGTGCCAGCATCGTGCTGACCCCTGTGTGGACAGCTGCGCCGGCCAGGCTGCGCGTCTTCACACCAACTGCTGCCCGCAGAGAGCAGGCTGAGGAAGTGGGTCACCGCCCTGTGGCGGCCACCCAGAAGCTGGGCCACCTGAAGGGCCCAGTTCAGGATGACATCCACTTGATTCCAGAGCAGGGCAGTGGTGAAGGGGGCCCAGGGCGCTGGAGCACTCCACGGAGCACTGGCCTGCCCTGGCTCTGCAGGGTGGCTTGTCCGCTGACTCAGGCCTGGGCGCTCTGACGTGTCCTGCCTGCGAGGAGCCTCACTCCCAGGAACTGCAGGGAGGCTGCTGCTGTGTCTCTGTGCCCAAGGACCGCTGACTCCACAGCTGCCCCGCCGGGCCAAGTCAAGGCCTGCCCCACGGCTGCCAGAGACCAGGCTCTCCTGTGGGGCAAGGGCCATGTCCAGCACCAAGGACAGCACCCTGTGGGTCCTGGTTGCAGAGCCCCGCCTCTCCCTGCAGCTGAGGCACTGAGAGGGCAGGTCCTCAGCATGCTGTAGCCCACCACTCACTCCCGCCACATCCCCTCGCGGGGCCTGTGGCCAGAGGGGCCCACCCCAGTCCACTGTCTGAACTCCTACCCTCTCTCATACCCAGCTCCAGGTGGCCCTCCAGGCTGGTGACTCAGTGACCCTGGGGCAGCTGGCTGGCACCTGCTGCAGTGCACCGACAGGGGGCATGGAGGCTGGGTGCCCGTTGACCCTCCACCTAGCAGCTTCTCAGGCACTGGAGAGCCGAGTCCACTGCTGGGGGGCATATCATGGCTGGGGAGGGCCAGCAAGGGACGGGGATGCCGAGAGTAGGGCCTGAAGCATGGGGAGGGTCTCCACCACCACTTGCTCCTCCGGAAGCCCACCTGGGGGCCACCTCTTCCTTCTACTGGGGACAGGGCTTATGGTGACAGCCATCTAGATAGTTGCTAAGACAAGGTTCCTTTGTATAGCCCATGCTTGGCACCCCCAAATATCACTACAAGACCCCCAGAGGTCAGGGCAATGCAGGGCAGCCGCCGGGCTTGTGTCTTAAGGGCCACTCTGTGCAGTGTCACGAATCTCAGGGGACCGGCATTGAAGGCCTGCACCCTGTGTCTTCCTGTGAGGCCCAGTCCCTGAGGAGGGTGTCCCCTGGGGACAGGGTGATGATAGAGGGGCAGATGGATCTATAGCCACAGTGCTCTCCAGCGTCCATCTCCCAATGCTTAGGCCAGATGTGGGGAGACCAACAGGGGGACGCACACAGGGATGTCATGAGAGGTGTGTGGCCTCTAGCTGGTCCCAGAGTCCTGCAGCCTCATGACCCACTTGAGATGTAGTGAGGACAGCTGGCGAGGGGCCAGGACTCACTGAGGAGGGCCACAGGATGGGCCCAGGCCCTGCGTCCCCTGCCAGCTGGTCACTTTGAGATGGGTCCTCCGGCCTGCAGGTGCCTTGGTGTCAGGTGGCTTGTGCTGCAGCCTAGGGCCCACGTGTCCACTGCCTCCCAACCCTCCAGGAACCCCGTTGCCAGTACTGTCATGTGCCTGGGGGACCCCACTGACACCAAAGAGCAGCAGGACCAGGTCTGGGCAGGACCTGCCCCGAGGTCAGGAGCTCCCGGGGCCCAGGTCCTCACTGTGGCCCCAGGGCCCAGGATGCCGGCAGCCCCTCACCCTCCCTGCCCCTGCCTCCCGCAGACGCGGTGGTGGGAGCTGGAGGTTCCTTGGCTTCGGTCCCACCCATGCAATTATCTGTGACACGTGCACTTTCCTCTTGAGCCTGGTGTGTGTAAAGACAGTAATTAGAGATAAAGTCACAATTGGAAAATAAGCCCCAGCGAGTGGGAGGGCCGGGTGATTCAGGATGATCCTGGGCTTCCCCCCAGTAGCCGCCCGGCCCACAGTCCCAGGGGCTGCAGGGCTTGGACCTAAGGACTGGAGGGCTCCCGAGGGCACGCTCGCCACTCTGCCACCAGGGAGGTGGCCAAGCACCTGGGCACCCAGACACCCAGCCCCAGGGGCCCCTGGGGCTGTGGGAGAGTAGGACATGGGGCTGATTCTCTCCCGAGGGCACCAAGGAGGGGCACCTGCATGCTGGGCTTTACGGAGTGGGCAGGAGTTCTCAGTAGTGGGGAAGGACTTTGTGGTCAGAGGGAAAGTAGTGAAAGGAGGTGGAGATGGAGGGAGAGGCAGGGATCAAGGACACCAGCATGGCTTCCCTGCACGGGCTGCGTCCTAAGGCCGGATGTGTCTGAGCAGTGGTGGGGCCTGACCTGGCTTCTGTGCCTGTTGTCACTGGGCTGGACTGCCTCTGCCCACAGGAGCCCTGAGGAAGGCCTTGCGCCTGGCAGGAGCCTCTTGTTTGGGTGGCCCTTTGTACTCCCAGCTGGTCCCTTGATGCCAGAATCTCCCCTCCTGGAGGCGGGGTGGAGCCCAGGCCAGGCCCAGCAGATCTTGGGGGCACAACTGGTGGTGGGGACAGTGGCTGCACCCTTTTTATGTCCAACTTCTGGGACTTTGATCCTTGGCTGCTGTCAGGTGCTCTGCCGTTCACACCCACTTCCTGTTTCCTGAAGCAGGACCACGTTTCCCACACACATCTTGTAGCCCCGTCATCTGAGGTTGCACATGCATGTGGGTTTGTGTGCACATGTGTAGGTGTGTGCACGTGTGTGCATGGGTGCAGACGTGTGATGCATGTACAAGTATGTGTATGTGTGTATACGTGTTTATGCATGCCTGTGTACATGCATGCCTAAGTTTGTGTGCTGTCCCTGTATGGGGCCCTGAGCTCTGAGACCAGCATCTCCCCTGAGGTCAGCCAGCCAGTGTCCACCTGTGGTCCCTGATATTATGTTTGTAACGCTGTGTCTTCAGGGCTGCTGGTACCCTGGCTGCTGTGCTGTGAAGGCAAGACTCGTCCCCTTTGGGACATTCACATCCATTCTCCCTGAGCTGTGCAGAGCCAGGCCGAGGCTGCACCCTCCTGCCCTGGGACGGTCTGCTGTCTGCCCCTCCCGCCCCACTGGTCCTGCTCTCATTAGATCCGGGGAACACAGGGCTGCTTTCTGTCTTTGGGGTCTCAGGGTTTGGCCTGATGGGACAGGAAGTTCCGGGAGCTGGGCCGATCTCCCACTTCTTGTTGCCCTTGTGTCTCTGGCCTTGTCTCTGTCTGGGCGGTGCTCTGAGGTGTGGCCTTGTGGACTGCAGGAGCCTCTCCTGTGTGGGGCTCTTGTACCTCCTGGCTGTTCCCTGGGTCTCCTGAGCCTCCAGCTCATGTGGGGACCTGCTGGACCTTGTTTGACCTGCTGCACCCTGGCCACGTGCAGAGAGTCTCGTGTCTGTTGGGAAGAGCTCCCAGTGTCGGGGGCACCCCTGTCCTGACTGCTGTGTGGAGGAGCCACTGCCAGCCCTGGGTCAGCTGCGGCGCTTGCCAAGGTGGCTCTGCACGATGGATGGGCAGAGCTGTGGACGCCGTTCCTGCTGTGCTCTGCGCTCCCATCTGAGCGGGAAACACAGGCAGCTGGTGAGGCCCCGGGAGCCTGCACCAGGCCTGGGCTGGCGTTCCTCGGAGCACACCCCGCGGAGGGCAGCAGCTGCTCCTGCCTAGGGAAGCTCACAGACACCCAGGGTCCCCTGGCCCTGCTCCCCGCAGGCTGGCCAGGGAAGTGTCAGCCTATCTTGGGACCTCTGGACCAGGCCTGGAGGAGGCATCTGTGCCCAGCCTGGGACACAGGCTAGGGGAGGTGGCAGGGTTCCCAGGGATCCATGGGAGCTGATGACCTGCAGAAAGCAGGGCCACCATCACTACCAGAGGCAGGGACTGTGATGCCAGACTCACCGGCATAGAGCCTGTCCTGCAGGATGTGATCGGCGGTGAAGATTTGGGCTCCAGAGGACAAGCTGAGACCAGGGCCAGGGCCAGGGCCAGGGGAATGTTTCCAAACCATGTGACACACAAAAGCTTGATTTTCCCACCTGAGACCAAGGGCTCTTACAAACAGGAAAAGCGGCACACACGTGTGCACACACCAGCCTCACAGGCTAGGGGAGCTGGGGAAAGACCATACCTGGCCGGGGGCAGCTGGGCAGTTGACATGGCAGGGTGGGGTGGGAGACCAGGGCTCCATGGACATGATGAGTGGAGGTAGCTTGAGCACCCGTCCCCAGGGCTCCAGGGAGGAGGGTCTTGGGCCACAGAAGGCTGGGTGGAGCTGCCTGGGGAGTGGGCCTGGGCCTGTCCTGGTGTCCTGGGGCAAGAGTGATGCGGCCTCAGGCACAGGTCTGTGGGCTCCCAACTGGGATGGCCTCCCCCTGTGGAAGGATGAGGGCTCACGGAGACCAAGGCTCAGGGAGGGGTGGGCTTTGGGGGGCAGCATGCCACCTTTCCATGGAGCTGTTCTGCCAGTAACCGAGGGACCCCTGGGCAGACGGTGGCCATGGAGCCCAGCAGGCTCGGGTGCTCTGGGAGGGAGGGACAGGGTGCAGACCCTAAGCGAGGAGTCCCAGTGGGAGTGGTGCGTCCCTGCTGGCCAGGTGCAGGATGCTGCGTAGCCCTGAGTGGCTGAGCCTGGTCCCCTCTCTCCTGCAGGCCTGGTGAAGTTGGGAATCCACTGTGTCACATGCCAGAAAGTCGCCATCAAAATCGTCAACCGTGAGAAGCTGAGCGAGTCTGTGCTGATGAAGGTGAGCTGGCTGGGTGGGGGCGGGGCCTCTGCAGTCCCTCTGGATGGGGACAGGTGCCCCAGGACCTCCTCCTCCCCTGTGCCCACTCCTCCTGGCCACAGCAAGTGGCTTCCCTGGCTGAAGGACAGGCCCCTAGCAGACAGACCTCCCTGGTGTTCTCACCTACTGCACCTGTTTCCCCAGTTAGAATAGAGGAGACCCCGTCCCTGAGGAGCCCCTCCCCACATCAAGACCAGGCTGGGGGCGGGGCGCATGTGCTGGAGTCTGGTCACTGGGACTAGTGCAGCTCTGTGGGTAGAAGGCTCCTGGGGTCTGTCCAGCCCCTCAGTAGGCTACTGGATCCTTGGGGCATTATGAGGCCTGACTTTGGTGGGGCAGAGGTCCCGAGACCCTGTTCCCACCATATGGGTATGGGACGGGCTGGGGTTGCTGCAATGGCCAAAAGAGTGTCCCCTTCAGCAGGGCTGAGGCCGAGCCCCCGCCTGGGTGCTGGACAGCTCTGATGGTGTCCTCGTTCAATCCCTCATCCTCCAAGGTGTCTGGCCACGCAGGTGCACAGGGCCTGGGGGCATCTCTGCAGGGCAGAGCTGGCCTGGACCAGGCCTGGTGGTGGGAGCCAAGACAGGTGACAAGGACAGGGCTTAGGTTAGGGTTGGGAGCAATGGCCAGGATGAAAGTGACCGAGACCCATGGGGATTTAGGGACTGTTGATGTTATAGTTTTAAGGGTGCATGGCTGCTGGAGGCAGCAGACACTGGATTGGGAAAACCAAGCACCCGGAGGAGAGTTGCGCAGCTATAAGGGACAGGACAGCAGTTTGGATGGACTGGAGACTTGAGGGGTTGGGAGCTGACCTCTGACCCTGCCGTGGGGTGCAGCTGAGGCTCAGGGGGGCCAGGGCAAAGGCAGCACCAGCTCAAGTGGGGCTCAGGATGAATGCTGAATCTGGGACACGTGAGTGGGAAGCATAGAGCCCAGTGGCAGGAGGCCAAAGCGTGGGGAGGAGGCCTGGCACCACGGGGGGAGAAGAGCCAGGGGCAGGTGCAATGAGGGGCACTGAGCTGCCACCCTCCTGCCTGGGTGACTCCTCCCTGCCAGCTTCCGCAGGGAGAGCAGATGTAGAGGAGGGTGAGGCCCTGCCTGCCGCTCAGAAGCAGGCCTGTGGTGTCCTCTGTCCACCATGCTCTCAGGGGCCACTTCTGACCTCCCTGGGCCCTGGGACAGGCTCTGTGCTCCCCGCAAAGGGGTGGGGGAAGCCAGGACATTTTTCTCACAGCCTGCTGTGCTGCACATGTATACACACAGGTGGCTGCGCACCCACCTGCAGCCCTGCCAAGGCTACAGCTGCCCAGGTAGGTCTGTCCTGGCTGCTCACCCTGGACTCGCCTAGAGCAAGTCATAGCCACATGCAGTGGGGACCAGGCCAAGGGCACCCTTTTCCCTAGTCTACCCCAAAAGCAAGGTCAGATAGTGAGTGGACAGGCAGTGCTCTGGTGGGGAGAGCTGCTCGTCAAGCCCTGGCTTTGAGGGTGGCCTGATAATCGTCCACTTGGCAGGTGGAGCGCGAGATCGCCATCCTGAAACTCATCGAACACCCACATGTCCTGAAGCTGCATGACGTCTATGAGAACAAAAAATATTTGTAGGTATTGCTGGGCTGGAGTGCTGGGCTGGAGAGGAGTACTGGGATGGAGTGGAGTGCTGACTGGAGTGCAGTGCTGTGGTGGAGTACTGGCTGGAATACAGAGCTGGCTGGAGTGCAGTGTTGGGCTGGAGTGCAGTGCTGGGCCGGAGTGGAGTGATGGACCAGAGTGGAGTGCTGGACCGGAGTGGAGTATTGGGCTGGAGTGGACTGCTGGCTGGAGTGAAGTGCTGGGCTGGAGTGGAGTGTTGGGCTGGAGTGGAGTGCTGGGCTGGAGTGGAGTGCTGGTGGAGTGGGGTGTTGGGCTGGAGTGGAGTACAGGACTGGAGTGCAGTGTTGGGCTGGAGTGGAGTGCTGGCTGGAGTGTGGTGTTGGGCTGGAGTGGAGTACTGGGCTGGAGTGGAGTGCTGGCTGGAGTGCAGGGTTGGGCTGGAGTGCAGGGTTGGGCTGGAGTGGAGTGCTGGCTGGAGTGGAGTGTTGGGCTGGAGTGGAGTTTTGGGCTGGAGTGGAGTGCTGGCTGGAGTGGGGTGCTGGCTGGAGTGTGGTGTTGGGCTGGAGTGCGGTGTTTGGCTGGAGTGCAGTGCTGGTTGGAGTGGAGGGTTTTGCTGGAGTGCAGTGTTGGGCTGGAGTGTAGTGCTGGCTGGAGTGTAGTGCTGGCTGGAGTGCAGTGTTGGCTGGAGTGGAGTGTTTGGCTGGAGCGCAGTGCTGGTTGGAGTGGAGTTTTGTGCTGGAGTGGAGTTTTGGCTGGAGTGAAGTGCAGGGCCGGAGTGAGTGCTGGGCAGACTGCAGTGCTCGTTGGAGTGGAGTCCAGGGCTGAAGTGTAGTGCTTGCTGGAATGCAGTGCTGTGGTGGAGTGCAGTGATTTGGTGGAATGCAGTTCTGGCTGGAGTGTAGTGCTGGCTGGAGTGCAGTGCTGTCTGGAATGCCATGCTGGCTGGAGTGCCGTGCTAGGCTGGAGTGCCATGCTGGCTGGAGAGCCATGCTGTGGTGGAGTGCAGTGCTGGCTTGAGTGTAGTGCTGGCTGGAGTGCAGTGTTGTGGTGGTTGCAGTGCTGGCTGGAGTGCAGTGATGTGTTGCAGTGCAGTGCTGGGCTGGAGTGGAGTGCTGGATGGAGTGTAGTGCTGTGGTTGAGTGCAGTGCTGGCTGGATTACAGAGTTGGCTGGAGTTGAATGCTGGCTGGAGTGCAGTGCTGGGCTGGAGTGCTGTGCAGGTCTGGAGTGCAGTGGAGTGATGGGCTGGAGTGCAGTGTTTTGGTTGAATTCAGTGCTGGCTGGAGTACAGAGCTGGCTGGAGTGGAGTGCTGGGCTGCAATGCAGTGCTGGCTGGAGTGCAGTGCTGTGGTAGAGTGCAGTGTTGTGGTGGAGTGCAGTGCTGGCTGGAGTGGAGTGCTGGGCTTGAGTGGAGCACTGGCTGGACTGGACCTCGGGCTGGAGTGCTGTGATGAGGTGGAGTACAGTGCTGGCTACAGTGGAGCTCAGGCTGGAGTGCAGTGCAAGTCTGGAGTGTAGTGCTTGCTGGAGTGCAGTGCTGTGGTGGAGTGCAGTGTTGGCTAGAGTGCAGTGCTGGTTGGAGTGGAGTGTTGTGCTCTAGTGGAGTGTGGGGCTGGATTGGAGTGCTGGCTGGAGTGCAGTGCAGTGCTGGAGTGAAGTGCTAGGCTGGAGTGGAGTGTTGGGCTGGAGTGCAGTGTTGTGGTTGAGTGCAGTGCTGGCTGGAGTACAGAGGCTCCCTGGAATGGAGTGCTGGGCTGGAGTGCAGTGCTGGCTGGAGTGTGCTGGCTGGAGTGCAGTGCTGGCTGGAGTGTGCTGGCTGGAGTGCAGTGCTGGGCTTGAGTGGATCGCTGGCTGGACTGGGCCTCGGGCTGGAGTGCAGTGCTGAATGGAATGCAGTGCTGGCTAGAGTGGAGCTCAGGCTGGAATGCAGTGCAGGTCTGGAGTGTAGTGCTGGCTGGGGTGCAGTACCGTGGTGGAGTGCAGTACTGTGGTGGAGTGCAGTGCTGGCTGGAGTGCAGTGCTAGCTGGAGTGGAGTGTTGTGCTCTAGTGGAGTGTCGGGCTGGAGTGGACTGCTGGCTGGAGTGCAGTGCAGGGCTGGAGTGGAGTGCTGGCTGGAGTGGAGTGTCGGGCTGGAGTGTTGTGGTTGAGTGCAGTGCTAGCTGGAGTACAGAGGCTCCCTGGAATGGAGTGCTGGGCTGGAGTGCAGTGCTGGCTGGAGTGCAGTGCTGGCTGGAGTGGAGTGCTGGGCTGGAGTGCAGTGCTTTCTGGAGTGCAGTGTTGTGGTGGAGTGCAGTGTTGTGGTGGAGTGCAGTGCTGTGGTTGAGTGCAGTGCTGGCTGGAGTATAGAGCTGGCTGGATTGGAGTGTTGGGCTGGAGTGCAGTGCTGGCTGGAGTATAGAGCTGGCTGGAGTGGAGTGCTGGGCTGGAGTGCAGTGCTGTGGTGGAGTGCAGTGCTGGCTGGAGTTCAGTGATGTGGCACAGTGCAGTGCTGACTGGAGTGCAGTGCTGTGGTGGAGTGCAGTGCTGGCTAGAGTACAGAGCTGGCTGGAGTGGAGTGATGGGCTGGAGTGGAGTGCTGGCTGGACTGGAGCTCAGGCTGGAGTGTAGTGGGCTGGAGTGCAGTGCTGGGGTGGAGTGCAGTGCTGGCTGGATTGGAGCGCTGTGTGATGGGGTGCTGGCTGCAGTGTGGGCTGGATGGGTTGTGGAGAGGCCATGTGGCTGGCAGCACAGGCTCTTGCCTCACCCTCTGTGATCTCTCTGTGGGTGTTCTGGTGGGCAGTGGAAGAGCCTTGTCTCAGGCCACAGAGGCCATTGCTTCTTAACCAGACCCATGGGACTCACAGAACCATCAACTTGAGGCCATTGTGGGGTTGGGACAAACTTCCTGGAAAAGGGGCAGGGGTTGGGCAGGACTTGGACCCTCCTAACAGTGGTCCTGGAGCCTTGTGGTTCCTCTGCCAGGGTGGCCACAGCTCCCTACCCCTACTGGGCCTTCCACCTACCAGTCTCCCTCAAGGGACCTGGGGTCCCTAGCTGGCTGACCTTTGTCACCACCATGGTGGCCACAGAGCCTCTCCACCCTGGCATACCTAGGTGGGACTCCCAGCTCCCCTGTCCACTGCATAGACCATGCCTGGCCTCACTGAGCTTGCCTGCAGAGCTCCATGTGCTGGTCTAGGCCAGGTAAGGGCTGCATGCAGAAGGGTGCTGGACGTCCTGAAGCCTGGAGCCCCTCCCCACTGCCCACCTCTCCAGGGCTTGCTGCAGACGCAGCATCATGCTGTCCTGCGCAAGCTGCTGAGCTCTCTCGACCCCATTTCCTCGTCTCCAATGGGGACAGTGCACTGCTGGCCAACTCTGAGTGTTTACCTGGTGGCAGGAGAGCCAAGGGCCCCTCTCAGTCGAGGATGGGGTACAGTGGCTGGGGTCTGTCACCACAGACCTGGAAGCTGTGGCAGAGTTCACCTGGACCTCTCACCCATGTGGGGGGCTGCCAAGGGGCCCAGCAGGGGTGACAGCTGCACCTCGTCCTTCTGCCCTCTCCGACCTACCAGGGTGGGGGCAGGTGGGGGCACAGGCAGGGTTGGGGCAGGCCAGGCTCACGTCCCTGTGGCACAGGACTCCTCCTGGGCTCCCACCTCTGCTGGGTTCCTATGGAAGCCTGAGCCGGGTGCCTGCATGGGAAGGCAACTCTGGAGAGGCTTCCCAGCAGGGAGAAGGGCGGGGGAGAGCCGGTGGGACACGGCCTGGCCAGAGACAGAGGACAGGGAAAGGAGGAGCCCACGGGGAGGCCAGAGCAGCCAGGTGTGCTCCCAGGGACTCCCAACCTCACCTGGGTCGCTGTTCTGAGGCCCTGCAGAGCACCACGTGGCCAGTGCTTGGGCCCTGCCCCACATGCTGCCAACTCCCCAGACCAGCCTTCCTGCCCAGAGTCCCACCCAGTGCCCACACGTCCGCCTTCTCAGTGCAGACAGGTCCTCCTGCCGCAAGGCTGAGCCTGTCCTTGGTGCCACTGCCCCATACCCACTTGGGGGTGTCTCCCGCTTCTGTGCTGTCCCCATCTGTTCACCTGCCCCATGTCCCTGAAGTTACACCCAGGCCCCACCTCAAGGGCCTCTACACAGCATGTTCTGAGCCCCTCCCCAGTCTGAGTAGGACTGCAGCTGCTCCCCTGAGGTCACCAAACACCAGAGTCCACACTGCCCGTGGCCCCTGCTGCCCCCATCGAGAAGCCAGCCCCTAGGGCTCTACCCTGTGGCTAAGTGCCTGCAGGCAGGGAGAGGAGCATCAAGCTGTGCCAGTCCCAGCAAGTTCTGTTTGGATGCTGAGTCCACTTCTCACAGGCCATGCTTAGAGGAGCATGGGACAGCCCCCTCCATGGGGAGGCAGTGCTGGCCACCTGCTGAACCTGGTGCCCCCTCACTGATCCCTGTCTCCTCGGGCATCCCATGACCTCAGCCCTGGCCCCTCTGCACAGCAGCTGCTGGTCCATGGCCCCGCCCCTGGGGCAGCACTGGGCAGCCCTCCCCACTGCATGGGGGCCACTGAGGTGTGAAGGGTGGGACAGGGCAGCGCCCGTGCACCACCCCCTCAGAGCCCAGCCCACCTGCACTGCTTGGAGGTCCGCCAGAGACCCAGCCTGTCCTCCACCCAGACCCTGGGCTCCCTAGGCTTGCGCAAGAGGGCCAGGGTGTGCGTGCCAGGATGTGGCAGTGCAGCTGCTGATGCCCCCTGTCCCGCAGATACCTGGTGCTAGAACACGTGTCCGGGGGGGAGCTGTTCGACTACCTGGTGAAGAAGGGGAGGCTGACCCCCAAGGAGGCCCGCAAGTTCTTCCGGCAGATCATCTCTGCGCTGGACTTCTGCCACAGTCACTCCATATGGTGCGGCCCCAGCCCGAGGCCAGTGTCCACACAGCTCCCTGGGGCACCTCCCAGGGCGCTCAGAGCCACTGTCGGGACCCCAGCACGCTGGGCCAGGATACCTCCCCTTCTCTCAGGCACACGGGTTGTCATTGGCCACCGTTGGTCCAGCTCAGGATGGGGGTTTGAGGGAGGGCTGCAGTTGGTCAAGGGCTGTCTGTGAAGCCCAGTGGAGGGTGTGGGACCTTGGCGAGCCAAGCCCGGGCCTCCCTCCCCAGCCACAGGGACCTGAAGCCAGAGAACCTACTGCTGGACGAGAAGAACAACATCCGGATCGCAGACTTCGGCATGGCGTCCCTGCAGGTGGGGGACAGCCTCCTGGAGACCAGCTGCGGGTGAGTGGTGCCCTGCGTCTCTGTCTGCGGTGGGGAGGGGCGGTGGGCAGTGGTTCTGGGCTCCAGGCCTCAGCTCCCGCAGAGCATGTGGGGATTTAGGTCGTGGGAGCTTCCTTGGGAGCCATGGGCCCGCTGGGCATCCTCCCAGGCCCGGGCTGGAGGGGAATGCCTCTGGGCGGAGCGGGGCCTGGACGGCAGGTCGGGGCCTCCGCTCGCTGACCCACCACTTTTGTCCGCAGATCCCCCCACTATGCCTGCCCAGAGGTGATCCGGGTAAGTTCGCGCTGCAGCCGGTGGTGGAAGGGGGCGGTGGGTAGGTTGGAGCGTCTCCGCCCGGCAGGGCCTGGCCCGCGCCACCCCAGCCCTGCCCGCGCCGACCCGCTGCCCTCCGCCCTCCGCCCGCAGGGGGAGAAGTACGACGGCCGCAAGGCGGACGTGTGGAGCTGCGGCGTGATCCTCTTCGCCCTGCTGGTGGTGAGCGCCCGCCCCGCCCCCGCCCCGCCCCGTGCCCGCGGGCCGCCGTGACCGAGCCTGCCTGCCCACAGGGGGCGCTGCCCTTCGACGACGACAACCTGCGGCAGCTGCTGGAGAAGGTCAAGCGCGGGGTGTTCCACATGCCGCACTTCATCCCGCCCGACTGCCAGAGCCTGCTGCGCGGCATGATCGAGGTGGACGCGGCGCGGCGCCTCACGGTGCGTCCTGCCCTCCCGGACCTCGCCTGGGGGCCCGCCCCTGCGCAGTCCCCGCCCCTTGCCGGTGGCCTGCTGGGCCGAGGAGTCACCAGGGGGCTGGGCTCCTCAGGGTGCATGGGTGACCGCACCAGTGCCTGGGCGGTTTGGGGACCAGTGATGTGCCCAGGTGTGTGGACGCTTGGGCATGTGTGCCAGGGGTGGGAGTGAGTGTGCCAAGAGTGTGTGTGCTCAGGTGTTGGAGAGTGTGTGCCAGCTGTGGGAGTTAGTGTGCCGGGTGCCATGTGTGGGTCAGGTGTGCCAGGGTTTGTGTGCCCAGGTGTGGAAGAGCGTGTGCCATGGGTGTGTGCACAGGTGTGGGAGTGAGTGTTCCAGGATTGTGTGCCAGGAGCATGTGTGCTCAGGGGTGGGAGTGAGTGTGCACAGGTGTGGGACAGCATGTGCCAGGGGTGGGTGTGCCCAGTTGTGGAAGAGTGCATGCAAGTATGTGTGCACAGGTGTGGGAGTGTGCCAGGGGTGTGCACATCCAGGGTGTGTGTGCCAGGTGTGGGAGTGAGTGTGCCCGGTGCCCTGTGTGGGTTAGTGTGTGCTGGGGTGTGCACATTCAGGGTGTGTGTGCCAGGTGTGGGTCAGTGTGAGCCAGGGTCCCTGTGCACAGGATGGGAGAACACATGCCAGATGGGTGTGCTCGGGTGTATGAGTGTATATCAGAGTGTGCGTGTACAGATATGAGAGAGCCTGTGCAGGGATGTGTGCTCGGCTGTGTGCCCAGGTGTGGGATTATACAGAGGTGGGTGTGTGCACAGATGTGAGTGTGTCAGGGCCGTTTTGCCTAGGTGTGTGTGGGCATGCCCAAGTGCTCAGGTGGGTGGCAGGCCTGTGCCTGTGTGACAGGGGAATGCTGGTGACCACTCTGGGCATCTCCCTAACTGCTGTCCTGCCTCTGGTGTCCTGGGGAAGCCCCTGGGCAGAGTGAGGCCTTCCCCGAAGGTGGCTGCATCAGGCGAGGGGCCCTCCAGGCAGGACGGCCATTGCCCATAGAGAGGAGCAAGTGCCCTCTGGGCCGGCCTTTCCAGGAGGAGGGACTGTCTCTCCCCCCCAAGCAGGCTGTCCCTGAATCTGTGGAGAAGGGCTGTAGTGGGGCTGCCTGGCCTCCTGACCACACTGCACCAGCCCTCCCTGCCACCTGGCCCTCCTGGCTTGGGCTGCTTTCCCTCTCTGCCCCTGGGATCCAGGAGAACCTGGCCTGGGCAGTTGCCTGGAGGGCTCTGCTGGCTCCTCTGCCTCCCTCCTCCCAGGCCCTGCCCTGCCAGCCCCCTCCCCTGGTGGCTCCCTCTGCACCTGGGGAGGCAGGGCAGGGGTGCTGGCCTGGGCCCCGCCCTGCCTCCCGGCTCCTGCTCTCCCTGCCTCCTAACGTGGGCGCCCCCGTACTAACTCCCTTTCTCTCTTTCCTTGTAGCTAGAGCACATTCAGAAACACATATGGTATATGTAAGTAGCTTCTCTGACCACTAACGCCCGCTTTGCCTGTTGCTGTGGCCTGTGAGGAGGGGGGGAGGGCACTGGCCAGCGTGGGCTGCCCCAGCCTTGCTGTCAGCTGTCCTGTGCTGGTGTGGCAGGACGCAGGAGGCCTGCAGGGGCTGGTCATAGAGACAGCAACAGGATTCAGGGGCCCAGATGAGGGCGGGCCTCCCACCCTCCTGGCCACCTTAGGGTGGGTGGAGTGGCCTCCAGCTGGCTGGAGTGAGTGACCCCTGGTGCTGTGTTGTCCACAGAGGAGGCAAAAATGAGCCTGAGCCAGAGCAGCCCATCCCCCGAAAGGTGCAGATCCGTTCGCTGCCCAGCCTGGAGGACATCGACCCCGACGTGCTGGACAGCATGCACTCCCTGGGCTGCTTCCGAGACCGCAACAAGCTGCTGCAGGACCTGCTCTCTGAGGAGTATGTCCTGGGTGGGCAGGAGGGGCTGGCTTGGCCATGGGCTCCACACTCCAGCTCTGGCAGCTTCGGGGAAGGTGGCCAGAGGCAGCGTCCTCCTGGACCACGGGCAGGCACACTGTCCAGGAGTGTTTGGGAGCCAACCCTCCTGGTGCCTCTCGCCCCAAACAGGGAGAACCAGGAAAAGATGATTTATTTCCTCCTCCTGGACCGGAAAGAACGGTACCCCAGCCATGAGGACGAGGACCTACCCCCCAGGAATGAGATAGGTATGAGGCCTGCAGCCCATGCTGAGTCCTGGGGCTTGCTGGAAGCCAGGGCTGACCCCTGTCTGCACACAGACCCTCCCCGGAAGCGTGTGGACTCCCCGATGTTGAACCGGCACGGCAAGCGGCGGCCCGAGCGCAAGTCCATGGAGGTGCTCAGCGTGACAGATGGCGGCTCCCCGGTGCCTGCGCGGCGAGCCATTGAGATGGCCCAGCATGGCCAGAGGTGCGTGCCTGCCCTAGGGTGCCACACCAAGGCAGCACCCTCCTAGGCTGCTCTAGACCTGGCCCCGTCTCTTCCCACTGGTCCTGAGATCTGGGCCAAGGCCACTGGCTGATCAGAACTGCACGGTGCTGGGGTTGCTAGCAGGACCGCACAGGCTGAGCTGGACTGAAATGGACTAGGCTATGCTGGGCTGAGCTAGGCTGAGCTGAGCTGGACTCAGCTGGGCTGGGCTGAGCTGGGCTGGACTGGGCTGAGGGGCTGGGCTGAGCTGAGCTGGGTGGGCTTCACTGGGCTGAGCTGTGCTAGGCTGGACTGGACTAAGCTGTGCTGGACTGATCTGAGCTGGGCTGAGATGGGCTCAGCTGAACTGGGCTGGACCAGGCAGAGCTGAGCTGGGCTGGGTGACTTGGCTGACTGAGCTGGGTTGATCTGAACTGGGCTGAGCTGGACTGGGCTGGGCTAAGCTGAGCAGAGCAGAGCAGGACTGGGCTGAGCAGGGCTGGGCTGGGCTGGGCTGAGCAGAGCAGAGCAGGACTGGGCTGAGCTGGGCTGAACTGGGCTGAGCTGAGCAGAGCAGAGCAGGGCTGAGCCGGGCTGAGCAGAGCAGGGCTGGGCTGGGCTGGGCTGAGCAGGGCTGGGCTGGGCTGAGCAGGGCTGGGCTGAGCTGGGCTGAGCAGAGCAGAACTGGGCTGAGCAGGGCTGAGCAGAGCAGAACTGGGCTGAGCAGGGCTGGGCTGGGCTGGCCTGGGCTGGGCTGAGCAGAGCAGAACTGGGCTGAGCAGGGCTGGGCTGGGCTGGCCTGGGCTGGGCTGAGCAGAGCAGAACTGGGCTGAGCAGGGCTGGGCTGGGCTGAGCAGGGCTGAGCTGGGCTGTGCTGTGCTGAGCTGTGCTGAGCTGTGCTGAACTGGACTGAACTGGGCTGAGCTGGGTTGAACTGGGCTGAGCTGGGCTGGGCTGGGCTGGTCTGTCCTGTGATCAAGCCATGTTGAAAGCTGCCAGTCCAGAAGGCTTGTCCCTCATTGATGTTTGACCCTCTGTGGGTGGCCAGTGGCAGTGTCGTGGCCAGGGATGTGGAATCTGGGGGAGTGCTGAGTGGGTGTGTGTCCCGTAGGACCCCTGGAGGGAGAAAGGGTGCCCAGAACCTGCATTGCCTGGGTGGGACGGAGCTGTGGGAGATGCTAGGTGTGGCCTCTGAGAAGGGGTCTCCAGTCTTCCCTCCCCAGGTGGGAGTCCTAGTTGTGTGAGACAGACATGGGCCTGGAGTCCCATCAGCCCTGGCTGTCATTGTTCAGCCTTGGGGTCTGGGCCAGCACCCCACTGCCCCCTCTCTCTAGTGGGCAGTGGGGTGCCGAGGGCCTCACCAGAGGAACTTGCCAGAAACTGCGGAAACACAAGGCAGCTGGGTGGCCATCAGGATAAACTGCCAGACCTCAGTGCTGGCCCCAGGCCCTCACCAGGGATCAGGGCTGGCTGGGCCTTCAGCCCCAGGGTGCCAGCCCTCAGGGTCCTCCTTCCAGTTCACCAGCTGCCAGCCTGGGGCAGCCAGGGTCTCCTCTGGTGTCCTGCTTGCTGTAGGCATGCTGCTCCTTGCAGGACCCTCCCAGCAGCCTGAGCGCATGCCTTCTGCTCTTGTGGCCATCACCTTCCCTGGGCCTTGCAGGGCAGGCTGGGGGCCAACCTGAGCCCTTCCCACCCTGCATGGCCTGAACTCCTGCCCCAACCCCCAGGCCTGGCTGCTGTGGGGTGGGACTGCCCCAGGGTTTCAGAGGCCTTTTGGCCTGGCACACCTAGCCTGCTTTAGCTTCTGGCTTGGCCTCTTGGCACTGGGCCGCAGGGGCCACTGGCCAGGACTGCAGGGGTCCTGGGGCTGGGGTGGGGGCTGGGCATCCCCGGAGGCCTGGCCACCCTGCCCAGCAGGCTGCTCAGGCAGGCTTGCTGTGGCTCCTGCCCCGTCCTCTCTCGCCGTCTCTGTGTGCTGGTCTGGGGTTGTCAGGTCATGCCCTACCTCAGAGCTGTGTGGAGGTCTCGCCCGTGTGGCCCGGGCGGCAGACGGGCCTGGCAGTGACCTGCGTGCGTGTGGCCGTGGCAGTAACTCTGTTTTCTCGCTTTGTTCCTGCTGTAGTAAAGCAATGTTCAGTAAAAGCCTGGATATCGCTGAAGCCCATCCCCAATTCAGCAAAGAAGACAGGTACACACCCTGCCCGTCCGTCCGCCCTCCCAGCCCCAGACACACAGCCCCTGCCTGGCCAGGCAGGCACAGGCAGGGCCTGGAGGCGGGGCTGGGCTGGGCTGCAGACGCTTCCTGACCCCTGCTCTCTGGGAATGGAATGTCCAGCCAGCCAAGGAAGGAGCATGGCCAGCTGTGCTGTGGCCCAGGAGGGGTGGGTTTGCTGGGGCAAGGCTGATGGCCAGCCCGGGGGAAAGACCCGCACACGGTGCGTACACAGGCCCAGGGTGGGGGGCACCACTATGCTCCCCACCCTAGGAGCCCCACGTGGCAGCAGGGAGGCCTCCCTTTTGCCGGCGCTTGGCCTTGGTCCATTGGGCCTGGCTGGCACTGGCTGCTGTGGCCCTGCTGCCCACAAGGGCTGGGATCAGCCACCCCGTTCCCCTGTGCTGGCAGGTGGTGGCTGACACCCTGGGTGGGGGCACTGCCTGCAGAGCTGCCTCCCAGAGCTCTGGCCCCTTGGGCCTCGTCCCTGTGGAGCCTGCCTGTGCCCTGGCCCCTCCCTCACCCTGCACCCCCCTCCACTGTCCTCAGGACCGCGCCTTTCCTGACGTGCCAGTTGTAGCTCAGTGTCCGGGGGCCAGGCAGGAGGCCTGCTCAGCCCCAGCCCTGCCGCAGCTCCTCTGCTCTCCTTGCGCCAGGTGGCAAGCTCCTGGCTGGCCTGGGGAGCCCGGGCCCTGAGCTTGCTTGCTCGTGGCTGCTGCCCCCAGGGCACCCCCTCTCCCTGGACACCTCCTTGGGGCCGGGCTCCCTCTCTGCACCTGGGCTTTGCCCAATGCTGGCCCAGGCAGGCTCCTGGCAGAGGGTCTCGCTGCCTCCCTCTCCCTTGGCAGTCAGGTGGGGAGACCTGCAGGTTGCTGCCACGGGGCCCTTCCCACAGGTGCCCGGGGGCCAGCTGGGAACCAGGCAAGGGCCAGGGTGGCCAGGGTGCTGGCGCCCTCAGTAGCTCCTGAGCCTAGGAGCGAGTCCTCGGTATGGGCCGGGAGGCCCTTTGCAGCCGGGCTGGCCAGCAGTGGGCACACTGGGGGCAATGTGGGATGGTCTTTTACTCTTTCCTGTCCTCTTCTCTCCTGTGGCTGCCACCCCTGCCCCCGTTTCCCTCCTCTAAGGATGGCAGGTGCCGCTGCCCAGGGGTGAGATGGCCTTTGCTTGTCCTCTCTTTTGGTGTGGTGGGGCCAAGGCCTGTGCCTGCCCTCAGGCAGCTGCTCCCCTGTGGTGGTGGACACATGGGCTCTCTGCTGTGCCTGGCCGGTCTTCAGCCAAGTGGGGCAGTGACGGTGCAAGAGGAGGGCTCTGGGCTGGCCGCAGGCGTCTCTTGTGGACATTTGTGGATGTGGAGGGCTGGGCTAGTGCCCAGCTGGTGGTCCACACACCCGTCGCTGTGACAGCTCAGCCTTGGGGTCCGTGCTCAGGCAGCAGGGGAGTGGACCCAACAGGAGGCTTGGCAAGGATGGGGCTGGACCCAGTTCACAGCAAGCCTGCACCTTGCCCCTCGTCCCTCCATCTACCCAGGGGCCTGCAGACCTTGCTGAGGCCCTCTGGGCACCTTATCCTGTGCCAGGCCTGGGCTGCTGGTGGTTCCTGTGTGTGGGGAGGAGCCCCAAGGACCCCAGCTGCACACTCGGTGCTGATGGGTGAGGTCAGCAGGGTGATCCTAGGCACAGCTGTGCATCCAGGGACCTCTTAGGGTTGGCAGGTGTGAACCAGGCCCCAAGGCCTGGGGGCTCCGGGCTGGGTCTCCAGGCCTCTTGGTGGTCCACCTGGGGAGAGGAGCAGGAGCCCCTCCTGGCCGAGTCACTGTTTTGTCCTTTGCCACCCCCAGGTCTCGGTCTATCAGTGGTGCCTCCTCAGGCCTGTCCACGAGTCCACTCAGCAGTCCCCGGGTGAGTGACCAGCCATCCTGACCTCAGCTGTGGGTCTGCCATCCCGCGTGCACAGGGCCGGTGGGGCGGGCACAGGCCGGGACTCAAGCCCGCTGGGCTGGGCTGCCTTGTGGTTGCTGCCCTTGCTAACTGCACGTTCTTCTGTTTGTGTTGTGTGTTTTCTCGTCATTCCGTTTTCTTTTGTGGCCCACCCTCCCTGGCTGCCCGTCCGTCCTGCTTGGGGTCCTGTTTGATGCTCTGATGCTGGGTTGCACGGGGCGGGTGGGGCATGTGGGCGGCTGCATGGTCACCCTGCCCGCTGGTTCTCTGCTCCCTCGTAGCCCATTAGAAAGTCCATCCTGCCCCCCCCTCCCCCCGAGCTCCCCTCCACGGCCTGCCCCCTGGCCGCCTCCCTGGAGTCTGAAGCTTGCCGGAGCACCTCGCGGCCTGGACCTGTCCTCCCTCCACAGGCCGCCCCACGGCCCAACCCCAAGACCCAGACCTTGCCGTGCAAGGCCAAGCTCACCGACAAGCCACTACAGGGCACCACGTCCAGTCCACTCCCCGCCTGCGCCCAGGCCCAGCCTCCTGTCGCCAGCCTCAGCCCCCCGCTGGCCTTGCCCCCAGGCCCCCTGGCCCTGCCACCCCCTGCCCGGCTCCCTCCCGCTGGGACTGAACCGAACACCAAATCTGTCCCCACCATACAGGTGACCCCTCACCCCTCGCCGAGGGGCAGTCCCCTCCCTACCCCCAAGGGGACGCCCGTCCACACGCCAAAGGAGAGCCCAGCCGGCACGCCCAACCCCACACCGCCATCCAGCCCAAGCGTTGGAGGGGTGCCCTGGCGGACACGGCTCAACTCCATCAAGAACAGCTTCCTGGGCTCTCCCCGCTTCCACCGCCGGAAACTTCAAGGTCAGAGCCAGCACCGGCCAGGGCAGGGGACCAGGGCAGGGGACAGCTCCAGGCCTGCCCAGCCCTATTGGAGTTGCCTGCAGACAGATGGCAGGGTCTGGGGGCTGCTCTGCAGCCTTGGTGCCCTCTCAAGTCTGCCCTCGCCCCATCCCAGCTCCTCCCCTCACGCTCCCCACTGTACCCAGTGTCCGCTGCCTTCTTGGGGGGCTCTTCTACCAGAAGCTGTGGCAGCAGCCACGCTGCCCGAGGCTCCCCTCACACAGGCTGGGCCAGCACCTCTGGGTGTCGGCATCGCCAGCTGTCAGCTGCAGCTGCCTGAGCCCAGGGAGGAGGATCGGCTGCCACGGGTGGTGGGCAGTGCACAGGCCCTGCACGGTGCTGGGTGGCCAGCTGGGTCTGGGCTGGTTGGAGGCTGAAGGAGACACAGCTCGACTTCAGCACCAGAGGCTGGACAGCTCCCTGCAGGCTGAGGGCTGGTGGAGGTGATGGGGGAGCTGGGGCAGGGGCTGAGCCTCTCTCTCCCTCTTCTTCCCTTGTGTGCAGTTCCCACACCCGAGGAGATGTCCAACCTGACCCCGGAGTCCTCCCCAGAGTAAGTGGATCCTGGAGGTCTCCTGGCACTGGACACCAGACCAGCTGGGGAGGGACTTGGGAGACCCTTCCCCAGGGCAGGTGGGGTCCTTCTCGAGGCGGCCCTGCTTCTTCCCCTGGTCCCACTGCAGGCAGGGCCCGACTGGGGCTGCTGAGTCTCACCTTGGGCCCCACTGGGGTGAGGTGTGCAGGGGGTGCACTGTGCTTCCCAGGGCCTGGGGGATCGTAGGCACAGTCGGGTCTCAGGAAGTCGGGCTTTGCTGAGGAGGGATAGCTGCAGGAGGCAGGGCCCAGCAGCAACATGGAGGACCTAGCAGGCTGGGTAGGAGCTTGGGGACAATGGAGTGGGCAGAGTGAGACCTGGCCCTGGCCCTCTTGAATGCTGAACTTGAGGAAAGGACACCCAGGCAGGCAGAGCCATGGCCACCCTGCAGACACCAGGTGCCTGTATGGCACATCCCATGGTGACGCCTGTGAGCGTCGAATCCTCTCTTTGTCCTTCTCAGTGGCCTCTACTGGTCAGCTCTCTGGCCACTGCTGATGTACATGTGTGGAAGTGCTGCGTGACTCTTGTGCAGTGCTGCTGCAGAGCACACCTTGGTGGGGGTCTTGTGGCCTCTGCGTACAATGGTGGTGGGGACAGCCTGGTCAGAGCGAGGGGAAAGACTTATCCTGCCATTGGTGCTCAGTAAGGAACCCCGGGAGGCAGCCTGCTCTGTGCTAAACCCTCTGGGAGCGGCGTATGCAGGGGAGCCGTGGACTTTCTGTCACGTTGTGGCGGAGGCACGGTGGCCAGCGGGTGCCGGGGAACCCTGTTTGGTTCTGCTGTCAGTTGGGCTGCTGCCAAAAGCTTTCAGCCTCAGACTTGCAAGTCTTCTGTGTTTTGGAAAAATTGGAAGAAAGCCCCCACAGCCTGACTCCAGTGCACCAACCCGCTTCCTCTCTCGCTGGTGGGGGCCCTCGGAGCCTCATCCCCTCCCAAGGGCCTGAGCAGATGCAGTGGCCCCCAGGCTCAAGACGCCGTCACCTCCTCCGTACTGAGGACTTGCTCCCTGGCTGCCGCCAGCCCAGGTTGTTCGTGGCTTCCAGAGACAACACGAGGACGGCCTTGTGAAGACTGGAGAATTCTCTCCTCGTGGGAAGCCTGTGTGTCAAGCCAGGCCCACTTCCTGAGGGGGTGGTCTGTCTCCCTGCGTTCACTGATCTAAGTGCTGTTCTCATCCCCAGACGCCTGGTGTCCACACCCAGGCTGGACGATATGGCCCAGCCATGCGGACATGAGAGCTCCAGCAAAACCACCCCGGCCCACTCAGGCCCCTCTGGTCATTGGGCTTCTTTTAGACAGGGGACCCTCTGTGCCAGACGCCACACCACAGAACCCAAAGTCCATGACCTCAGTTGTGATTCTCTGTCTTCCTTGAAGGAGGGGCGTCAGAAACCCATCTGTGTCTTCCCGTCTGCTCTGTAGGAGGCCCTGAGTGCCCCTGGTCTTCAGGCCCTGACGTGGGTACTGGGCATGGTCAGGCCAAGAGCTTACTCAGAGAGCTTCAAACAAGATGACCGTGGGCTTTGGGCAGCAGGAGCACGAAGGGGCTGGGTGGGAACATGGCGCTCAAAAGTCATGCTGAGCCTCAGGCCAGCCCAGGGCGGGTGCTGCCCGCGCAGGTCCTCCTGCCCTTGCTGCCCCCCCATCTGCCCTGGGCCCAGATGCTGGCAGTGGCATGGGGGTACCTCCCTCCTGCCACCAGCCTCTGCACTGCCACCCCAGCCTGTGTGGGTGCACTGGATGTGTCTGCCCTACGGCTGCCGGTGTGCAGGCTGGCGGTCACTGGGGAGAGGAGCCCACTGTGGTGGTGTGCAGGCTGGGGGTCACTGGGGAGAGGTCCCTGCAAGCTCAGCGACTCCTGGTTTCCAGGGCGGGAGCCTGGATGTGCCCCACTGGGCACTGAGGTGGTGTCGCCTGGATGTGCCCCACTGGGCACTGTGGTGGTGTCGCCTGGATGTGCCCCACTGGGCACTGTGGTGGTGTCGCCTGGATGTGCCCCACTGGGCACTGTGGTGGTGTCGCCTGGATGTGCCCCACTGGGCACTGTGGTGGTGTCGCCTGGATGTGCCCCACTGGGCACTGTGGTGGTGTCGCCTGGATGTGCCCCACTGGGCACTGTGGTGGTGTCCCAGGGCACTGGGGAGGAGCCCTTCCCAGCCCCGTGGTGGTGGGCAGGCTGGGTCCCCAGGGCTTCGGTGGGGAGACTGCCAGCAAGGTGGCAAGAGGCTGAGCCGTTTGCCCTCACTCAGAGGTGCCACCTGCACGTTTGCCATATCCCCCTGGTTCCCATTCCAAGGGGCAGTAGCCCCCTATGGATGCAACTGAGGCTGGCAGTGTCTGCCCAACACGCTGGCATCCAGCTCCTGTCCGGGCAGGGGCTCCACCGCAGATGGCATCTGTGACTTAGGAAAGAGTGGAAAGGGGTTGGATGGCCTCATGCAGTGAGAATGAGGAGCAGGATGACCTGGGGTGGCAGGGGGCCAGGTGGGCCCGGGCCTGCCTGTCAGGCAGCTGAGGCCCGCTGGGCAGCAGTGGGTGCTGGCAGGCCAGCGGTCACCAGGTGCTGGGTCAGTCTGAGGAAATAGGCTGTGGTAAGGTGGATCACATGGCCAGGTGTAGATCACACTGGCCCTGGACCAGGTCTGGGAGTCCAGGATCTACATGTGGGGCCTGGTCTCCCAGGCAGAGCCAGCAGCCATCATCCCTAGGTCACCTACCAGATGAAAGGGGCACGTGGCCCTGCTGTCTGCAGCTTCTCTCCCATGCCTGCCTGTACACCAGGTTGGGGGTACTTCTGCCAGGACGGGCACAGCAGGGACCTGAGAGCAGGGCAGGGCTGGGGCTCCCTTCTAGCTCCCACCCCTGCCTGCCTGGCTGGTGTCCAGCATGTGCAGCTGAGACCAGCAGGGCCTCTGAGAGCAGGTTCGGGGTAGGAGGTGGAGTTAGTACGTTTGGAGAGGGTTGGGACCACAGGCTTGGGCTAGGTTAGGGTTAGTGTGGGGGTCAGGTTAAGGTTTGGGGCTGAGTTTGGGGAGATGGTTATGGGTTTTGGCCACACAGTGGTGTTGGGGGTGGGTGAATTAGGGGCGAGACGGGGCCAGCATTGGGGGCCGGTGGTGGGCCTGCCAGTCATCACAGCCTCTGTCCCCAGGCTGGCCAAGAAGTCCTGGTTCGGGAACTTCATCAACCTGGAGAAGGAGGAACAGATCTTCCTCGTCATCAAGGACAAGCCCCTGAGCTCCATCAAGGCTGACATTGTGCATGCCTTCTTATCGGTGAGGCCAGGCAGGGCCTGGCGGGCTGCCCTCCCCCCTGGGTCCAGCCTATGCAGGCAGGCAGCTGGGGCCCAAAACGAGCCTTGGTGCCCTCTTGCCCACGTGCTTTCCTGCTTGGAGAAGCACTGCTGGGGGCCCTTGGCCTGCAGCAGGGGTGGGGGGCTGCTCTGGGCTGGCTGTGGAGGGATGGGCTCTGGGCATAGGGTGGGCTAGAGTCTGAGGGTCAATGCAGGTGGCCACACAGCTCAAGGGAGGCTGTGAGCTTGAGGGACCTGTGTGGGTTCCTGCTGACCTTCTGTGGACACCTGTTTCCTGTGCCCCTCTCCTCACCCATTGGTTTGTAGGCCTCACACAGCCCCTACCTTGCCCATGGAACCCAGTGGTCCCTGTGAGGGGGGGGCCAGGCTTGGGGTCTTGAATGGGTGTCTCATCTTTTGGGTTCTGAAGAGCAGAAGGATCCTCAAAGACTTGAGTAGAGATATTGTTTTAGCCAGGATGTGAGCTCTCGGTCCATTCAGGGGGCTTCTGTCCCTGCTGACATCCTGTCCTGGCCTGTGTCCTGTCTGGGGACTGCCTTGTGCTAGGCCAGGCCTGTCTGGGGCCTTCTTAGCTCATATCCCCATCCTAGTCCATCCTGGTCCACAATATGCTGGCACTTGGCCCAGGAGAATCATCCTGTACTGTGGTCATCCACCCTGAGGATGCCCCCCCCCCCCGCCAGCCTCAGGATGCCCCCCCACCTCCCAGGGTGGCTTTTCCCCACTGGACACACTGCCCGAGGGACCCTCAAGCCTTACTATCTGTGTGTCTACAGCTAAGGACTTCCCCTGGTGCCCCAGAGAGGGCTCAAAACCTTGCCAGGGATGCCCAGCCTGGGAGAGCAGTTGGGTTTCAGGCTGCAGAAGACACCTGTTCTCTTGCAGTCCCTCACTGCTCTCAGGCCTGGGCCTGTCCCCTTCCCAGCCCCATCTACCACGTCCCTGCATGCTGCTCCTGGGTCGCCAGCCCGGCGTTAGACAGAGCCAGGGCCCTGGTCCCCTCCCCGTGCTGGCCAGAGGCCGTGTGCTGGTGCAGCCTGTCTCCCATGGCTCTGCCCATGCTGCTCAGCACTGAGGATCTGATTGAGCTGGGGAGGACTCAGCCCCTGTGTGCCTGGGCTCCAGAAGACCCAGGGCAGGGGACAAAGTCTGCACCCTTAGTGGGGTGCTCTGATGCTCCCCTTAGCTCCTGCTCCCCAGCCTCAGGCTGCAGGGGTTCTCCTGGCCCTCCCTGCAGGCCCTCCCCACAGGCCCTCCCGCAGACCCCAGGGCCACAGTTTGCATGCTCCTGACAGGCGGGGGCTGGGGACAGTGACTCTGTTAGTCTTGCCTGCACCACGCCTGCCTCACAGATCTGGAAACAGGCTCAGGAGCACAGGGCCTGCGGCCTGGATTCTCTGTGTCGAGCAGGGCAGAGCTGCAGGGCTGCCCCCCAGGCTGCCTCCCAGGAGGGCCGGCTCTGCTCATGCTGCGCGCTGTGTGCTCTCCAGATCCCCAGCCTCAGCCACAGCGTCATCTCCCAGACGAGCTTCCGGGCTGAGTACAAGGCGACGGGGGGCCCAGCCGTGTTCCAGAAGCCGGTCAAGTTCCAGGTGGACATCACCTACACTGAGGGTGGTGAGGCCCAGAAGGAGAACGGCATCTACTCTGTCACCTTCACTCTGCTCTCAGGTGAGCCTGTGGCCGGGGGCAGCTTTGGATGGCTGTGCGGCACAGGGATATGACCCCTATCTCCCCCAGGTCCCAGCCGCCGCTTCAAGAGGGTGGTGGAGACCATCCAGGCCCAGCTGCTGAGCACCCATGACCAGCCGTCTGCCCAGCACCTGTCAGGTGAGGCGGAGGCTCAGCTAGGGCACCTGTGGCTAGCGAGTGGGGCGTGGCCAGTGGTGCTGTGTGGATGGGAGGTGTGAGGGCCCAGCACGGCCTCCCTGCCCCAAGCTGTGGCTGCACCGCTCAGGAAGCAGGGCCCCTCCCCGGGCACAGCGGGCTGCAGCACACTGAAAGGTGCCTCTTGTCCACTGTAGAACCCCCCCCGCCAGTGCCAGGACTAAGCTGGGGTGCTGGGCTTAAGGGCCAGAAGGTGGCCACCAGCTACGAGAGTAGCCTCTGACGCTGGCAGGTAAGGTGTCCGGCCTGCTGCCGGGGTGGGGAGGGGCTGCGGGCAGGGCCTGGCAAGAGCCAGGCTGGCCTTGAGAGGGGCACCCTATGCCCACTCGTCTGTTCTGGCCCTGGACAGGCCAGCGGGCCCAGCACCCAGGCAGCTGGACACTGGGGCAACCTGAGCAGGCTCTGGGAGTAGAGACCAAGGCCCTGCCCCTTGGGGCTCCCTGCCACACAGCACCCTAAGAGGGCTGGGGCTCCCCATCTCCCTGCAGCTCCTGACTACCTGAAGCCCTGCCTTGAGCAGCACAGGGACCTGGCCGCAGAGCAGGGTACTCAGGGGAGGGCTGCTAGGCCCTGGCCAGCAGGGGCATCCAGGCCACTGGCATCTGGTGGGGAGAGGCAACAGCTGCACACCTGGCCCTGTGCATGGCACACGCGTGTGGGCCCCAGGAGGCAGGACCTGGGCACGTGCATGGCTGTCTGTTAGCCAAGGGTTTGCTGAGTGTATGCATGGGGTCACTGTGAGTCATGCAAGGGGGTTGGGGCCTTGGAGACACAAAACAGCCCAAGCCCAGCCTCTCTGAGCCCCACAGCCAGCTGGGTCTCACTGGGCCCTTTTCCCAGCCTGCTGTCTCCACAGCTGGGGCCTGTCCATCACTTCTGTGCGTGTGTGGGGTCCTGGAGGTCCTGTTTAACCCTGCCCCCATCTCATTCCATCTTCCTCCCATCATCTGTGGATGTGCCTCCAACATGCACCTCGTCACCCCACGGTGACAGCCCTAGCCCTGGCCCAGGCTCCAGGGAGCCCCCACTCCTGGGAGCCAGCCAGCAGTGGGCAGGAAGCAGGGTGGGCCAGGTGCCCAGGCAGGCACTGTTTGGGGGCAGGGGGACGTGCCGTCGACCTGAGCAGCCTGTGCCTCCTAAGGGCCAGGCCCCACCATAGAGCAGAGGGAAACAGAGGCTGGACGCAGCAGGCAGTGCCGGGTGACTGAGCTGAGGACAACAGGCCGAGGCGGCTCTGGAAGGGTGGGTGTGTCTGGGGGCAGATGAAGCCCAGGTGGGGCCACTCAGCTGCTGAGGTCCTTCCCTGTTCCTGGCATCACCATGAGCAGAGCCCCAACCTCAGCCCTGGCCTTTGTTGAGCGCTGTCCTTCAGACTGTTGGGTGCTCACTCTGGACCCTGTCTGTCCCCTTATGGACCTGGGACCTCAGCCTGTCCCACTGTTGCCTGCCATGGGTCTCCTGTCTCCCAGCCCTTCCTGGCGTCCTCCTCCATACTTCAGTGACTTAGCTCCAGAGCTTGTCCCTCACAGAAGGGACAAAGGCAGCTCCTCAGGAACCTCCTGTCCTCCGGGACCCTGGTGGCCACTCTGACAGGGAACCCAACCCAGGGTGGGGGTGGGGAGGCTGAGAGGCCCCTAGTGAGCAGGCCACATGCACATGTCCATCTGTCTGCAGGCCCCAGGGAGGGCTTGGAGGGACAGTTCCCACCCCAGGGCTCTGCTACCACCCTAGCCTTGGCCCCTGCCAGCAGGACACTTCCAGGCTCAGCAGAGGGCGGGAGAAGGACAAGGAAGGGGGGCCAAGACAAGTTGAGGGGTGAGTGGGAGCCACCCCATGCAGTGCCTGAGTGGCAGAGTGGGAAGATGCACAGGGGCCAGTGTAAACCATGCCAGAGCAGTATGTCTGTCCTTAGGCAGGCAGGGAACAGAGCAGGAGGCAGCCAGGCAGACCCCAGGACAGGGCTACGTCCTGCCTTCTGGCTCTGGCTGCTGGGAGATCTTCCACTGCCACCTGGCTCCCGCCCCACTGCAGGCAGGCAATTCCTGCTCTGACCCCTGCCACTAGCTTAACTCTGTCCTTGCTCTAAGCCCTGCCCTCAGGGCCTAGCCCTGTGCCCCTGCCCATCCCAGCACCGCCTGGTCCTAGATCTTCCCTGTCTGGGCCCTGCCCACTCCTGGCCCCACCCATCTGGGCCCAACCCCTCTGGGCCCTGCCAGAGGCTGCAGGTGGCCAGCCGGTCAGGTAGGAGTGGGCAGCCTTTTTCACTCTCTCCCTCCCTCCTCTCTCCATTCTGTGCTCCAGACACCACTAACTGTATGGAAATGATGACGGGGCAGCTTTCCAAATGTGGTAAGAATCCCTCACGCTCACCTGCACCTTAGCCTTGGCCCCACTGCTCACCCCACAGCCCACCTGGCCAGTGCTGCCCTGTGCTCCTGAGGCTGTCTTGGAGGCTCTGTGAATGCACAGGCACCCGACCACCCAGTCTCCCTGCCCCGTGGCCCCCATCTTCTGCCAGGAGCAGTATCCATCACTCACTCCCCTCCCTGGGCAGCCCCTGTCCATCCCAAGGACCAGGGCAGGCACAGGAGGGACCCCAAGGCTTGGAGCAGGAAGGGGTCCCCATACCTAAAGTCGGTGAGGGTCCAAGGTATAGGTGCTGGCCTGGAGTCAGAATGGATTCTGTCCACGGGCTGTGCCTGGCAGGGTGAGGAGGAGGCCTGCAGGGCTCTGGGCTTAGATGGAGGTCAGGTTAGGAAGGAGAGTTGAGGTGCCCCAATGGCGTGCCTGGGCGGTGAGCACAGGCCCCCGGAGGGGTGGTCACCCTGTTTCTGCTCATTCTTCCTGCTTTCTGGGACCAGGAACCTGGCCTAGCTGTCTGTCCCCAGACCCCTGCCTGCCTGCCTATGCCCTCCATGCCTGTCCACCCATCCGTCCATCTGTCTGTCTGCTGCTGAATGTCCACGCTGGCCAGGGGCTGGCTCCAGGCCTCCTGGGAGGCACATTCCCTTGCTGAGTCCTTGGGTGCTGGCTGCAGCCTCCCCACCCTTGTGCAGGCTCCTGCAGGGGGCAGCTGCTGACCTCAGGGTCCTGCTCAATCTTGGGGTTCCTAGTGGGCCCTGGCCTTTACACCACTATTTCCAGAATGGGGTCCGCCAGCCCACATGGCCCCAGGCTGGGAGGGGAGAGGAGGGGTTCCCAGGGCTCTGCGGGGCCCCTCTGGGGGCGGGAGCCTCCCCCCTGCCGCCTGCTTGCTGCAGCCCTGCCCGCCCGCCCGCCCGCCCGCCTCTCAGACACCTCCTCGGGCTTTTCTTCCTCCTCAAGGCCCCTCCGTTCATTTGTTTGTTTGTTCTCTCTCCTTCCCTCCCTTCCTCTTTCTCCCCCACCCTTTTCTTTTTCTTTTCTTTTTTTGTCTCTGTTCTGTGTACCCAGGCAGCCCATTGAGTAACTTCTTTGACGTAATTAAACAACTTTTTTCAGACGAGAAGAACGGGCAGGCGGCCCAAGCCCCCAGCACGCCCGCCAAGCGGAGTGCCCACGGCCCCCTCGGTGACTCCGCGGCCGCTGGCCCTGGAGGGGACGCCGAGCACCCAATGGGCAAGGACACGGCCGGGATGGGGCCGCCCGCCGCCCGCTGCGAGCAGCCTTAGACACTAGTCCCTCCCCAGCACAGCGCTGACCGCGGCGCCCACCGCCACCGCCTAGTGTGGACCCGGGCCAGCCGCCCGCCCAGACGTTGCCTCCAAGCCTGGGAGCAAAGGAGAGCGCGGGGCCGCGGCGTGCGGGCGGGGCGCCGCTCGCTCTCTTTTCTCTCTCGCGGTCATTGTCTCTGCCTGTCTCTGATGACGTCGCTTGTTTCCGCTCTGATACCAGGAATTATCCCGAAAAGCTAACATGCCACCTCCAGGAGGCCACCCTCTGCTCCGCGCGGACACTGGCTGACCGAAGGCAGCTGCTGCGGACCGCCCTCCCTCCTCCTCCTGCTGCTGTCGGGCGGGCGGCGAGGCCAGCGCACGTCCACCGCCCCTGGCCGCCCGTGCAGCTCCGCATGGCCCGCGGGAGGAGGGCCCGGCTCCGGGATGCCTCCTCCAGCCCAGCAGACCTGCGGCAGGGACAGCCTGCCCTGCCGTCTCAGGGCAGGGGCTGTGGCAGGCGAAGCCGCACCTGGAGGCCTCCCGGCCGTCTCCTCTCCTCCACACCTTGGCCTCTCCAGGGCCACCTCCTGTCTCGTCTGCATCCATTTCTCCACTGCCTCACTGGGGGCCGCGGGCACACCTGGCTTTGAAGGTCCTCCCTGGCTGAGTGGAACAGACCCTGCAGGCGCCGGAGCTGCTGGGGCTGGCCAGGCTGTGGGGCTGGGCTGAGACCAGTATTATTTATTTGCTATTTTAATTTATTGAGTTTCCTTATTTCTCTGTTCTCTGTTCAGGGAAGGGGTGGCGGCATGCCCTCCTGCTGTCTGTCCCTGCCGTCTGTCTGTCTGTCTGTCTCGGGCAGGGTGGGTCCGGAGCCAAGGTGCCCTCTGAGGACACAGCCGTTGGGGGCTGGGGGCAGTGGGGCTGGCCGGTAGATGCGCGCTGGCAAGCTACTGTAAACTTTAAAGAATTCCTGCAAGATATTTTTATAAACTTTTTTTTCTTGGTTGTTTTTGGAAAAGGGTGTAGGGGTGGGGGGACCGCGGGGGCAGGGCTGAGATTCTGTGTTTTGGTTCCTTGCTCTTGGTTATTTCTATATACATATACATATATATATTTAAAGAACTGCGCGGGTAGCTCTGCCCCAGGTGGCTTTATTGCTGCCTAGAAGCAGCACCAGCTCTGTTGGGGGACTTGGGGCTGAGTGTGGTCCTAAGCAGGGCGGCTGAGGCCGCCCCCTGTGACCCACACCTCTGCCCCTCTGGCCAGGCCAGGCTGGGTGACCTTGGTTTAGTGTCTGAGACTGAAGGGGTAGAAAGAGGGCCCTGGGCTGGCACCCCACTGACACACGGGATGGCAGGCCCACCTCGGGGCATTTTTTTAATTAAAATTAAAAAAAAAAAAAAGCTTTAAAAAAAAAAAAGACAAAGTCAGTGGCGTGTGCCTCTGCAGTGTGTTTCTCCTGTACGTGGTGAGGTTAGGGGCCTGGCCACCCTGCCCGCTGCCTGCTGTCCACTGTCCACCGCAGACCCGCCTTGCTCCACCCTGCCTCCGGCTTCCGTTCACGTCCTTTCTGTCCAGCTGGCCTGGCCCCCGAGGCTGGCACCAGACGCGGGGCGGCGCAGGAGGCAGGGGCAGGCCCGATGCATGCCTTTGCTGTGGTGTCTCCCCTGCCGGCCCCCCGTGTAGATTTTAATGCTTCTGTTACATTGAAACTCCACCACAGGCTGGGATTCCAGGCATAAAACAAAACCAAACACCTGTAACAGCAAGAGCCACTCGGCACAGCGGGAGCGGGGGGGCTTGTCCAGGAGACAGAGCCACGCGGCACAGCGGCAGGGGGGCCGGGGGGGGGGGCTTCTCCGGGAGACAGAGGGTGCCGAAAGCAATACCTCTCCTTGGCCTTCCTCTTTGTACTCCAGACACACGCGGACTCACGCGGACGTCCCCATCCAGTGTACCCCCTGTCAGATGACTGTGAGCAACTTCAGTTCCAGAACAATAAATTCCTTCCGAAAAGACAATTGATGCAAGGTCTCCATCCACACTTGATGCAAGGTCTCCATCCGGGCGGGGTGGGTTCAGGAAAGGCAGAGACGCCCTGAGGCGGCTCTCACCCCGATGTGAGCCTGTGTGGGCTCTGCCCAGCTGAGAACAACCCCTGCACAGGGGTCCAGGCAGCCACGGTCAGTCACATGTTGCGTCATCTCCCCAGACTGCCCTGTTCTGAGGCAGTACCACAGTTGGGGACAGGACTGGCATGGAGCTCTGCTGTGGACAGGGCAGCAGGAAACAGGAGCACTGTCCCCACCTCATCCCTGCAGCTCCACTACCACCCTGAGACCTGTACAGGGTCACCCAGCACCTAAGCTTTCTCCTGGAGAAGGAACCTTCCTGCTCCTTACTTGGGGAGAGTGCAGGCTGGACACTGACCTGGCCCAGAAGTAAGGGTCCCAGGTTGCTGAAGGATGGTCTCAGTCACACCCACTGTGGAAGGTCGCAGGCCATGGCACCATGTCACCCACAGCCTGGCTGCCCTTCTGCTGTGAGAGCATAAAGGGTGGATCCCATTCCCAGGGCCAGAAGACGGCAGGCCCCATGTTTGGGAGGGCCTAGGAGTCCCCCACAGCCTGAAGGCAAATGGGACAATCTCCAACAGGGTTCCGAGCAGAGAACACCATGTCCACAAAGCCACTGTTCCCAGGAGTGGCTGCAGTGCGGCCTAGTGGCAGTGCCCAGCCTTTACCCCGCCATCTCTAGAGAAGGGCTCCATCACCCGTGCCAACACTGGGGGCTGGCTGACTGTGGTGGGGTCATCCGGTGCTCTGTGGAAGCTCTGGGGGGCTCTGAAGCATTCCTGGCCTCTGCCCAATACCTACCAGAAACTGTCTTCCGCTTCTGCTGTGACAACCCAAAGTTCTCCCAGATATCGCCATGCATCTACTGGGGCAGAACGGCACGGTTGAGGCCCTATTCTACAGCTCAGCATCTGGCTGGCGGACCATCTTGGTGAAGGAAGAAAGCCCGAGAGCACCACGCTTTTCTGCTTAGCTCTGAGCCCAAAGTCCAGAAGCAACAGTGCTGAGGTGAAGCTGGGGTCATCCCAATCCTGGAGGGCACTATGTCCTCAAGGGAGGGGGTTTCCAGAAGACACTGAGAGCAGCCAAGGGACAAACTCTACTGCCGTGACGCGTAGCACATTATCTCAGTTAATGTGAGCTTTAAGAGAGCTTCCAGGAAGGAACTGGGTGCCACCATCGAGCAAGCTGCATAGTTGGCTGGCTCTGGAGGTCCCAGGTTGCAGGTCGTGGGTAGGAAATCTTGGCCTGTGGTCCTGCAGTGCTCTTCTGAGAGCTGACCACACAGACCCGCTGGACACTGAGGTCTACGGTTAGCTTAACGTGCACTGGATTGAGTCCCAGAAGGAAACCAATCGACTGAACAGACCTGCCGGCTTCCCATCTGCACACCTACTGCCCCCGTGGCTCAGGAAGGGGCCTTGCCCTTCAGTCTCACTTCTCCCACCAAGCTCTCTTGGTTTCAGCTAACAGAAGCCAAAGCAAGCTCATCCCCAAACTGTATTTATATAAAAAAATAAAATAGATACGAAAGGTTTCCTATGTGTCGACACTGTCCTGAGCACTTAGACTCAGCATCAAGCCAATGGTCCTCAATGTTATTCCTATGAAGAAATTAAAATGAGGACTTGGGTGGAGTTCCCAACCCCTAGTTCTCGGGTGCATTTTGGGTCTGTGCCTACCACGGCCTGGCCCAAGGGCTGGGTTCCCAGTGGGCGGTGGGGATGGCTGACTCATGGCTGCCAGGGCTGAGTGCTGGCAGGAGCTGCCGCAGGGTGAGGTGAGCACCCACAGGCCTCTGCTCTGAGGGGGCCTGTCCCAGCTTCGGTCCCCACTTTCAGTTGGCCTCCTGAGTACAGAATCCCTGGCGTCATGAGGCCGAGGAGCTTGGGAGAGGGTGGACCCTCAGTGTTCCACGGGCCAGCCGCCCTGCCCACCCATCCTCTGCCAGGGAGTTCATCACCAGAGGCGTCCGGGCCTCTCTGGCAACTCTGTCTCCCATCTTGCCCCCTCTCCCTGTGGCCAGAGCCTCCCCACCCTCTTCTCAGTCTTCTCTCCTCCCCTTAACATTCTCCCTTCCCTGGACGACCTCCCCCAACATACAGCCTCACTTCCTGTCACCACCCAGGCTTCTTTTGGTATCATCTGCCAAGGGATAGAGGGAGGTCAGCAGGAAGCCAGAAAGAGGAGGGCCGATGGAGAGGAGAGAAGACCCTGGAGGACATCAGGCAGCAATGCCTGAGGAGGGGACAGGGCTGGGCTGATGAGCAGGGAGAGCAGTTCCCACCCAGAAGCCCAGCACCAGCCTGCGCTGGGACATGGAGTTCATGGTAGTCACCTACCCAGGAGCACTATGGCTCCTCCTTTGATGGATCCTCTTATTAAGGCCTTCAAAACAGACCCTGGGAGTGCCTCATGGCCCATTTTACAGAGGGATTAGATTCCTATCACTGCTATAACAAGTTACCCCCAACAGTAGTTTAAAACACAAACCTCTTCTCTTGTGGTTTTGGAGTCAAGAACTGGTAGGGCTCACTGAAGTGATCTCACAGAGCCAAAATCAAGGTTCCGGCAGGGCTTTGTTCCTTCTGGGGCTCAAGGAAGGCTCCACCTCCCAGCCTTTCTAGCCTGAGGCCTCCCTGCACCCCTTGGGTCAGGGCCCCTGTCCACCTTCAGAGCAGGAGAGCAGGCTGTGTGGCACGCGGCTGTCTCTGCAGCTCCCGCATGTTAAGGCCCCTGGTCACACAGGGCCTGGTCCATCTCCACGCCAGGCCAGTACTTTATAGTTCCTTCCTCCTAAACTGCATCTATACTTTAAAACCCCAGCTATGTCAGGGACATTGGTGGGATGCAGGCACTGGGACCCGAGCACGTTGGGGTGAGAGACGTTATTCGACTTGCTCAGGTCCACTGACTAGCCCCCGTTTGCACATGAGGTGGGTGACACTCTGGGTGTGGTCCTTCCTGGGCAAAGTCTCTCTCTGTGTGCTTTCTAGCCACAGAGGCAGGGCAGAGCCCAAGCAGCTGTACAGGTCCCTGTGGCTCATGGCTCTGCCCCTACATTCACCCCCTGCCCTCTGACCCCCAGTCTCCCTGTTCCCCTGTACTGGGGAGTGAACTCAGGGGTGCTCTACCACTGAGCTGCACCCCAGCCCTTTCTGATTACTAAGTTGTCCAGGGTGGCCTCAAACTTGCGATCCTCCTACATCGGACACCCAAGTGGCTAGGGTTACCAGTGTGTGCCGCGACACCCACTAGCCCAGCTTTCTCTTAATGAAAAGCAGCGAGTCTGTAGCTGGACACTTTCCTTCGCTACTTCCTGGCTGCAGAACCCTGGGGGCCCAACAGGCTTTTATCTCACCCAGTCTCCCTGCTTTCAGGTCCAGCAGGCAAGGTTTCTGAGGACAGCACTTTCTCAGAACCTCATGGGTCTCTACCTCGACCATGTGGATTCACTCCAGGAGACAAGCGGCTTTCCATAGGCCCCTACAGACCTCCTTTTCTCTATTTTAGCTTCTGCTTAGATGACCAAAGGTGTCTATTAGCCACACACTTTGTATCTTCAAGAGCCCTCTGACCTTTCCATCTTTCTGCTCATCGGCTGCACCCTCAACCCTTCCTTGGACAAATCTCCTCTGCGATTTGGCTAGGCTGTTGAGAGCTCCCTGCTGCTCAAGGGCTGCTGCCCGCATGTTCTCCTTCCTCCTAAACTGCATGAGCGGCAAGATGGGACCTTGCTGCCGCCATCAGTCCATCTACCGAATGCCCAAGCTAGCTGTGTGCGGGTCCTGCTTTCCTCAGCAAGAAAGGACGGCTCAGCCGCGCCTTCCCCGTGACAGGTTCCTTGCTCCTGGCCCTCCCAACAGCACCTCAAACACTGCTATTTCTGCTCAGAGGATGATCTCAGCAACTCTAAGTTCCCTCAGAGATGAACTGGCCTTTCTCCATCACCTCCCTGACTCTGCCAACCATTTGCCCAGCGACTCTGGGCTTTATCATGCCCCGCGGAAGTCTTCCCATCTCTGCCTACTGCCCAATTCCAAAGCCACTTCTGCAGTTCCAGGGGTCTGTTCTAGTAGTGCCTCACTCCTGGGACCAGAAACTGCCTTCGTTTTCTGCAGTTGTGGTTGCCACAAGTTTAGTGACTTCAAAGAAGACAAATTTGTTACCTTTTAGTTCTGCAAGCCAGAATACAAAACGAGTCTCATCAGGCTAAAATTGGGGTTTAAAATTGGCATGGCTGGTTCCTTCTGGAGGCTTGTGGGGACAGCTCATCTCCCCTTCCCAGCTTCCAGAGACCCTGAGCTGTGCCCCTTGCCCACCTTGGCTCTTTATTTCAAGTAAGGACCTGTTTTACGTGAAAGGATGCTCAGGATGACCTCGGCACACTGGGATAACTCAGGTCTCCCACCTCAAGGTCAGCCTGCAGCTTTCACTCGCTTTGCCACAGAAGCACTATGGAGTCGCAGGTTCTAGCAATCATGACGTAGACTCGGGAAAACATTGTTCCATCTGCCAGGACAGATGAGAGAGAACCTGTGGGTACCTGCTGGGATTCAGTCTGGGCTTCTTCAGTGTAGGGAGAACTGAGGGAGCTGTGTGCAGCCACCTTCCTGCAAGCAGGGAAGCTGCGGCAGAGGCAGGAAGGCTTCCTCAAGGGCCCAGGTTTTGGACAGGACATGGCAGGTCTTGCAGCCAGAAGCCATCCAGGAGGCAGGGCGCACACTGCATTGCCCTGTCACCCTCAGAGGCGGCAGGAAACATCCTCCAAAGGGCTGGTTCTAGCCTTCATCCAGCTGCCCATCCCCTCCCAGGTGGGCGTGTGGCAGGAGTCCTATAGCACCCTACTGAGTATCAGGACAACACGCACCCTGGACACTTGCCTGCGGCTGTCCTGTGATGCTGGTGGAGATGTGTCACCCCTTCCTTCCAGGCCCCATCCTGCAGCTCCAGCCCCACCCTAGACAATCACAGAGCCCAGACGCTCCCCACTCACAGGCTCCTCTACCTCCACCAGCCCCCACTGGGCAGCCAGGCCATGTTCCTAAACACACTGACCCAGGCTGCAGGCCAGATGTGCTCCCTGCAGAGCTCAGTCCAGAGCCCAGCTCCCCATGCCCCATGACCTGGGAGCTGACTAGAGGACATTCCTGCTAGGCCAGCCTCCTCCCTCCTCTTGCCATCCCTCCCCTGGAGGTCCTGTGGCACCCTCAGCCACTGCAGGTGCTACCCCAGCTGTCAAGTTCTATGACAGGAGACATGATGAGTATCACCCAGGGTGCGAGGCTTGGACAGCCCAGTGGGCTCCATCCCTGGCACTGAGTCAGCAGGCTTGGGTTGAAAGTCCAGGCACTAGGGAGTCTAAAGCGACCCCAGCTGACCCTCCGTGCAGCTGATGGTCAAAATCACAGGGCAGGACCCATATGAGGAGGCAGTGGGGCCAGGATGTGAAGACCCTGGGGTGCCCCTGGACTTTCTGGGGAAATTTGGGGCTATCAGGTTGGGGGCAGCTCTCAAGGATGGGAGAAGGAGAGGCTGTCCCCAGAAAGCAACAAGGAAGCTGCTACCCAGGTTCAGAAAGCAGACAGGTGGGACTGGCCCAGATGGAGCTGAGAAGACCCCATGGGAAGCAGAGAGGGAGGGGGCTCTGGCCTCCAGTTCCTCTCTGGGGCTGGCCACAGTACAGAGAAAGTAGAGAAAGGGCCTATCAGACACAGGCATGCTGCACAGGCTAGGCTGGAGGCCTTCCAGAACCCAGGCGGCCAGCAATTTGGGGGTGTATGTGGAGACTGAACCTTCTAGGAATCTACCTCCAGGGCATTGTCCTCAGTCACCAGGCATAGCACGCCTGGCCACTGGGGTGGGGCCTGAGGTCCTGTGCTGGCTAGGCCCTGTCCCTGCCCTGGCTCTCTCCCTCCCCCACTCAGTTTCCAGACCAGCTCCAGGCTGCAGCTCAGGCCCCTGGCCCCACTTCTTTCCTAAGCCCTCTCATGTCTGCAGCCCTGAGCTCACAGCCCCAGACAGGAATGGCCCCTGCAACAGAGCCCACGGCGCAGGCTGGCCAGGAATCCCTCAGACAACTGCAGTCTCATGAGAGGGTGCCTGTCCCTGCATGAGGATGACACAGGAGGTGATGTGGTCCCGGCAACCTGACACTGCTCCAGGACAAAGACAGGGCTGCCCACTGGGAGGGAGGAGCGACCAGGCTGAGGACACACTAGGCTCTGACCTGAGAGGATTCTTTTTATTAGGACTGCACAGATGAACTGAAGCGGATCTCTGCCTTCTGCTGACAGCCGCGTCTCCAAGCAGGGCCTGAGCCCTGTGGTGGCTCCGCCCTGGTACCTGCACATGGCAGGCCCTCCCTGCATCAGGGAGGCAGCAGGAAGGGGTGACGGGAGCAAGCAGCAGGTAGGAGCCCTTGCAGATCACCCCAGGCCTCCCATAGCTGGCTGACTCAGAGCCATCCACAGCCAGGATCCCAGCAAGGCCAGGGGTGGGGGACAGGGAGGGGTCTCTGTAAAAGTGAGCCCCACCCCCAAACAGAGCAGAAACTCAGGTATGCAAGCCAAGCCCCCATGGAGGGGGATCCACCTACCACAAGGTATTTCTGTCCAAGCAGTGGAGTCCCCCAAGGAGGGGCGAGGGGAGGGCGGGGCCGCACGGGAAGACCCAAGGGAGGAACACCCTGCAGAAGACTCAGCCCTCAGTCCAGTAAATGCTTGTTGAATGCGTGAATGAATCCAAAGGCTCTCCGCTACCCACGGCACTCATCCATCCAACAGGGGAGCAGGAGGTGCGTGGCCCAGCAGCAGCGTCTGTGGAGCCCACACTCGGGCGGCCTGGCCTCAGAGCTCACCACCAGCATGTCTGGGCACGTGTGCGCACACGCAGACCCACGGTTGTCTCTTTGCACATGTGCACCCCTGTCCAGCCCTTGGGGCTCATCTCTCCTTCACGTGGTTCTGTGCCCCGGGGGCCCCACTGCTGGCCCCGTCCCCACCCCCACCGCCCCCACTGGGGCTGCTGCACAGCACCTCGGTGAGGTCGTCCAGCACGGCGGTCTCTTTGGGGTCGAGCAGGTTGAATTCCCTGGCGAAGAGGATGAAGTGGACGTACAGTGTGTTCAAGTGTCCGTGCAGCTCGAGCGCCAGGGTCTCCTTGAAGTGGGCCCAGTAGATGTGGCCCAGCACGTGGAACAGGTACTTGCAGATCTTCTTCACCAGGGACTCGAAGGAGCTGGGGAATTCTCTGCCTAGGGGGAAGCCGGGTGTCACAGGCCTGCAAGAGGCCAGGCTTCTGCATCCAGGCAGCCTGGCCAGCCTGGAGCACACGCACCTGCCGCCATTTCCTGGCCCGGACACCAGACAGCAGAAGTGGCAGGAGCTCAAAGGACACTCCGTCCCGAGCCCTCCCTGAAACTCGCGTGTGTCTGGAGTGGAGGGTGCTGGCCGTTGTGTGGGCTGCCCTCATGCCACCCTGACAGGCACTCCAGGGCTCTCTATGTAGGCCAGGCTGCAGCAAGTGGCCAGTGCATGCCACTTCCTGCTACCAGGCGCTGTCCCTCGGCAGCTCAGGATCATTTCCAAGTCCTTCTTGGGGGCCAAGAAGGGCCTGTTAGGGCCCCAGGTCCCGAGTGTGTTGGTGTGCTCAAGCCTTTCTGCGCTGCCTCACTCAACAGCCCAGGTCCCTCATGACAAAAGGGGCAGGCCCCACAGCGGCTGCCCCAGCCAGCCCCCAGCCCCAGCCAGCCCCCAGCCCCCAGCCCCAGGAGCAGCACCTGCCGGCACTGGGCGCACCGTGAGACGCACCGTATTTCGTAGGAAAGACGTCCTCGTCAGTCACCAGCTTCTGCACGGAGCTCATGACGAAGTCCACGTACTGAGGCGCCGTGCACTTCACCTTCTTGCCCCGCTCGTCATGCCAGCAGTACTGCCTGTGGGACAGAGGTCAGTCAGGACGCCTGCCTGGCCACCGCAACTCCCCAGAAAGAGCCAAGCCCAGCCTGACTGAATGCACAAGCGGGAAGCCCACTGTCTGCAGTGACGTGTTGTCTCTCTGTTACGTGGACATGCACCCCTGCTGGGAGGCAGCCTGGGACCTGGGATCTGCCAGGAGGCCCCCACCTTGGCAGTGTCCTGCTCCCACTGCTCAAAGCTACACCCTTCCCATAGAGCCAGTGGGTCTCCAGTCAGTGGCCTGAACCCTGGGCACCCACCCAAGCACCTCCCCAGCCAGACATGGGTGGCCAGTCCTCATGTGACTGCTAGCCCCAGTAGGCCAGTGCCTGCAACAAGGACCCACCGGTGCACAGCCCACTCATGCAGCCACAGTGGGCCTCATGGCACTCACACTCCACACGGGAGCCCGTGCTGCCCTCAAAGCACACGGCTGCCCTGGGGGCCACTCTGGGAGCAAGAGCCAGGGAAGGAATCACACAGGCTCCTCACTCCACACCAGTCATGGGGACAGATTAGGGTTGTCACTGCTGAGATGGGTCCTCATGTGTGGGCCCACAGCCTGTTCATCCACTTGCCACCTGGGGGCGATCTGGGTTCTTCCCAGGTTAGGGCACTTGAGGACCCCACTGCTGCAGACACGCCTGCGGTGGGTCTGTGTGGACGCAGGCTTCCCCTTCTCTAGGGCAGATACCCAGGAAGGAGTCACCGGTCACAATCAGTATGTGCTTCAACCGTGAGCACCTGCCAAGCCACTGTGTGGACGGCGGCACAGCTCGACCCCTTGTGCTGTGCGTCCTCCGAGCACTTGGCGTGCACAGGTGTGCTGCATATGTGGCAGGACCTCGTCCTGGCTCTGAGTGGACCTCTCTGGCTGCTTCTGGTGGTGGTGAGCTGTGCCTGAGCCCTCTGCCCGAAATGTCATGGGCCGTGTTCCCAAGCACTGGGACCTCTTGTTAGGCTAGGGACTCTGTCCTTCAGCAGTGTGTGGCTCCCGATCGCACTTGTACACGATGCTCTCCCACCCTGTAGTTTCTTTTCTCTCTAGGAGCAGAAGTCCAGGTTCTTCATGAAGTCCCTGGTATGGGGTTGTCCACCAGCGGATGATGCTCTGCTGTCAAGTCTGTGAGCTCTCTTACACCTTCTTCTGAAACTCTCCTAAGTGCCCAGTGTTCTCTGAGGAGCGTGCAAGGTCCAGGTGGTGCTCTGTTCCTTTCTCTCCCTGCTGCTGAATTCACTTGGCATACTGTCAGTATCAGGCCAGTGCAAGTGCCTTCTGCACTCTGCTCTAACCCTGTGCTGAGTATCTGTCCCTTGGCCAACACCACTCTGTCTTAACTGTGTGGTTTTGCAGTAAATCCTAACACTGGGGACTTCACCAGCTTCACTCTAGTTTTGGAATCACAGCCGTTGTCGTTACTGTGCCATCCATGCACATTTCAGAGTTAGCTGGACCAAAGCCACAGACTAGGGCTGCACTAACCTGAAGGCCTGTATGGAGGGCAGCTGGCACCCTTGCATGCTGGCGCACGGGCAAGTCCCTCCACCCATGCAGGCCACCTGAGATCTGCTTCTGCAGTGCACCCCACAGGCACAGACCCTGCAGATGCCAAGTTCATACCTCAGAATGGCACTGTTTTGGGAGCTACTGTGGGTGGTACTGCTTGATTTAGGTTCCAACTGTGCATTGCTAGCACATAGAACTGTTTGTTTGCTTTGCCTGTTGACCTTACTGGATTTATTTTTTGCCTGAACCTTGAGGTTTTCACGATTGTGTTCTGCACAAATGTGGACCTTTCGTCTCTTCTTTTCTTGCTTATCTTAGGAGATGTATGACTCATGCACAGAAGATGTTCTGCAATGTCTCCTACTGTCTTCCAGGGTCTTTGCAGTGACAGCGCCACTTGTCCCTCCTACCCAGCATTTGCCTCTCTCATCTTCCTTGCCAGGGGCATATCAATTCTACTGACTTTTCCCAGAACCACATTGTGGTTTCACTGATTTTCCCTGTTGTTTTCCTGAGTCAATTCTGGTGATTTCTGCTCTTATTTCTTTTCCTCTGCTCAATTTGGGTTGCTTTTGCTCTTTTTCTAGTTTTTAAGATTGAAACTTATCAATTTGAGATCTTCCTTCTCTTTCTGAAATAAACACGGAGTCCTATAAATGTCCCTCTCGGCCTTGATGTGGCTGCGTCCCACAAATCCTAGTATTTTGTGTTCAATTTCCCTGGAGACTTCCTGCCTGACTTCCAGTGTCCGTGGATTTTCCTGTCTCCTGTTACTGATTTCCAGTTTCCCTACACTGTGTGTGGACACCTTCCTTAGCATTACTAGACTCTTCAGGACATGTCAAGGGCTCTCCCGTGGGAAGGACATCATCTATTTTGGTGGCTCCCTGTGAACGTGACACTGCCCTGGCTGGAGTGTCCTCAACCACTGCTGCACTCTGCGCTCCCGCAGCTGAGACCCCCGCCCTGGGGGCCTCTGGCCTCTGGCCTCTGCTGAGGCTCTGCAGACTTAGTGCCCAGCCCATCCTTTCTGCTCGAGGAGCTGACTGTTCTCTAGCACGCGACCGTCGCCCCAGCGGCGGCCTTGCTGTCTCTGCTGGCTTGAACATAGCCACTTCGGCTGCTATCTGGGTGGCATCTCCTTGGCTTGTCCTGATGTCACCACACTTAAAGTGATGCTATGGCCAGGCACAATGGCACAGGCATGTAATCCCAGCAACTCAGGAGGCTGAGGCAGGAGGAGCGCAAGTTCTGAGCCAGTCTCAGTGACTTAGGCCCTCAGCAACTTCACTGAGACCCTGTCTCGAAACAAGAAATAAAAACCACTAGGGACAAGGCTCCATGGGAGAGTACCCTTGGTTCAATCCCCAGCACCAGACAGACACAGTGATGCTGTAGTCTGAAAGTGTGTGTCCCCCAAACGTATCGAAGCCTCACCCCAACCTAACAGTGTTAGGAGGTGGGCCTCTGGGAGGTGATCAGGCCCCTGCAAGGGGACCTGTGCTCTTATAAAATAAAAGGCCCAGAGCACCTCACAAAAAGGTACCACCTATGAACCAAGATGCCCTCACCATATGCCAGATCTCTGTCCCTTGACCTGGAATTCCGGCCCCAAAGCTGTGAAGAACAAACATCTGTGTGTTCAGAAGCTGTCCGTCTGAGCATCCGTCACAGCAGCCAGACGGAGAGACCAAGGCTGCAAGTCTGCGGCCACCGTGTGCCCAGGCTTCCTTCCCACTGTGCCTTTGTTCCCACAGGGCGTGCTCAGGGATGTGGACTTTGGGGTGGCCCTTCTCCCCTTCACACTGGTGATGTATGGAGCCCCCCACCCAGCTCCCCAGGCCCATGGCACTGCACCATCCTCTCCTCTGGGCCAGCATCACCACATCTGCACACTGCTTCACAGGTCAGTCCTGTGGGGCTCACCCTGCTCCTTGAATCCGGAGGTCTGTCTCTGTGGGAACCACTGAGTCATGACCTCTGCACATCATAAGTCCACTTTCTCTCCTCCCCCTGGGATCCCAACAAGCCTTTTGTGGGACAGGTGCCAATAGGATAATGAGCTGCCCCAACCTGGCATATGCCCTCCCATGACCCAAGCATAACTGCTGGCCTAGAGGACAGCAAGGGGCTCTGTGGATCCTTGACCAACCTCCCCTTTCCTTTTAAGTTTCCATTCCTTGGTCTTAAAACGTCCCTAGGAAGGGATTACAGGAACATTAATTAATACACAACAAACCCACAGAGGAGGTTTCACACAAGAACAGGGAGGAGGGACTAGGACTATAGCCCAGCGGCAGAGCACCTGCTTTGCACGTGTGAGGCACTGGGTTCAATCCTCAGCACCACATAAAAATAAGTAAAGATATTTTAAAAAAATAAATAATAAAAAAAAAAGAACAGGGAGGAGAGCTTCAGCTACCCTGGCTCTCCAAGGCACACTGGACAGGGTGGAATGCAGGCCTAGATGCCGGTCAACCCAACACTAAACCCTACATGCTTTCAAGAGGCTTGATAAAATCGCATCCCATACCAAAGGGCATGAGGGTGCAGAGGAGCTGGGAGGTGCTGAGTTAGCCTGCACAGGGCACCCAGGGCACCTAGGGCACCGCCTGGCTGCAGGCGTCCTCCTCAGCCAGGTTAGACACACACTTTCAAGTGCTGCCTTCACCTGCCATCAGGGTCTGTCACGGGGATGGTCCCTCAGAGGCCAGCTCTGCCCCACCTGTGCCAAGCCTACTCTCAGCAGACTGTGTGGAGCTGTGCCATCGTCCCCAAGTGATGCCCAGCTGGAACACCTGATTCTCCTGGGCAAACGGGGTGGAGAGCCATATGCTGCCTACACCCACCAGTGCCATGTAAGCAGGCCCAGCAAGCTGAGGCCTGGGAACACCTACCACCTGCCATGCAGAGGCTTCTGGTGGGTTCCCAAGAGTGAGCTCAGCTTTATCTAGGGACTTCTTCCTGTGACAGGAGCCTGGAAAGCTGTATCCTTAGGCAGGAGGGCTTTCAGGATGGCGTGCATGCACACACGCTCCCGTGTGTCGGCACCTGTCCTGAGCTGCAGCATCCTGATGACAACGAGACATTAGAACCACCACTTGACTTGGATATACCACTCCTCAGAATGTGCCCAAAGGACTTAAAATCAGCCAGTTCACAAAAGCTAAGCTACGGAACCAACCTAGGTGCCCTTCAACTGATGAATGGATAAAGAAACTGTGGTATATATACACAACGGAATACTACTCAGCCATAAAGAAGAATGAAGTCATGGCATTTGCCAGTAAATGGGTGGAACTGGAGATTATCATTCTAAGTGAAATACGCCAATCCCAAAAAAACCAAAGGCCAAATGTTCTCTCTGATATTTGGATACCCTGATATTTGTGCTAACCCACAGTAAGGGGGCAGATAGAAGTTCATTGGATTAGACAAGTAAATGAAGGGAAGGGGGAATGGGAATAGGAAAGACAGTAGAATGAACTGGCCATGACTTTCCTGTGCTCATATACGAGGACACAACCAGAGAAACTCGACATCATATACAACCACAGGAATGGGGTCCGAATTAGAATAAGTCACACTCCATGTCTCTGTGTCAGAACACACACACTCTCCTGTCATGTATCTCTGAGAAGAACACAGCAAAACAAAACAAGACCCTGAACCTCTTCAGTGCACCAGCCCCAAGCTGAAGCCTGCAGAGGGGCCTTCTGGCTCTGGCCACTCCTACCCGTGCAGGCGAGGGGCCTCAGGGACATCCGCCTGCTGTGGAGCTGAACATACACGTGCTTCCAGAAGAGGCCAGAAAAGGACAGCCAGAATGGGGCTGTCTGAAAGCCACCAAGAGGGTGTCCCAGGCCCAACCAACCTAGCCTGCTCACTCCAGCCCTGGCGCCCGTCTCAGGACACCGACAGCTCTGAGGAGGAGCCCTCGCAGTGCTCCACAGCCCCAGGGAGCCACATCCGGGTGATCCCTTTGGAATTCTCCCTGCCTGTTAGCCTCAGTAGCTGCGGGCACCTCCTGTGCTCCAACAGGGCCCCTCAAGGCCAGGCCAGAGGCTCCTTAGGGACAGGATGGTGTGGAAGAAGGCCCAGCCTGAGACTCTGCAAAGGCTCCAGGTGTGGAACAAGTCTGAGAAGCCAGGAGCCCGGGTGAAAAGGCAGCAACACCCACCCTGTGCCCCCGGGAGGGGCTGTGCCAGGCCATCACTCACGTGTTACACACGGCCATTGTCTGACACGTCTCTCCTGTGCAGAACTCCGAGATTGTGCTATACTGCAGGTTGATGTGGTGGAAAAATGTCGTTGCTGGAAGAGATGGAAAGGACGGGTGAGAACACGCCCCTGCTTCCAGCTCATGTGTGCATGGCTCAGCCAGGGAGCTCAGGCTGTGCAGGGCCCCACCCTCCCACAGCCTCCCCAGCAGGTGGACTGCTGAGACCTGCTTGGGCACACTCCAGGATGCCCATGGAGGGGGAGAGGAGATGCCCCTCCCCACCACTGTGGCCCTCCCCACTGGCCTGCACGCACTGTTGCTGGCCAGCCACTCATTGAGGTCGATCTCCCGGGGCAGCACCACAAGCTCCTTGAAGGCGAAGTCGGTGATTCTAGACTTGGTGTGCTCTGGCTCCAGGTACACCTTCTTCTCCTCTGCGGCAGGCTTCTTGCCGTTGGGCTTTGCTTTAGATTTCCTGCCAACAGAAAGAGGGCAGTGTGGTCACCGCATGCCCCCCTGGACCAGACCACCAGGGCCTCATGCAGACACAGGCAGTGGGGAGGCTGCCAACACCTAAACCTGCAGAGGGACCCAACCCTCTCCAGAGCCGGCAGGATCGGAGGCCATGGCTACAGGTGGGAAGTGTCCTACATGTGCCTGCCCTGGCCCCCATCCTCAGGGAGCTCTGGCCTGGCTTACAGGGGCACCAGGCCTCTGATTCGTTGGAGGCTAGAGCCCAGGGAAGGCAAGTGGTAGCCACGTGAGCACTGGTTGCCTTTCTGGGGCTGTGACCACAACCCTACACTATCCTGTGCAGCCTCAGTGTGCACCCTTGGGGTATCTGTGTCCCTCTACAGTCAACCTCACTATACCTGTGTCCCCCTGTAGCCACACTGAGTCTCACTGTGTACTCATTTTGAGATTTCAGGGGGTACATGCCTCAGGAGTAGGGCAACCTTACCCCACGTAATAGAAACCCTGCTGCTGGGCACCCCAAGAGTGCAAAATGGGCTTGGGCAGACAATGTCAGCAGCATCCTTCCTTCCTTCCTGTCACAATCTCCAGGTGGCTGCTGGACAGCATGCACAGGAGACAGCCTCTCCCTTAGTGTCCCTGGTGTGCCCAGCCAGGACACTCCCACCTGCAACCTGCAGCAAGTCCCCGGAGAGGCACATGTAGGGTGTCCACAGGTCAAGGTAAGGCAGAGGTGGTGTGGGAGCCCAGCCTCTCCAGGACCCCCAGAGACTCCTAAGCTTCTCCCACAAAAAAGATTTTTTTTTTTTTAACGAAACTGTGCTGCTCTGTTAACACACAGTAGGCTTGTCATGGCCATTTTAATTTTTTAAAATATTTCTTTTAGTTGTAGATGGATACAATACCTGTATTTATTTATCTTTATGCAGTGCTGAGAATCAAACCCAGGGCCTCACATGTGCTAGGTGAGTGCTCTACCACTGAGCCATATCCTATGGCTATTTTTAAATGAAGAGATATATCTTAAAAGTATCTTGCTTTCCTTTGAACTGGGTAAACTTCAGCATCCAAGCCACCATGCAGAGCATGCTCAGGTCCTGCAGATGGTCACCTCCTCCAGACCAGCTGCTCCAGTAAACGCCGTGGCAGCACTGAGCCTGCACGCGGGAGGCTTTTCCACCCACAAGCTTCTAAGAGGCACTGAGATGCGGTGCTCCTACCAGAGTGCCCTGTTGGCTGGGAACGCCTGGCCCAAGTTCTCAGCCTCTAAGGCCAGCCAGGAGACTCCTCTGACAGAGTCTCTCTGTCATGTGGCAAAGTCTGCCTGGGCAAAAATGTGACTAGGAGCAAAGAGCTTTTACTTGACGCCTCCATACTGATCTCCCCAAGGTGGCTGCTGAAGGGCCCTGCAGATGCTCCAGCTGGCCCACCAGCCTCGCCCTGCAGCGAGGAGATAATGCCTTCTGAGCAGGCGCTGCCTAACATCAAGCCATGGCAGGCAGGAGTGTCTCCCAGTGGCCTCCAAGGACCTCGGTGGTAGCAGCAAGGGACCAGGCTGTAATTGCTGACAGTATCTGCATGAGGCTCTCCGACATCTTAAGGCTCCCAGTGGGGCTCCTGGGAGGGAAGCCTGAGAGCGTGCAGGGAACCCCTCCAGCCTGGCCTCAGGTTCTCATCTGAACAACTGAATTCCTCAATGGTACACAGGATCGTGAAAACACAGTGTTAGTCAATTTTGTCATGAAGCCTTGTGACCAAAAAAGGGAGGTGCCGAGGCTCCACTGAAGAGATGAAGGGATAAGGGTAAGCACCCAGTTTGCCCTTCCCCCAGTGACGCCACCTGCTGCAAGGAGCACAGGTGCTGATCAGGGGCCACAGTGGGCCAGAGAAGTAAGGGGAGGTACAGACCCTGCCAGAAGGGGCTGGTCCCACAAGGTGCCTCTTTGGAAGAACCACCTGCTCCATGGGGTGGGGTGGGGTGCAGGGAGCCCTGGGCTGCCCTGGGGGAAGAACAGTGTGCTAATACATGACCACCATGGAGTGGCAGGGTGGTGAAGGTGGTCCTGGCCTCTGTCCCTAGCATGCCTCTCTGGGTTGCTGGTGCCTCTGGAAGGAAAGAAGGCACCAACCTGACCCTGTCTTCTCCTGAGGTAGACAGCCAGCTGCTGCCCCTAGCTGTTCAAGAAGAGATGTAGCATAGAAGTCAGGCCGGGCATGGGCTGGGCACCTGCCTTCCCACCCATCCCGAGGACACAGCATTCCGACCAAGCAGGGCATGTGGTCCTGGGAGGTAACCTGGCCTGCTCTGTGTGCCTGACCTCCACTAGCCCTGGGAGGCCACATGGGAGGTGAAAGGTCTTTGTAACTTTCTGACCAGGTCCTATTTTTTTTTCCCTTGTATTTTGAAAGATTGCTGATGGTTTACTTAAGAGAAAGAGGAAAGAAAAATGTTCCCTGAATGCCAGGGAAATGTTTTCCTTTTGGCTTCTCACGGCAGATCTTCGCCTTAAAAGGCGACTGAGCTTGGCCTCCAGGGCAGAGCTGGGAGTGGCCAGAGCCAGACAGGGGACAGGACGGGGCCCTGGGGCTCCTGACACACAGCAAGCTCTGAGAGCGCACTCAGGGGTCTGCTGGGCTGAGGCACAAGTGTGAATGCACTACACACAGTGAGGCCACCTCAAAGTTCCTGGCAAGAGCTTCTGGGCCCCACAGCTCTGGCCTGACATAGTCAGCTTCCAGTCCTTCCCAGAGCTGCTGACCAGGACAAGGCCAGGAGGCGCTCTGCAGAGGTCCTCAGGACACTTCCACTCCCTATCCCCAATAATTCTTTGACCCCCGCTCTTTGACCACCAACATGAGCTGAGTTCATGCAGCAATCAAAAAGCTGAGACCAGCCTAGAATACAATGCTGGGCACGTGAGCCCAGCCTCATGCCAGCAGGGTGGATTCTCTGCAGGACCCAGGGGCCAGCCCCCACTGTCACCAAACTGACCTTCATCTCCTACACACCTTGCTCTGCAGGCAAGTCCCACTTGGGCCAGTGACACATGCTGAGCCCAGCTCCCATCGGGGGACCACAACTGCAAGGCCAGGTGGGCTGCATTGGGGCCAGGCTGCCACCAATCTCCTTGTTTTGTGGCTTAAGAATTGTCCCCTGTGAGCTACAGGCAGTGGGATGGGCGACTAGGCAGAGCTGTCAGAAGCAACCAGGGCTTCAAGGTTTCAGGGCTTCAGATGTCCCTCTGGGGACCCCTCGGGGAGGCTGCCCTATGGACAACATCCTGTCCTCACACCTCACACTGTTACAAAGGCTGGGACAGGCCCCAGAACCAAGGCCAGCCTCTACCTGGGTTCTCAGAGGGGTCAGGCAAGGGCAGTGCCTGCCTGAAGGACCTGGCCCCCTGTGAGGGGCCACAGAGGCTGCGGGCTGTGGCTGGAGAGCAGCAGGCAGGCCTGTGCTGGGCACTGGCACTGGCTTACTTCCACTAGAACCTGCCCTTCCAGACCAAACAGGCCAGTGCAATACCATGTCTGAAGCTCTTCTCTCAGTTTCATGGTCCCTATTACCCAAGACCAGCCAGAGGTGCCCAGAGCCCAGTACACAACTCTCCTGCCAGCCCAAGCTTCTCTAGATCCTCATCACAGGGCTCACTTGGTTCCATAGGACAGGACCAAGGGGACACATAGGGCCCAGACTTAGCCTGAGGAAGGAATCTGCAAGTACGGATGGCGGGGCCTCCACAGGACAGTCAAGCATGCCCAGGCCCAACCTGCCTTCCTTCCCTGGGCTTAGCCACGTTCCTCTGATCTAGTCCTGGGTGCTCTGCCCAGAGCCTCTGTTCTCCTGGGTGGTCCTGGCAGACAGGAGACTCTCCCACCCCGCGGTGGGCTGAGGTTGGGCCCTCTGGTCAGGTGCCACCCTCTTTAAATATGCCCCAGCCCTACCAGAGTCACCTTCTTCCTGCTTCCCACACACCTGTCTTCATCACTGCTTGTCCTCCATGACACCAGGGTCTGTACGCCCCACCTGCAGCACCAGCCCACACAGCAACCTCTCCTGGTCCTCTAAGACCCCAGCAAACATCACCCCAATTCTTGCCAGCCTGTGCTGTACGCCCAGCCTTCCTGCACCTGGCATGTACTGCTGCCACTATGGGGCACCCTCACTGGCACACCCACTTGCCAAGGAGCAGCAGGAGCTGGCAGGTTCTAAAAACAAAATGAATCTTCATGGCATCTGTGTGACAGGCAGGGGCCAGGCACAGAGCAAGTGCAGCTAGAGTGGCATGGGGCACAGGTGGGTGCTGGAGCAGCATGGTGCCCAAAGTGGTAGTCTGAAACTCCTGCTCTTGCCTGGAGCTGGGCCACCTGCAGACTCACCATAAGTCCCCATTCTGAGCACCACGCTCTGTCTTCCTCAGCCTCTGACCGCACAGTGTTGGGACATTAAGGTTCTCTGAGAGATAAGCACGGGTGGATCTGGGGAGTGGGTGTGGGAACCTGAGAGGGTGGAGGCCCTGAAGGGGGTGGCAGCAACCCAGGAGGTTGGAGGCCTAGGGATCGCAGAGATCAGGTCAAGCAGGTCCCTTATGGGGGACTTCAAAAAAGCAGGAACTGGGCAGGGGTGGGCTCTAGCAGCTGGAGGGAAAGTGGGAAGGGTGCTTGCCTTACCAAACCTGCCGCTTGTCCCGACCCACATAGCTCAATGTTGTGGGGGCAGGGGTGAGTGCAGAAGGTTGGGGAGTGCAAGTTCTGGAGCTCAGTCCAAGAAACACTATTGCTAGAGGATGACAAGAGGAGGGCATAGTGTGTGCCATCTCAGAATCTTGCACTCCCCACAGACAAGTGCAAGGTGAGGCCCTGAGATGGCCTTCCCTACCATCAGGCCAGGTAGACCATCCCTCCCGTAAGGAGCCAACCACTCTCAGGCTCCTCCTGATAGCCCAGAAGACACCCAGGGGAAGGGTGCCCATTCTCCACCCAGCTTCCCCGGGTCTCAGTGAGGTCTGTAAACTATGTTTCTAACCGGGAGGTGCCCCCCCCACACCTGAACATTATTGCTGCAGGCCCAACACCCCCCACCACTGCCTCAGAGGTCCTCCTGGCCCATCCAATTCCTCCCTGCACCTGCAAAAGGGACCATGAGCTCTCTTCTAGCAGGCAGGCTGGCACCCCAGGCAGGTGTGCTTCGAGTAGCCTATTAGGTCTGGACACAGCAAGAGACCCATCCACTGGAAATGCCCAGATACCTCAGCCAATGTGTCTGGGAGAGTCAGGTGCCCCCTGTAGCCCACGAAGCCACAGTGCTCAAGTGCACAGCACTGCCACACCCCTGCCTATTAAGGAGGCTCCTGGGTAAGGCCTGGCTAAGTCGCCCCCTTTCAAGGAGACTTCCCCCCAGTGAAGTCCCCTCTGCCATGACTTCCCAGGTGGCTATGAGGAAGATGAAGCTGCTCCATCTTCCCTGGCTCTCACCTAGCATCTGCTCCCACTATACACCTGTGGACATCCGTGTGCAGTCTTCCAAATGCCACTGATGTCAGCCACTACTCCAGATTGGAACTAGCTATGTCACCAACTTGCCCAAACATTTCCAAAACCTCACATTTTCACATTAAAATCAGACAGCTCACTCTCTACCTTCCACTTACTCCCACTGTGAAGCCCTCCCTGCAATGATGGACAGGCGGTCAGGTTGCAGCCAAGAAAAGAGCCAGCGGTGCCTTCAGACAGCTGGACACAGGAGCCACGTGCCTGAGAACTCTCGCTACCACCTGATAGACACCACTAGTAGGCTCAGTCCCCTCAGAGCCTCACCGGGGCCCTGAGCCCTGTTTCACTGGTTACAATGAAACCCACACTGGAATCAAAAGGTGTCTGCTTTCATTTTAAACGATGACCTATTGAGACAACAGGCAAACCTGGGAAGGAAACCTGACACATCCTAGCACAGCCCCAGGCACCCAGAAACTGTAGCCAGGTGCAGAACTCACACCAACACACTCAAACACAAACCAATGCACATGTACACCCACACACCAGGCTGGTCGGAGGTCAGAAAAATGTCAGAAACACTTCTGGCAATAACTCCTTCAGTAGCCAACTTCCCACCAGACTCCCGGGGTGCCCCACATCACTTCTCTGGACCAGGACACTCAAGGACAGGCTGTGGGGTCACTCCTGCTTCAGACAGCCCAAGTCCCTGCCCAGGGGCCAGTCACTGGAAGCAACAACAGGCTAGACACACCTGCTGGTGGTGAGAGGCACCTGCTGTCCAGAAACACCCGGAGGGGACCAGGCAGGAGTCAGATGCCATAAGCCCCGAGAGACTGAGCCAGTATGGCGGGCACTAGGGCAAGCTCCCTCCTAGGGTTCAAGGCAAGGCTACCTGCAGGGCAGCGGCAGCAAGCACAGGCAGTTAAGGGGAACCTTACTGGGTCGGCTGCTCTGGTCCTTGGCCGTCCCACTTTTGAGACAGCACAGGGCTCCCAGCTGCTTTGCCTGGAGGCAGCTGAGGCCAGGCCAGCTGCCCCAGATGGACCTCTGTGGGAAGGCGATTACCTGAGCACTCTGCTGACTGCCTGAAGTACCATTTTGCAGCGGAGTCCAGTTTTTGGGGGCTGGCTGAGCAGAGCTCGGTCTGTGGGGAGACTGCAGTGATCTCTGAGCATGATGAAGGAGAGCCGGAGCTGGGAGGAAAAATAGGGCCCAGGCCTGTTGCTCCAGGCTCCCTCCCTCGGAAGTGCCCTCCGCCCTCGCTCTGGGCCAATGAGGAGGCCTGCAGAAACAAACAGTTGTTCCCTCAACAGAGTAAAAGGCTGCCAGGGCTAGCCAAATGGGAAACAGGGAGGGCCTGAATTGCCTTTTCAAAGTATGCAGAGCTGGCTGGCAAGGCGGAGCCAAGCAAGGCCAGAGGAGGGGACAGGGCAGGCCCCAGTCACAGTAAGGGCCCTCCAATGCTACCTAAGATTGATGCAGCCCTAGCCTCCCCACTGCCCACTGAGCCAAGCCAAGAAACCAGCAGGCAGGTGGGGACCCTCCTGCTGGTTTCTTAGCTTGGTTCAGCAAGACTCAAGCCAGGGACAGACAGGCATCTGCAGAGTGAACATGAGACCCTCACTCTAGGTATGGTGGGTGCTAGGGCAAGGGTCTCTGGGTCAGACAGACTGGCTCCTGAGGTGTCTGGAGGGCACTGACCTGGCTCTGGGCAGGGGCTACTCCTGCAACAATGGATGGTCAGCCATGACCACCACCACCAAGGGCCAGAATCTACAAAAATGTCCAGGTTGCTTTCCTACCAGGGCTTGAGAAGTTGTGTGGCCAGGGCCTTCTTTACGGCTAGTCTGCATATAGAAACAGCCAAGTCCTGAAAATCACACCCCAGGAACAACTCTCCCACTCATTCTCAGACTGGGCCCCAGGCAGCAACAGTATGGTCCACAGGAGCTCCACCCGGTGAACCCCGACACCCTGCCCCAGCCTCCCAATGGGCAGAGCCCCTCTGTGGCAGATGGCAGGTGGTGTCAGGCTGACAGCACACAGAGCCACCTGGGAAGCAGCAGAGGGAGGTGAGGGAGGCAGGTTCACACCCAACAGCCAGGAGGGCTCTGATCCAGTGGTCCTGTATTTCCACCAGAGCAAGTGCAGTGCCACACACAGACCCAGCCTCGCACTCTCCAGGAACCGCGAGGAGGACTTCCCGGGCTGGCTCCCTTCTCTATCACGTGGCAGCTGTTCCCAGGCCACGGTTCCACTCTCCCAGCCAGGCCACCAGCAGCAACAAAAGCACCTGGGAGGGCACAGAGCTATGCTCCATCCACTGAGGAGTGCTCCCTCTGTCCTAGTGTGGGCACCCTGGGTCCTGTGGCGCCACACTTGTGCCAGTCTGTTTGCCAAGGCAGCACCACTAGCAGTGAGGGGACAGTAGACAGGCAACAGGGGGACACACACATATGGCAAAAGGGGGCTGGAAGGTGGGAGACCAGGAGGTGCATGATGTGGACTTGGAGCTGGCAGGGAGCAAAGTCTACGTGGAGGAGGGAGGACACAAGACTGCCTGAGGCGGGCTCAGGTTGGGAGGGGTGACTGAGGCACACTGGCTGGTGAACAGCAGAAGCTGCCATGAGGGTGATGGTGAGAGGGAGACACAAGGCACGGGAGAGGGGCATCCATCCAAAGCCAAGCTACAGACTACAGACAACACAGGGCGAGGGACATGGGACCCCTAAAGTGCAACGTACAGCCCAGTGAGTCTCAGGAATGCCATGGCAGCTCCTGAGAGCAGCAACCAGGGTGCACAGGTGCTGCCAGAGGGTCCCTGTTTCTTCCTTTCAGTGTAGAGAGCAGGAGCTACTGCCCACCCAAGTTGGGGCAACCAGAAGACTAAAAACTGGATAACCAGAGGGCCCAGCCGAGAAGATGAGCACACTTGGCCAGGCAGGGCTGCTCAGGCACTGGTGTGGTCTGGCCTTTCCCCCTAGAAAAGGGGTAGCCCCAGCACCCTCAAAGCAAAGCCAGCCAAGGAGCATGCTGGGAGCAGAGAGCACAGATCAGGGTGGACAAGAGCAGGCTGGATTAACACGGGTAGGGCAGGACACACAGAGCCATGAGCTTGCATTTGTGCAAGTATTTTATTTGTAATGAGCTTATAGTTTCAGAACAGATTTAGATTTGCAGAAAATTTGTAAAGATAGAGGACAGAATCTCCAGGTAACCCCTTATACCACCATTGTGCATTTTTTAAAATGAAGAAAGTCAACATGGATACATTGTTACTAGCTAAAGTCAATGTTGAGACATTGTTACTAGCTAAGCCCACAGCTGACTCACATTCCCTCCACTTCCCTCTGGACCCCTTTCTGTCCCAGGACCCACCTGACATGTGGTCCTGCCTCCTGGGGCTCCTCTTGGTTAGGAGAGTTCATTTTTTATTGATGACCTGAGCAGTTTTGAGGAGGACTGGTCAAGGGCACCACGGGGAACCCCTGAGTTGAATTTGCCTGGCACTTTCTCAGAGCTAGACTGAGGCTGTGGTTTGGGGGAGAACCCCAGAGAAAAAGTGCCCTCCTCGTTACCCCCATGCAGGGTCCCCACTGTCAACCCTTCTCAGCACTGTGACGCTGCCCCTGACCTGGCTGAGGTGAGTCTGTTAGGTTTCCATTGTAAAGCGACTTTCCCCTTCTGGGAAGGAGATGGCGCTGGAGAGCCACAGGTAATGGTGGGAGTCACATCTCACGTCTGACTCCCTTGGAGTTCTCCCCACATAGAAACTTGGCTGCATGTGGAGGCACAGGTGTTGGTCTTGCACTCGCTGGGATGCAAGGCCCGGGAGCTCTCCATCGGGTCCCCGAGCCCCAGACTGTGAGTGTGGTTTGGGCCCTTCCTCACCCTCTGGCAGTACAGGAAGCTAAGGCTCATCCTGGATGCTCCCTGCCCCAGCCCTGACATCAGCCCCTTCTTGAAGGAGTCCTGGTTCCTTTACTGCAGAATATTAAAAACCGAGATCCCATCATGGGTGTGTGAGTTGCGCTGGGGTGTGGTTTCCAGGCACTCTCACCACAGCATGCAGCCGTGTGTGTGTGTGTGTGTGTGTGTGTGTGTGTTTGTGTACACACATGCGTGTACACACACCTACTGCTGAACCTCCCTCTGAGTGAACACCTGCATCTATTCTGTGTTAAGCCAGAGGTTCACCCTGACGTCCCCAGCTCGGGCCCATCACTGCAAGGGTCATTTCAACCCTACCAACATGGCCACCATGAGAAGCTAAAGTAAGTACGGTGTTGTGGTCACCTGTCACCCAGCAACTCAGGAGGCTGAGGCAGGAGGATGGCAAGTTCAAGGCCAGCCTCGGCAACTTAGTGAGAACTATTTCAAAATAAAATTTAAAAGGGCTGGGGAATCTAACTTAGTGGTAGAGCACTTGTCTGGCATGTGAGAAGTCCTGAGTTCAGTTCTCAGTTCAAAAAATAAATAGCAGCAGCAGCCACTGCTGAGGAAAATATGCACATCAAATACAAAGTAAGTGAGAGGAAACACAGGGCAGAAATCCTCAAAGCAATGATGAAGAATTACATTCAAAGTCAGCCCTGACCGCTGCAAAGCCAATGTCCCAGCTAGAGAAGTGGAGCAAGAGGTGGGGCTGGGACCGAACATGAACTCCCACATCAGATGTTCAAGGGGACAGGACTAGGACCCTACAGGCAGTAAGAGGGTAACAGGCACCACAGGTAATCAGAGGCTGACAGGAAGTGGGACGCAGAGAGGCCCCTCACAGGCTGAGTAACCAGGCCACATGCTAAGGAGTAGAAGGGTCAACCTTATGCTAAACAGCTTCCTGGAGTGAAGAAGCCAGGTGTAGGGTCTGCCGAACAAAGCCTGCCAAGTGCCTCAGGAAGGAGAGCACCAGCATGACCTCTGGGCAAAGGCAGGTATCGCAAGACAGCTGCAGAGCAGCAGCAGCTTCAGGACAGAGGTGCAGACCCCACCACAGGACACCCACAAGCTCACTGCCAACACACCAGAACCACGCTGTGGACGAGCTGGGCCACGTCTGGAGTCAGCCTGTGTGATCCACCACAGTAGTGGAAGAGAAAGCAAAACAGGACCATCACAGTTCTATCAAAAATAAATAAAACAAGGTGCAGAAGGACTGCGTGGCAAAATACTCACGCCAACCTCTGGCAAGCCAGGAACAGGAGGGAATGTTCTCAACTGACAAAGGGCACCCACAAAAACCCCAAGCAGACACCAAAGGCCCGGCTGAAAGGCGGGACCTCCCTCGGGCCAGGCAAGGCTCCTGCCCCCTTGCACAGCACTGTTCTGCTGGTCCTGGCCCTGCAGGAGGACAGAGTCCTGGAAAGTGATAGGTGGGTGTGCTCGGGACGGAAACACCCAGGGAACCCGTGCACCTGCTGGAGCTGCCCAGGACCTTTAGCTAACCCACAGGAAGCCAGGCCAGTGTGAAAGGACACTCACAGGGGCTCCTAGCAGCAGCAAACAGAAGAAAGCTTACAAGATTCTTATTTACAACTGAACTTTTCTAATATAAGAGCAATTTCAACAAAAACTGTACAAAGCTCTCATTGAAAGTACAAAGCAACACAGAAATTAAAGACCTAAGTAATAAATAAAAATACCATTGTCACAGATTGGAAAACTCAATATTGTTAAGATGTCAATTTTCCTAATCCAACAGACTCAGCACAACCCTACCAAAATCCAACACAATTTATTTTACATTTTTTAGAAATTAACAGGATTCTGCAGTGCACATGGAAATGTAAATGGACCCAGAGTAATCAACCATTCTAGCAAAAGGAAGCCACACAGAAGGTCTCACACCCATTTTAAGACCCATCTACGACTATCACATCAAAAACCCTGTGCAGCGGACACCACAGACGGATTAGCAGAATATCACTTCAGAACAGATCACACTTATGTGCTGAACTGGACTCTAACACAGGGTGGAATCACTCCATCGGAAGAGAAAGTGTCTTTTTAATAAGAGTGCTGAGAAAACTGAGTACCACCAGGCCTAACCAACACCCTCCAGCCCTGCCTTACACACACACACACACACACACACACACACACACGGGCCAGAGGCCGTGTTGCAGCTCAGAGTGGGTGAAGTCTTGTGGAGTTTCAACAGCATTGACCACAAAGAAAACATGGGTGGGGTACACTTCACCAAGATTTACACACACACATTTCTATTCAAATCACCATTAAAAAATGAATAGGCAAGAGCTGGGATATAGGTCAGGGGCAGAGCCCTTGACCAGCATGCCTGAGGCCTGTGCTCTACCCCCAGCACCACAGATAAATAAATAAGCAAATAAACAGCCTTACTCCAACACTTAAAAGCATTCACAGGCAAGCCACAAATTGTATGTATCTAACAAGTTCTATCTAGACTACGTAAAGCAGTCCACAACTCAATGATAAAAAGACCAATTTCAAGGACAAAAAACCAAAAAGACACTTACAAAGACACTGGCAGAGCTAGAGTGCTCTGCACGGCAGTTGGGTATTGGGGAAATGCAAGTCCCGTTTCCCCCCGCCCCCATGAGATGCCACTGGAGACTTACAGGACAGCAGGAGCCAAACAGACCTGGAATACCTGACCTCAGCGAGAGGCAGAGCAACCACAGCGCTCACACAGTGCTGGCAGGTGCAGGACATGGCACAACTATTTTGGGATCTAGCTGGAAGCCTCTTTTAAAGTTAAACATGCCTCTGCAAACCAGTGACTCCAAGGCTAAGCACCTACCAGAGAAAGGAAACATCCATCTATACAGACTCACAGCACTAACCACATAGCACCAGGAAATAAAGCACCCCAGAAGTCTGAGGCCGGGGATGGCTGGACAGGCTGTGATAATTCACAGGGTGACCACCACTTGGACAGCACACTCCATGGCTCAGCCCCACAGACATCATGTGGATTGGAGGCACCAGCAGCAAGAGCAGGGCCTCCAGCACAGGCCACCCCTGCAGAGAGCAGGGCAGGAAGACCCCAGGCCAAGCTGAAGGTTCTCAGAGGCTTTGGGGGTGAAGGGATGCCTGTATCTCCCAGGCATGGTTGCAGGAGAACCCAGTCACGAGAATCACAGAGCAAGGCTTGCAACCTGTGACTGTCATCCTTTGTCCTCAATGCCAAGCGTTTAAAAACTAGAAGTCCACATAAAGGAAGGAGAGAAAGCAGGCTGAAAAGCCACACATCAAACGCCAGTAACCCATACTGTCAAACCACTGGACCGAACAGTGGAGTCCAGCCTCCATGAATACCAGCTCTTGGGAAAAAAATTCTTTTTGGCGGTCGGGGCGGGGTGGGGGTGGGGGGTAACCAGGGATTTAATCCAGAGGTGCTTAACTACTGAGCCACATCCCCAGCCCATTTTTGTATTTTATTTAGACCTTTGACAAACAGACCACTCAACTAGGCAGAGGAAACCACACTTTCCAGAGGCCTTGGCGTGCTTTGCTTGAGAAACTACTGCCACAGAATGACGTTGGCCCTGACCCCTGATTTCCTACGCTGAAGCCCAAAGCCCAGGTGTAATGGCATAGCAGGTACAGCCTCTGGAAGGTGATCAGGGTTGGAGCTTATAGGTGTCACAGCCAGGGGTCAGCCCTAGTGATGGCACCAGTGGCCTAATGAGAAGAGAAAGGTTTCAGGCAGAGCACAACAGAAGCTGAAATTACCACAGAAGTCACCAGATGTTCACATACTCCTGCTGGGAGGACACCATCACCCATGGAGCTGTCCTGCCTCCAGAAAAGAACCTGAACATCAACGATGCATCAGATCCGGGCACCCACCAGCAGGGACAGGCTGGGTTCCCACAGGCAAGGCAAGCTGGTCTTCCCACAAAGCAAATGCAGAAAAGACAAGAGCAGGGCTGAGACTGCAAGGGACAAAGCCCGCAGCCTGGCCAACACCACCATGCCAACCTCACCTGCTAGTCCGATACTCCACTCCAGTTGGCACGATGCTGGGACCTCAGGGGGCTAGCTGAGGAGGTGCTGGGTTCTCTGGGCTGTTGCAAGTTCTTGTGAGTTTATAATTACTTGAAAATGTAACGTTAAAAAACAGATTCCCAAAGCCCATCAACCGGCTGCAGTGCATGAACCTTGTCTGAACACACTTCAAGAGTCAGGAAACTGCAGACATGTGGACGGTGCTGGATGCCCCAGGTCCATCAGGAAGTGCCACTTCAGCGAGGAAAAACACCTCTGCCTCCACACACAAGTGGAGATGCATACCAAGGAAGCCAGGCACAACTAGAATCTGTTTCAAAACAACATGGGTGGGGAGAACCAGCAAAGGTGCTAGGCATGCCCCGAAAATGGCACACGCAATCACCTGCCCCCATGGAGGGAACACTCAGCAAGAGCCCCTTCAGAGAGGCCTCCCTGACCACCCTCTCCTGGATCATCCTCAGTGGCAATTTCCCTTAATAGCCAGAGCTACCAAAGCTGGGTGACTCAGAGTCCCACCCCAAGGCAGACGCGTGGGGCACCCAGAGGCAGCCAGGTGAGCACTGTGACGGGGCCGCAGTGCAGACATGGCCTATTCCCAATGATGGCTGTGGCACAGCACCTCAGGGCTACCACTCTCCTGAGTGTGCACACAGCTTGCCCTGGGTGGCTCCCAGTCCCATGCCTGGTTTTGGGGACACAGCCACCAACCAGTAACAGTATCCATTCTCTGCAGAGGCATGGGTGTCTGTGGCCAACCAGACTGCAGGAGGAGGGGTGATGGTGACCACCACAGCACCCATGACCCTCTGTAGAAACCCCTAGTCACTCCTCTTCTCCTACCCCCTGGAAACCAGGCAGCTAGGAACAGCAGGGCCAAAACCCACGCAAAGGGCAGCTGGCCCAGACGGCACTCAAAAGCACACCACAGCTTTCTGTCCACAGAGGACAGGCTTTCTCTGTGTTGCTTAGCACGCAGCATCTCGTGTCCAGGAAGGCTGAGCATACCTGACCTTGAGTGGAATAACAAGCCACAACAGCAAGTCCAAGCCAGCCTGACCACCTCCCTGCCTATTGTCCAGCGAGCCCTCAGGAAGCTGTCAATGTTCTCGGAAGCTTCCCTTCTTCCCTCTCCCAGGAGCTCTTGCTGGGTGTGAAGCCTGGGGCATGAGGGGCACTCAGGTGACAAGGAGCAGATTCTAACTTCCCTGGCACCCAAGGAGATAAGAATGCAAATGCTCTGAAGATCTGGCAGGAGGGCCAACAGAGCACTTGAAGTGAGAGTTCGTCGCACCTCCTGTCCATTTTTAAGAGAAAGTCTAGATTATGACTGCCGATGACTGTAGCAATGCCTACAGAATTACGTGCAACCTCCAGGCAAGAAGGATGTGATCAACTGTAAAGACCCCGAGGTCGAGCTGTGTGTCTCAACCCAGCCTGTGTGGGTCCCCGCCTCCCTCCCACTTGGCATCAGCGGGGCCTGGAAAGGACAGCTCTGGCTTGAGTCTTGCTCCTAGGCAGTGGTGCAGGCCTGCTCGCAGAGCAACTAAGGAGCCAGCCTGGCCCAGCAGCTCCAGCAGCATGGTCTGTGGGCACAAAGCTGGGTGCAGCTGCACAGCAAGGACTCCAACACCTCCACGTGGGATTACCACGGAGGGAGTAAAGGGAAACTGGTCCGAGGAGCCCCCGCCCCACGTTCACATGTCACAGAAGGCGAGTAATATCTGTGGCACCCCACCCGCAATGTACCTGGCCTTGCCGGTCTCAGGGCTAAAGGGTCAGGTGTGGCTAGAACTTGGGTGGGAGAGGCATGGAGGCAGATTCCAAACCAAGTGAGTGACAAGAACAGCTTAGTGAATTGAGCAGTTATGGAGTGAACACACCTGTCAATGGAACAAAAGAGTGGCCACTGGGGCTGGGATCATGGCTCAGCGGTAGAGCGCTCGCCTAGCACGGGCGGGACCCGGGTTCGATTCTCAGCACCACATAAAAATAAAGGCACTGTGTTGTGTCCATCTATAAAAAAGATATTCTCTCTCTCTCTCTCAAAAAAAAAAAAAAAAAAGAGTGGCCCACTTGCAGCCATTGGAGCCACAGGGACCAGGATTAATCTTCCACCTGAAACAACACTCCATTCCAGTGGGTAAAATGTGAAATGACGGTCCTCAAGACCCTTGATGAACATCAGGCAACAAGGGACAATGGCCCCCACAAAAAGGAACCACACAGTGTCCCCTGTACCCCATCTCCTGCCTGATGGAGTCTGCACAGCAGGGATACCCCACGGAGTCCAGTGTGCCCGAGCTGGGAGACACGCAGGGGCACCCCGTGGAGTCCAGTGTGCCTCAGCTGAGAGACAAACTGGAGGTCTGGGGAGGGCACAATGCTAGAGGTCTCAGGGCCTTCTCTTCTCCTGAGAGTGAGCTGCCAAGAACCCACCAAGTCTTCAGCCAAGTACCACCTGCAGCGTAGGGAGCTGCTAAGGAGAGCACAGCCACCTGGAAGACCAGGACACCCTGGAGGTCCACATGGGATGTTCGCTGAATATCAAGTAAACCCAGTGGAGATTTAAAAGAAAAGCCATTCCATAGGCCCTCCTCACTGAGCCCCTACGTGACCCCCATGATGCCCTGCGAGGTACCCACTGGCCGCTCACATGTGGTCATCCCCTCCAGACCACAGACCTGCTCTATCCTCCCAGTTGCTCAGGAGTCCTCCCTGGTGCCCTTCATGGACTCCACATCCCAACAATTGAGGGACCCTGATGGTTCGGTCAACAAAGCACACCAGGATCAATCTCTCCCCCATGTCCCTGAGAAAGGCACCTGTGAGCTCTCAGTCATCAGTGCAATAGGGAGGTTCCCCTCCTTCCTCTCTTCAGGGTTGTGGGCATGATCCTTGCACTTAATCAATCCCATCCTTCTGCTCAGAATCCTCCATGGCCCCCAGATCTTGCAGAGAATAAGCTCAAGTCCTATCAGTGGCCTCAACTGCCCTTCAGGTCCCCACCTCTGTAATATCCCACATCCTGTGGCTCAGTCTTGCAGGTCTCTGGCTCAGAAGCAATCCCCCAGGGGACCTCCACCCCATCCTGCCCTTCACCCTCCACTCCACAGACTGGCATGTTGTCCTGTTAGGATGGAGAGCTCTAGGAAGGGCCCTCATGTGCACGGTATTCCCAGAACTCAAAACAGGAAATTAGTATCAAGGCCAGAAATTAGCCCTTTAAGCACAAAGTTATGGGTGGGTGATGAGAAAGTCAAACCACAATCAAGTGAACCAAAACCTGTCTTCCCACTTTCAACATCTTCCCCAGTCCTACAGGGCCTGAACCAACCCCATATTCTGACTCTTTGGTTCCCTAATGGCACGTAGGGCAGTGCCATAGGTGCCTCCGAGGCCGAGATGGTCAAGCCAGGAGCTGCAGACTCTAATTACAGGTTGGCCAAGACTAGGAACACAGGGGAGGGCAGGCCTTGCTCCAGGCAGTGACCTCTGTGGACCTACTGCCACGGGCTCACCAGGGGCTCAAACTGCCCATGCAGACCACATCTCTGAGTGGCCATTCTGGCATGTGGGGAAAGTTGACCTTCAGAAGCCACACACCTCTGGTCCCCTTGGGACCGGGCATGGCTCCCATGGCTGCAGCAAGACACAGGGACAGGGGAAGGTCTGTAAAGCGGGATCTCACCTGCTACGAGGCTGCGCTGCTGTACCGAGAGCCCCAGGAGGAGGGCCTTGGGCCTGCCTTGGCAGCTCTCTCGGACTTCACTGCCAGGACTGGTGCCACGTGTTGTTTCACCCCATATGTGGCACCAAAGAGGTGCTTGTTGAAGAAGAGAAGCAGGCCAGGGGGAGAGACATGAACATGCCTTTGTGATGGAACCAATTGGAAAAGAGGCTCAAGGGCTCTGCTGCCGGGCTGTCCTCAGGCCCAGCAAGACACAGGCTGCACACAGCCAGGCCAAGTGGGGCCCACTCAGCCCTAGGCAAGGAAGGCCCAGTCCATAGCCCCACCTTCCTCTAGCCCCCACTACCATGAATGGGGGCACCCCCAGAGGGGAAGGCCTGCCTATCAGGCCCAGGGTCAGTTCCCATCTACAGAAGGAGCCTCCCAGGGTCCTGCAGACCCCCAATCTAAGTAGTGACCTGCTAGCCACTGGGGGCGGGGGGGGGGGGGGGATAGCCTTGCACTGACCAGGCACAGGCTCAGGCTTTACAGGCCTTTAACTTGGAAAGCCACTGACACCTGGACCCTGGAGACACTCCCAGAAGCAGGCACCTGCCACAGACAGCACTAGCGTGGCCAGGCCAAGGGTGCCCCACAGGTGGGACCACCAGCAGCCCCTGGCACCCTGAGTGTACCAGGTGTACCAAGAAGAGCATATGGCTGCCAGGGCTCCCCACAGCTTGAGTTGGGCATCGGGCCAGAGCCACTCCACGCCTGGTCTGCCCTGGGAGCCTCGCGTGGCTGCACTGGAATGCCATGCGGGAGCCACTCGGCCCTCCACCCTCTGTGCCCTCTCCTCACTGAGAGCCCACCACAACCACAACCCAGGACTGGTAATGCCAGGGCTCAACGGTGATGTCAACCACTTCAGGCTGTGGGAAGAGGAAGGCGAGGCAGGACTGGGGGCCAGAGAGCCCTGAGGGGTGGGCTCAGGCTGGGAAGAGGTGGGCTCTGTGCACAGCTAGAAGAGGGGCATGGAACACAGGAGGAACCTAGAGAGCCTGGTCCACCTGGAGAGTGGTGTGGGCAGGGCCAGGTGAGGTCTGAACCACATCCAAGAACATGGGCAGCCCCTGGCAGGACTTATTAGGAGATCTGAGATCACATAGGCCAGGGGACAGGAAAGGTACTAGAAGGTGGGACAGCAGTTTGGGGTGGTGGACAGATAGGCAGCTGGATCTGCAGATACTTAGACATGAGCCTGACAGAGCTGGAGTCAAGTTCCTGACCCCCCACTTAGGTGGCCTTCGTGACCACACTGGAGATGCTCACCACACGTGATGCCTGCTCACCTCCATGGGGAAGCATTAAGCCTACACCTCAACCCTAGCCCACCTAGAGTTGGAGATGGGCAGCCCCGCAGTCACCAGGCAGCAGACTGATGCTCCCAGACTGCTCCTTCCTCAGGCTTGGGGTTCCTCTCCTCAGGTAGCCCCAGTGCAGCTTCCAGGATGGCTGGTGCCTAAGCAGCCCTCACCCAGGAGCACCGCCACACATCTCTATGTGGCCTGTACCACTGGACAAGCTCCCAGGACACCAGAGCTACCCAACCCAAGAAGCCCAGACCATGTGTCAAAGTAGCCACTTCAGAGCCCTGCTGTCACTGACACAAAGCCCATGTGCCCCCAATGACATGCCAGCCAAATCCACTAACCTTGCCTATATTCCAATTAGTACTGCACCCACAGGCCCTGAGCTCCTAGCTGGCACTGGAAGGGGTAGGGGGCTGGCCTCATGAGGAACGCACCTGGCCAGGCTGTAGGAGCTGCTCCTTGCAGGCCGCATGGCTGGGAAGAGTGCTCTCAGGAAGAACTCCAGGGCGACCACTGGCCCCAGCTCAGCACGGGAAGCACATCTGGGTGGCTTTTCTGACAGCAGCAGCTCTCCCTGCCTTCCTGAGTTATCAAGAGTCAGAGTAGTCGACAGCTGGGTGGAGAAGAGCACCGCCCACTGCTGGGAGCAGGCGTTCCTGAGGGAGGGGTTCGCCTAGCACACCTTGGCACCAGGATCCAGAGGGCAGCAGGTGGAGGTGGGCAAGGACTTTTGTCTGCTCAACCCCAGAGGACCCCCTGGCCCTTTCTCAGTTGCCCAGGAGGCCAGCCATCACCATGATGGGCTGTGCCCTTCCAGTCAGAGGAAAGGCAGCTTTCTGAAGCCCACTTGGCCTCAAAGGCCCCAAACAGCGCCCATACACGGGGTGCTCCACAGCCTAAGGCTCCCAGTACCTATTCGCCCAGTTGCCCCAGTGGCTGTGAACAGATGGCACTGAAGGACCCTGGGTAGTAACAGGACACTCCGCTGTGAATTCTGTCCCACAGCTCCCTTTAGGAAGCACAGGCAGCCCGAGAGTGCAGAGGGGTGGAGGCAGCAGAGAACTGGTCCAGGATGACCACAGCAGCACACCCGGGACCCCAGGACACCTCCTGCAGGCCATGGAGCGTCCACCCTCACTGGGCCAAGGGGTGTTGTCTGCACAGTACCTGGGCCAGACCCAAACCCTGCTCCTTGACCACATGCCAGCCCCACAGCAGCTCAGTGAGAGCAGGCAGGATGAGTGTGCGCTGGGTGTGAGGACCAGGTGCAACGCCAAGTGGCTTCTCCAGTCTGATGACTATGTGGACCATGGGCTGACACGCCAGGAGAAGCAAAGAAGTTGCTTCCTGGGACCCTGCATGTGCTGGGCAGCAAGTGACTGTCTGCCACAGGTGCTCTGGTCCCCAGCCTGAGCCGGGAGTGGGCCTCGCACAGAACCCCTGGCAGTGAGGGGAGCATGGCACTCACACTCAGGCTGCCTTCCTCTCAAGCCCAGCCTGGCAGGAGAAATGCATCAAAAACAACTGAAAGACGGCGGAGGGCAGCTAGACTTTTATTTGAGTTTTGAAGCTGTTCTCCTCTTGTTTCTTCACTCAAGGAAACACGAACATGCATTTCAGAAACAGACATGCATGCCTGTGAATGTTGGTCCCGGGTCCCAAGTGGCTTCTGAAGCTAGGAGAGCCAGGACAGGACTCAGCAAGACTCCCAGAAAAGGGGCTGGGGATATAGCTCAGTTGGTAGGGAGGTTGCCTTACACGAACAAGGCCCTGAGTTCAATCCCCAGCACCACCAAAAAACAAAACAAGAAAGACTCCCAGAAAGGAAGCAAACAGGGCAAATGAGAGGTCTGCCCAGCATCTGACCAAGGCCTGCCCCCAAAGAAGGCACAGGGGTACACAGAAGAGCAAGCCCCAGGGCAGCCTATACCTGCAGCCCTCGACCTGCCTGGTTATTGCTAACAGATGCTCAATCGCGCACTGTCAACGGTGCTTCCAGACCTAGCCAAGACAGACTCCCAGAGCTGGAGGGCTCCAGACCTCTGAGGTCTTGGATTGCAGACCCTGGGAGACAGGGCCATAATCCTTTTTCTCATTTTAAATAGGTAGCAGCTGGCATGATGCTGGCACCTAGGAGAAGCCAAGGCATGGGACATCTACACATCAGAATTACATGCACAGTCCCCTTCTGTTTACCGTCTCAATGGCTCCTCCTGACCCTCCAGATGCTGACAGCACACAGTACACATGACAGAGTGGTGGTGAGAAAGGTCCACAACAAACAGGCCCCAATGCCGCCAAGTTCCTCATCATCAGCATAGGGGCACAGCAGGAGACACCACAAACAGTGCACAAACAGAAAGGAACCTCAACAAGTGGGTAAGGCATTCTCCAGCTCACAATCCACCCCAATTTGTAATTTTTCTCACCAATAAGCCTCCTAGAACAGTATCTGCACCGCACTGCCCAGCCTTGTGTGGACACTTGTGGGCCAGCACACTGCTAAGCTGTGTGTGCTTGTGGGGATATTGTATTCTCTGTGCCCACTGTTTGTTCTTTCTAATGCTCTTTCCCTGCCTCCTCAGCCCGAGACCCCAAGGCCTGGGCAAGTGGTAGCATGCAGGCCTCCCTGCCTGGGCCTGGAGGATCTGCTGAAATGCTGGCCGGTGCCTTCTGCACCTCTTTTCACAACACAGCCACCTGCAAAGGAGCTTCTGTGTGCTGCTGGCCCTGCCCCATCACCCCACCAGAAGTCTGCTTCCTTCTCAGCATTCCCAGCACCTACAGCAATCCTGGGAATGCAGGGGGATGAGTGGGTGGCTGAGCAGAGGAGCTGAGACACTCTGATGGCCCACTTCCAGTGCTCCAGCGTGCTCCTGACTTCAGCTCTTCACCCACACGAGTGTCCAGGCCACCGACAGCCTTCCCAGAAGAAGGCTCACCACTGCCAGCCTCAAAGACCAGCCTCCATTGGACTGCTCTCCTCTCATTTTTGTTAAACTGGCACAACAGACAGTTTCCAAATGGCTGGGTGAGCCCCAGGTCCACACATTCAGAAAGAGGCCCCAGTGTGGCTTCTTGCAGCTCAACATGCTTCCATTGCTAAAGCATCAAGGTCCAAGAGGGTAAAAAGAGGAAGTTTCCGAGCATGGATGCAGAAAGCCCCAAAGCAGAGCCCATGAAACAACTGGATGCCTAAAATGTTAAGCTCAGGATGAGTGGGTGCTGCAGTCCAGCTTCAGCTCTCCCAAGCCTGCCTGCCACAGTAGAAAGTGCCCAGTGCTAGGAACAGTTGTAGACAGGCAGAAAGGGAACATGGGGAGAGGAGACTCAGCCCAGGAACAGGAAGACTAAGAGCTCCGTCCTGTACACAGGGGAGCAAGCCACCAAAGCACAGCCCATGCCGGGAAAACTGGTAAGCTGGGCTTCATTGAAGCCAAGAACATTTGTGCTTCGAGACACCATTAAGTAGAAGAGCCACAAATTAGAAGAAATTTGCAAAAAACATAGCTGATAAAAGACATATCCACAACAGATAAAGAACTGCCAAAGTCAAGACCACAAGCCCAGTATAAAAGTAGGCAAAAGCTTTTTAATGGAGATTTCTCCAAAGGTGGAGGAATGGCTAAGAAGCACATGACAAGGTGTCTTACATCATCAGTCATCAGGAAACACAAGTTAAAACTTCAGTGACAGCACTCACACTCTGGACACAGAATCAAGAGGGGCAGTCACCAGGGCCGGGGTACGAGAAGTTGAGGCTCACGTGCTATGGAACAGCAGGTCACAGTTGCTAAGGGCTGGGCGTGGTAGCCACGCCTGTCATCCCAGAGATTTGGGAGGCTGAGGCAGGAAGATGGAAAATTCAAGGCCAGTCTTGGCAAATTAATGAGACCCCATCTCAAAATAAATAAAAAGGCCTGGGAATACAGCTCAGTGGTAGAGCACTCCCGGTTCAATCCCCAGAACAAGATGCCAATGGTTCCCACACCCCCGTGGCCCCATTAAGTCCACTCCAGTTCGAGAGAGAGACACACACAGATTGGACCCTGAGAGCTCCTGGCAGCTTCACTCTCCTTCCTTGAAAGCTGGAAACCACCTGAAGTCCTTTGACAGGTGAAAGGTGAACAAACTGCCTCTCATCCATAAAGAGACCACTTCTCCATAAACACAGCAGCACCAACCACAGTGGGGACCAACGCCAACTGCACCATGCGAAGAAGACGGACACAGAAGGAGGTCCTCTGCCAGTCCCTCTCACTGCAATCTCAGCAGGAACAAAACAGCACGGCTGGAGAGCAAAAGGGTAGCACCGGGGGTGGGACGTGGGGACTGACGTGCCACGCAGTGACTGCAGAGGGGGCACGCGGCTACACGTCTGTCAGAACGCGCCAAGGCAGAAGGCCTACCGTGCCAAAGCTTACTAAACACATGTGATGACTCTTAAGTAAGCCAAGTCACATGCACAGAGCACCCCACTCAAGGAGCCTGACTGCACCTGCCACCAGGGAGAGCCTGGGGACCACGGGAGTAGAGGCAACACTGAGCATCCATGCAAAGTCCCCAACAGGCAAGGCAGTCCCTGGCACTGGACCAACAGAGCCAGCTCCTCTGGGGCTGAGAAGGGTCATGGGTGTGGCTGGTCTTCTGCCATGGGTGCTGTGTGTTCACTGGTGAGAACCACAGACAGGCACACTGAGAGCAGCTCTCCTGTGTGTGCTTGGCCCTACACAATCCAACCCTCAAAAATAGAATGTTCAAAAACATGAACAAGAAGAGGGTGACACCTCAATTTGTGAGGTTTCATATTTACACTGGACACAGTTACAGGGTTTGTTACTCTCTCAATTGTTATTTGTTTATCTATTTATTTATTTTAGTTAAGGACGGACCTTGATTTTGTTTATTTACTTTATGTGGTGCTGAGGCTCGAACCCAGTGCCTCACACATGCTGGGCAAGTGCTCCACCACTGAGCCCCAGCCCCAGCCCCAGCCCCAGCCCCAGCCCCTCTCAATTGCTTTGTACATGGGTGACTTTACAACAACCAATAGCTCTGCTCTGTCTTCAGACAGAACGGAAGTTGCCAGGGACAGGCCCCAGGCTCCCCAGACACCCAGTAACTTCAGTCAGGCTCTGCCCTGGAAGACGAAATGCCACTACTCCATTAATGGAAATGGCCTGGAAGACCTGAGAAAGGCCCCTTTTGCTTGCCAGCGTCAAGGCAGTCAATGCCACATGGGTCTCCATGTGGACCACAGAGACAAAAAAAAAACAGAGCTGCCACACAAGCAAGACCAGGCTGGAGTCATGGACAGCACCTGAGGACTCAACCGTCCTTCAGCATCCTGAATCCAGAGGAAAACATGTCTGCTGAGAGCTGGGCAGTGGGCAGGTTCCCAGCCCCCGAGTCCACAGGTTGTTGCACACTATCTGACCCTCTGTGCAGGCAACTGGCACTGGAGGCTTTGCCCTTGGCCACCGGGGGAAAGATACATGTGGAAGGGAGGCATCCACCCCCTTCTCTCCTACACTGAGGGCCAGAGAGGAAGGAACAAAGAAGAAAAAACTGTCGTGAACTTTACTCCTAAGTCCACCACTGCTCCCACAAGCAGCCAACAACACCTGAAACGCAACACCTGCTTCCCTCGTACGTAGACCCCAAGGAAGACGGGGATAGTAATACCCTCTCTTTCAAGTTGCAAGGGGCCTATCCTCCACAGCTGTCTCCCCAGGAGCTGGGCAGGCTATACAGATGCAGAATGTGGAAAGGCAATGAGCCAGGGCACCCAACATAACAGCATGCACACAGGAGCCCCCTGCATGCCCTGCCCACTGGTACAACACACCTACCACACAGCCGCAGTCTGCAGGAAGTCAGGGAAGATCCTTAGGCAGCAAGCCCAGGCCTTGCGAAGGCCAGGCTGGACACCCACTGTCCGGCTGAGGTGAGGGTGAGCAGGCTGAAGCTGTGTAGAAAGAGCTGTCTGGAAAAACTGAATGGGCAGAGGGAGATGGGCTGTAGTCCACACCAGGGCCAGAACCAGAATTTCAGCACAAATTTAGAAGACAGAGAAACGCACAACCACCCCACACCAGGCCTTCTGTCTGGGGTTCATGTCAAATCAAACTCCAAATTATTAAGGCAGCTAGTGCAGCTTACCTAGTCTTCTTTGCCTGGCTCCAGAGGAGGACTGCAGAAGAAGCAGCGGGGTCCAGGGGCCTCAGTACCCCTTCCCTCCCATAACCTTAGGTTCTTCCAGGATGGGCAAGGAGATGTGAGTGGGGGTTCATTTTCATGGTCTAGACACATCCATGTGCCAGGGAGGTGGAGCATGAGCCCCACACTCACCTGCACAGAGTCCCAGGTGGGCCACACATGTGGAGGTCAAACAAGCACAGTGCTCACTAGGCTTGGGAGTTCACAGGGCTCCAAGGCAGGTCCACGGCAGCAGGGGACTTTGTGACCCTGCCTGTCATCAACTCCAACACCCTGTTTCACCAAGCTGCTCGGGCAGAGGAAAGGGCAATGGCAGGCTCTGCCAAGCCACCCCGCCCTGCCTGACTGGTATAAAAACCTCAGCTGCAAAATTTATCCCAGGCCAGTCCCACAGGACTGGAGCCTCACATGGGTGGGAGGCAGAGGCTGTGAGGACAGCACAATGGAGCAGAGCTCACAGGAGCTGGCCCACCCACGGGCTGGGCTGCGAGGCCTCCCAGTGCCACCCTCCATGTTATGAGCTAGGCAAGGGTCTCCCACAGCAGCCGTATGGAAAGTGATCTAACAGAAAAACTGGAAATCAATGAAAGAACCTCTCATGGAGACGCCAGTGGGAAAGGACAGGGTGTTCTGCCAAGAGGGCTGGAGAGGTCTCCACACAGAGCTCCCCACAGAGGGTCAAGGGTCTAGGAATACCATCTGCCACAGGTCAGGGAAGAAACCAGGGCCACTTCTGCAGAACTACAGCCTGGCCTCAGGAACGCAGGAGGCACAGCCCTGGCAGGGCAGCCTCTCGTGCACGCCTACAAAGCACACAGTTTGTCCCACCACAGCCAGGAGTGTGCCAGGGCTGTGACACCGCAAGACATGAGTCACCAGCCAGAGCAGGCCCCAGATCAATACCAACCACATCACTGGTCAGCACCTGGCACTGTCCTTGCCCTGCTGTAGATGCCTGGTGAGGGACATGCCCAGGGTAGACCCCAGGCCTGGTCAGGCTGTACAGAGGAAGAAGAGGCAAACAAGCAGGCAGGAGGCTGGCCAACCCAGCTGGGAGCCCAGACAGCAGCCCCTCCAAGGCACAGTCCTCTCTAATTGGAAATGCTGCTTTTGTCTCTGAAGTTGGAGGGACGGTGTCAGAACCCGCAGGCCACACATTCCAAGGGTGAGAGCAAGTCAAAGGGAAAGCAGTGCAGGAGGCGCAGCAGCCACCCTCTAGATTCCTAAAGGGGGGCCCAGTGACCGAGAGGACAGGGCTTGCAGAGAAGCTCAGCACGAAGCACCCACAGAAACAAAAGGGACCAAAGAAGACCATCTGCTGCCCCACCAGGGGCCTGAGCCTGACCCAGCACCCCAGTGAGTGCATGGCAAGTCAGCTGCATGGCCGTCTCCCTGAGCCTGGCCCAGCTCCAGCCCTCAGCCTAAGCTTGCTCAGGACACTTTTGGACTCAAATCTCCAGGCCTATCTTGATCCACTTTCTGTTGCCATAACAGAATACCAGGAGCTGGGTAATTTATACTAAGCAGATTTACTCAGCCTCTGGTTCTGAAGGCTGGGGAGCATGGCACCAGCACCTGGAGAGGGCCTCTGAGCTGCCCCATCCCATGGCAGAAGGATGAGGGCAAGGGAGGACCAGAGGAAGCAGGAGGGGACAGAGCTGCTGTTAGGACAAACCCACTCTTACAATAATGCCATTAACCCTCCCAGAGGGCAGAGCCCTCACCTCTTTAAGGACCACCCCCTAGCACTGTCACACTGGGGGCCAAGTTCCCGTGAGCTTTGGAGGCACACTTGAACCCCAGCAGCCTCCATCCACTCTAATGGCTCACAGGCTCCGGAAGGCCACCTAGGCCTATGACCTGTACACACGACCCTCCAAACAGCCCTCATCCCAGAACGCTCCCCTCACCTCCACCTGCCATTCCTCCAGCCAATCTGCCCACCCTCTCCTGGGGTTCTGTGGGCTCAGTGGGAGCAGGAAGTATGGCTGCTGTCTTCTGCTGGGTCCTGGGGAACCAGCCCAGGCCAGCAGCTGTCAACCCACATGTGAATGAGGGCCTCATATACAGAAGGTACCTGCGAATCAATACCAGAGAAATGACCACCACACCAAAGAAAGGGGTAATGGGCAAGGAGAAAAGGTCCCCGAAGGGAGAACCACAGGGTCAACGAGCACAAGAAAAGAAGGCTGAGGTCTCCAAAGCAGTACAACCAGAGACGATGGCTGCCACCTCTTCCCACAGCAGCAGGCACAGAAGTAGTAGCACCCTGCCCAAGGGCTGCCTCACAGAATGTTCCAGAAGGCAGGAACTGAAGGTCCTTCAGTGGGAAAGTCTAACTTTCGCAACTGATCACAGACACGCAGCCGAGAATGGCTATAAAGAAGGAGAGGACGAAGCTCCACGCACAGGATGACCTCGCTGAGGTAAAGGCCCGTGCCCACAGGGAGCAGGCCAGACAGAGCACAGTGTGGACAGTCTGGGTGCGGGTGGCCTGGAGGGCACAGTGGAGGGCACTGTGGGGAGCCTGGAGGTGGGTTTCGCTTTCCTTGATGGATTTTCCGTGATGCACACTGGGGCATAATGAAATTTGACACAGGTTTTACTTTCTTTGTACGTGCATGGATTACTGCAATTTCTCATAAAAATACAGCATCACTGTAATCAGAAGGAAATAATAGTTTAATTCTGAAGAGAGAGATGAAAAGGCCTAGAAATAAAATGCCAATAGTAGTCTTTTTTCCTGGTTCCAAATTCCAGTAAGCTTGCTGTTATAATTGAAAGATAAAATTTAATCCCTATATCCTAAAATAGATTTGAAAATTAGCAAAACTTTTGGTAGTCTGCTAAAAAGTCAGACATACACTCACCATGCCATCTAGCAATCCCCTCCTCACTGTTAACCCTCCAGAAAAGGAAACATATCTATTTCTTGAGAAATGGATTTGCCAGCAGGTGACTGAAGGAACTATGGTCAGTATAGCTGAAAAGTGGACACTCAAGTGTCCACAGCCAGAGAGCATGCAGCCTGCCCTGGCCACCTACAAGGGGTGGCTCTCGGAAGCAGGAGGAGCCTACCCTGGCCTACAACCACATGGCGGGCTCAGGGGGAGTAAGAAGACAGGCGTGGTGTGCACAGGAGCCCTGGGCTCACAACAGGAACAGCAGCTGTCCCTGAGTGCAGAGAGCCGCCAGGTGGTGCTGGGGCAGGTGAGAGACTCACGGGGGATGGACACGTCCCAGGGTTGCTCGCACAATACCACACACTTACTGAACTGTGTCTGGAAACTGGGGGGTTTTGTGGCTGTGTAAAGGACATCTTTTTTTTTTTTTTTTAAGAGAGAGAATTTTTAATATTTATTTATTTATTTTTTTTAAGTTTTCGGTGGAGATAACATCTTTCTTTGTATGTGGTGCCGAGGATCGAACCCGGGCCGCACACATGCCAGGCAAGCGCGCTACTGCTTGAGCCACATCCCCAGCCTGTAATGACATCTTAATCGGCAGCTTGCTTTCTCTCTCTCTCTCTCTCACACACACACACCACACACACACCTTTGCAACCCAATCCCAAAACTGCCAAGACCAGAGTGGGCCTGACTGCTGGGAAGACAAGGCGAGGCAACCCAGGCTGCAGCAGCCTGCCCCCATCAGGGGAGCCCCTGGCCCACTAGCACACCACCCACCCGAGCCTGGTTCATGAGGGAATACAAGAGTGTGGGTGAGTTCCTTTCATTTCTCGTTTTTTTCTCCTCCAAATGTCGTGTGTGTGTGTGTGTGTGTGTGTGTGTGTAATAGATGGACACAATAGCTTTATTTATTTATGTGGTGCTGAGGATTGAACCCAGTGCCTCACACGTGCTAGGCAGGTGCCCCAGCACTGAGCCCCAGCCCCAGGCCCCAAATGTCTTTTGAAGGCACGCATTATGTGTGTAAAGAGGAAAGATGCATGGGCTGGGGATGTGGCTCAAGCGGTAACGGGCCTGCCTGGCATGTGCGGGGCGCTGGGTTCGATCCTCAGCACCACATAAAAATAAAATAAAAGATGTTGTGTCCACTGAAAACTGAAAAATAAATATTAAAAAATTCTCTCTCTTTAAAAAAAAAAAAAAAGAGGAAAGATGCAAAGCCTCGGGAGGGACGGCACATGGGGAGCGCTCCTTACCTCACTGGCAGCCATCAACAGGCCTAGCTGTGCTATTCATGGGAACACAGGTTAACAGGGCCTTTCTGAAACCTGGAGCCCGGTCACAATCATCAGGGAAATTAAAGCTACAAGGACAAGCCCCAGTCAAGGTGCCTGAGGAGGAGACCTCCCTCTGAAACGAGCTCCAACAGTCCCCTAGCATTTTCCAAACGGTCTCTCAGGGTGATCCCAGAATAAAAGTCTCATCTGAGAGTCTTCACGGCTGGTGCCGAGAGGCAGACCCCAGCAAGCCTCGCCCTGCTGCCAGCTGCCTCTGAGTTCCTCCTTCTCCACATCGTTAGACCTTCTGTCTCTCCACACTGGCCTCCACAGAAGCTTCCAGAAGGGGACTCAAGGCAGGTATCTTTATTTCACCCTCACAGCTCATGCACTGGCCACTGAAGTCAATGCTGGAAATCTTCCTCGGACAGCACGTCAAAGGCTGTCTCAGTTTCCGTGCTGGAATTTGAATTCTTACTCTTGTTCAAGCAGATATGCCCTGGTTCTCTCTTGCTTTTCCTCTATGGAAATTTTCAGAACGCTTTTTCACTCCTGGTGTCCTGCCATGTCACGATTATGTGTCTTTCCTTCACTGAGCTGGATGATGGGCAGCCTAGTCAACCTGCGGGCCACCTCCTGTGACTCTAGAGAACGGCTGTGTCCGCTCCTCACACCTCTTCTCGGCCCCTGGCCTCATCTTTGCTCTCCAGGATCCCCGCCTGCCAATTTTGCTCGCTTGCTCCACCTGCTGGGAAGCGTGCCCCACTTCATCTTCCACGATCTTCAGAGCCCAGCACCCTCCCAGCACTCTGCACAGCTGTGTTTCTTCCTTCTCAAGGTTGCTCCGCAGCCCAAAGGTTCTGGGTAGACCAAAGATGGCTCTGTATTCCTCTGGTGCCTACAGCTGGCTCAGACTCTATCATGTGCAGGCACTCCCCAAAACACCTTGATCCCCAGCCCACCCATGTGACGGACACGCTTCGTGCAAAGAGGCCTCACAGGAGGCCATCTGGCTCTAGGGCAGGAGACGTGTCCCCTCCCGCCATGTCAGACCCCACTCTCTTACTAGAGGGCAGATGCAGGAGCTAAGACCCTAAGGACCAAAAGTGGGAGGGCTGTGGGCAGGGGAGGTGGAACATCCTCCAGGTTTGATTTGCATGGTGGTGACCCCCACTGGGCCTGGTGTCCAGGACAAACCACTGACTCAAACTCGTCCATAGGTCGGGTCCTCCTGCTTCTCACATCTACATCCAGAGCACCAGTAAGCTCCTCCTCAGAGGCGCAGGCCACACCCACCATGGGCTCATTCTATAGTTCTGCAGCGGATGGCCTCTGCTGGCTCAGCCCGGAGAGTCTGCGTTTCACACACTGGACATCCAGCTCTCCAGCTTCCTCCATCACTGGCTACTGTCTTCTCTCCCTCCTTCTTTCCTGCAGTTTCTGGCAGACCAGGAGAAGGTCCCATACACTGCAGTCCACCCTCTGCCCAGGACAGAAAGAGGATGCACCATGTGACGTGAGCAGCGGAAGCCATGTGGGCCCACTAGTTCTCACCCTCAAGGTCCCATACAACTGCTAACAGACGCCCACAACCACTTCTCCACTTGCACAGCAGGCAGCTAGTGAGGAAGCCACACTCCATGGCAGGAAACCTGGGCTGCAGCCCCTTATCCAGCACCTCTGCTGGGGCCCCATGGAGCACAGACTCGAGTCTGTTGGCATGGGCAGGATGTCCTATCCCAGCTCAGGTGGACTCTTGGGCCTATGTGGCGGGTGGGCAGGTGGCAGGCAGGCTCCATACCTGCCCCGACTCCCAGTCAGCAGGTGGGCCCTAGGCGGAGCCTCCCATGGCACGTACCTATGCAGTCGAAGGCCACGGTCTTCCCCCAACCCAGAAGGTTGAAGATTGCCTATCCTAAGCCACGGCCACACTCAAGTCCTGACTCAAGGTTTCAGAACGGACACACCATTTCCAAGGTGGTGTCAGAGACCAGGGACCACAGACCTGGCACCCAGCTGGGCTCTCAATCCAGAGCCCAGGGTATGGGTGGCAACTCAGTGTGTCCTGCACATGACAGGAAGGGCACAGCAAACCTGGACGCTGGAGACAAGGGGCTAGTGCGGGCCCTCTTGCCTTCCTCATACTGCTTGGACAGGATACCCTGTGCAAAATGCTACGACAACTGAGCAGCCTGTGATTCACACAGCCCCACCCTTCCAGTGGACAGCCATGGGGTCCCCAGTACTGGTAGTGATCTGGCTCCAGCCCAGGGCTCCTGCGTGAGTGAGCAGCAGTGGATAAACTATGAATGGGGTTGCTATCTACATATGGGACCTTGAACTCAGGTCAACCATAGAGCACAATCAGGGTCCCCCTGTAGAGGAGGGAAACTAATGCCATTCCAGAATATGCTAGGCACAGAGCCAGGAGGGATGGAAGTTTGGGGATGCAGGGATGGCCACAGTTTACTGGAAACCTTCAAACAAAATTCCAGCACTGCAGGTGAGAGTCAAAACAAATAAGGCCAGAGTAGTCCAAAGAAGACAATATCATTTGTACCTGCTGGACAGTCAGAAATGAAATGCTGATCCCCTAGCCATCAGTCCAGGTGAGCACTCAGGCCTTCACCACTGCTGGGGCAGAGGTGCAGACCCGGAGCCTGGTTATGCAGGCACACAGTGCAAACACCTCGTGGCAGTGGCTGCATGGTACTAGACCTCACTCCAGCTCCCCTCGAGGCATTCCACTTGCTCAAGTCACGGTGACCCTTTTCTCATCTTCTCTCGCTGACCGCGCAATGTGGCAGGGATAGCCTCTCCACACAAAGGGGGTCATACTCAAGTGGCCAGGCTGTAGTGGCTACCCCTTACACCTGCCTGGGTGGTCAGTTGCACCCCCTTAGAGAGATGGAACCCACCTACACACAGCTACATCACCCAGGCAGAAAAGAAACAGTGGCTGGTCCTTGTTTTCTCCTCTCCCTGGTGGGTCCCGCATGGGCACAGGCTGCCCTGGTCTGGGCCCGTGTGCTCCACTGCTATGGAGACATGCTGGGAAGACACAAATCTGGTCAAGCAGAGCCCCTGAAGGTGGCTGCCTCAGCTCCTTCTGAGGCATCTGAACCCTGTGGTCCTAGGCTCAGGGCTGGCTCACCCCACACTTGGCCTTCACTTGTCTTGGGAAGTTCCACCTCTGGCTTACCTCCCTCCTCCACCTCCCAAGCCTCACTGATTCAGGAGCACATCTTTAGATCACCCCACACCCCCATCAGGGTACCCATTTTCAGGGAGGTCTAATGACGGGCCCAAGGCCTCATTGTCTTGCCATCTGTCTGCTGCACGCTTCACTCAAAACCCATGTGATGGACATCCACTTCCCCAGTAGGAGCACTGAGGATGGGTGCGCCTCTGCACTGAGGCCCAGGCTGGCATGCAGGCAGCAAGGAGCATCCTGGCCAGGGCCACCTCACAGACTCCAGGCAGCAGCAGGGAGCCTGGGCCAGGCTGAAGGAGACACCAGAGAAGGACCCAGTATAGCACCTGTGTGGCATGCTGTGGTGGTCATGAAATGCACCCTAGATCCCAGTGCATGTCACTACCCTGGGCCAAGCAGCCAGCCCTGCCACCAGAAAGCTGGCATTCCCAGGGGCAGAGACAGCATACGGAGAACTCAGTGGATTTCAGCTTATACTTGCTATGGAAAAGCATGTGAAGGAAAGGTGGAGAGACAGGCACCATGACACGTGCCTGCCATCTCAGCTACTAGGAGTGCAAGTTCAAGGCCAGCCTGGACAGCTCAGTGAGACCCTGTCTGAAAATAAATAAAAAAGGCTCAGTGGTAGAGCCTCTGCCAAAAAAAGGGCGGGACAGGGAGAGGTGACCAGGGCAGGAGGAGTGTCCACCAGAAGTGGGAAGTCAGGGAAACCTCTCTGGGAAGGGGACATCAGCACCAAACCTGAGGAATGGGAAGGCACAAGCAGGCTGAGGCCCCAGGGCATAAAGGAGAGCAGAAGGATGGGGAGACTTGAGAGCCATGCATGGGGCAAAACCCAAACACACAAGGAACTCGCAGAAGTTGAGAGCAAAAATTAACTCAATTTAAAAATGGGCCTAAGGTGACATTTTTCCAAAGAGGAGGAAGATGAGGATGAGGAATGGCACCTCAATATTTTTACTGGGCAAGCAGAAGCTCTGTCCCATGAGCCCTGTTTGACAAATAGGCCTAGAAACAGTGGCTCACCCCAGGCACCAGGCACCCAGCACCTGGAACATAGACACTAAGACCATTTCCCATGACCAGCAACCAGCACAGCTCAGTTCTAGACACAGGGCAGCAGGGGCACAGACAAACCTGGGCCACACTGTCATAGCAGAGATGACAGGACCGTTCTAGGGCCCAGCAAGCCAGGGCCCCAGCCAGGACAACATGCTCACTGGCTGACCAGGACAGCTCCAATCCATGAATGCACATGCACACCTTAATGCTCATCAGGTACTTCTAGAGGACCACAGGGATCAGTGAACTAAAATGGAAAGGATCAAGCACCTGCCCTGATTTTTGTGGGTTGATCGGCAGCCAGCAGGAAGTAGTTCCTTTTCAGAGACACCTTCCAGCTAATAAGGAAGAAAGACAAGGAGAATGTCATGCCACCATGAGCAGGTTCCAGTGACTCCAGGGCTCTGGCAGAGGGCAACGACTCACACTGTCCCCAGAAGAGGTGGCCCATCTCATACCGAGGAAGCACCCACACTTGTGAAGAGCTCTGGGTCTTGTCAAAGTACAGGCCCATGTAAGTCCAGGGACAGAGAGACGTGGTGAAGAGCACAGTCCAGATGGGGCGAAACACGGGCATGACCTGGCTTCCTCCACAGAAAAGCACAAGGAAAGAGCACACAGCTCAGGAGGGCCTGGCGGCAGCACAGGCAACACAAGCCAGCTGCAACCTGGAGCTGAATGTGGGTCTCCACTGGAACAGACTGAGGGAGGGAGCCAGAGAGGGAGAGACAGGGAGGGAGGAAGCAGAGCTGAGCAGTCACCTGGAAGGGAGGGAGGAGGCAGGGACGGGCCTTACACTGCCAGAACACCTTGACACAAGCTCTCCTGAACCCCAGGACACCATGCGATGAATCTCACGCCGCCAACACAGTCACACATCCTCCAGACCCAGTGGCGCCACCCTGCCTGCACTGTCCTCAGAGCCAGCCGCACAGATGAGGTCACTGCCACTTCCTTCCTTCCTCACAAGCCACTTCAACACAAAAAAAACAGCCCTTCCAAGACTCCTGTCACCACCCTCCAGACACCCAGGACACCATCCAGGGCCAGGCCCTCCATGTTTCTGGAAATAGCCGAAGAGTCTGCTTCTCGTGGATGAATGAGATGGTGCCAATTCTGGGAGAAGCGCTTCTCCCTCTGCAGTGGTGCACACATGGGTGCACCCATATGGACAGAGACAGGGCTATCAGTGCTCCCAGGTGACAAAGTTGGTGGTGGGCAAGCAGAAGCTCTGCCCCATGAGTGTGCCTGGGGCAGTTCTGGATGCCAGGAAACCTGGAAGGCTCCTCAAGCTCAGATGGGCAGCTGGCCCCGGCCACAGAGTTGTGGGCCAAGAGCATCTTTCTAGAGAGGTTCTAGGTACGGCCCGCCTTGCTATGCCTTTTGCTCCCAGGAAGGACTCTGCTACAGGGGATGCTGACACAATGGCAGGCCACAACACCCAGGTCTCAAGCTGTGCAGAGTCAGACTCACAGCAGGTTTCCCACAAAGGGAACCACTAGGGTCCTCAGAGGCCCCTGGCTATGCACATGCCTGCATGAGACAGGACTGGAGGACTCAGCATGGGACAGGGTGGGGGGTTAAGGTGGGAGCCGGTGTCTGGTGCCTGGCTAAAGAAGGGAGGATGAGACAGGGCAGATGTACAACCCACCTCCACCCCAGGAGAGGAGAAGGGATCAAGAAATGAGTAAACCCAGGAGGAGCCCCATTTTCCTTCCTTCCAGACCAGCCCAGAATGCACAAGCATCAGACCACAGTGCCAGTGACCAAGTGCCCAGGCTCCAGGCTGGGGCAACTCAGGGAAGTGAAAGATGTGCCTGCTCACTCCCTCTCCAGGAGAAGAAAAACAGAATGAATGAAAACCTGTGTCCAAGCCTGGCCCAGGAGGCGAGGTGGGTCCTGGGAACACTGTGTAAAGGGAGACTTGTGCCAGGCGCTGCACTCTAGATGGGACTCCCTTTCAGCCACAGCTGCTCCCAGAATCTGGCATGGCCTGTCCCATCATACATTGGACAGACTCTCAGGGTGTGGGAGGTGGAAGTGGCCAGAGTGGCATTATTGCTTGTCTGCTCTGCCCAAGCAGGTCTGCATCCCTCTCACCAGCAATGGTGACCACAGGGAAGTGTCTGATCAGGAGGGGCAGGGCAAGGGGCAGTGCCAGTGGGGAGGTGCCATGGTCCCAAGCTGCTCTCGCACAGCATGCCTGCTACAGGCCGCAGCTCCTCTTACAATGTGGTCTCTTTGGTGCCCTGGGACACCAGTCATGCTTAACCTCTGCGGAGGGTTCCTGCCAGGGCCATTTCCTCAACTCCTCCTCTCCTTCACAAGGATGCATGAAGAAGGCAGCCTCAGGAATCAACTGCCAAGGCCAGACCCAGGAGCCATGTGCACGCAGTCTAGCTACTGGAGCCTGCCCAGCTCCCCTGGACATGCTGGGGGGCTCCTCCAAACAAGTGGCTAGGCAGAACCTCCTACCAGATGTCCTAAGCTATAGGCAAGCTATGCACATGGGAAGGACCCTTTTTGCATCTCTGGGGTGCCAACCAGAACTGGGGAAAGGCATGTGAGGCCAGGGGCATCAGTGCCCATGTCCACGTAGTTCTCCATCCTCACTGAGCACTCATCCACTGGGCACCAGCCCCAGTGAAACCCTGGGACATGGAACCCAAGAACTAACTGGCCTTGCTTCCCAGGGGAAGGCCAGCACATGGAGCCCAGGAGAAAGCAGAGCTGTTACAGGCAAATACTACATTGGGAGGACACCCAGCGTGTAGCTGGATGGGAATGAGAGGTAGGGATATGAATCTGAGTCCTTTCTTGGCAGCCTCTGGCCACCCAAGTAGAAGAGCAGAGAAGAAGGACTCTGGTACTGGCCAGAGACATGGGATATAGGTCAGAGGGACAAGCCACTACTGGGGAAGGGTAAGCCCTGGAACCTGTGAGGTACGTCTAACTGTTGCCAGGCTGGGGAAACCTGAAGACTGGCGTGAACTCCAGGGCATAATAAGACGTCACACCAAAACCAGGAGTTCAGGAAGAGGCTGGGCTGCTCTAGAAACTGAGGTCGGCACTTCCATCTCTTAGTCAAAGCGGGTTCAGCACAACTGTCAAAATTGGCAACACAGGGCGGAGCCCTGACTCCAACAGGCAGCAAGGAGACTGCCGCCCTGTGGACAGCTCAGAGCCAGGCGCCACTGAGCTGGCAGAGAGGAAGGGCAAGTCCTGACTCGCTCCCACTCACAAAGGCTGCTTCTGGAGCCTCTCCCAGAGAAGCCTGGTTTGTGACGGTTACGTCCAGGTGCATTTATCTGGGGGCTACCTATGGCTTCAGGGCCTTCTCTGCACTGAACCAGGGTCAGTTGCAGTCACCAAGCTCCTTGAGCATCTTCTCTCCTTCCTCAGTCCCACTGTCTTCCCATCGCCAAGGAAGGGGCCATCCCATGGTCTCAGACACTGGCCTGTTAGTGTGCCTCAAGGTGAGTGGGGCCTCCAGAGAGCAGCGCTGCCCCTGCCCCTTAGGCCACCATTTAGGGACATGCACTGAGGTGCTAACCCTCAGGCTAGCAGGATTGGGAACTGATGGCCCTCTTCCTCCCTCCATTTCCCCAGCCCTTGCACCAGCTGTTCCCACGAGGTTCCCCACACACCCCACCCACACCAGACGGCCATCAGCACGTGCGGACGGGGTCTGTGTCTCCAGGCTTCCCTGGCTCACCCCCCATGCAGCCAGGGCCATCTGCAAGGCCTCTCCATGGCTGCTCAAGCCCCTTCCCAAGGCACTGGCTCCTGCCTCTGGCTGCTGCTGGGAGTACTGGGCCTGAGTCTCACCCCTCAGGGGCTGCTTCTCTCTCTAAAAGGCAGCATCTGATGACCAGAGCTGCTCAACTTCAATGTAAACCAAACCATTCATCCTTTCCTGTATGTTAGTACTTTCCAGTCCTAATTAAGAAACCTTTTTTTAATCTAAGGGTCAAGATCTCAAACAGTGCCATCCCTGCCCCCCAAATATGATGCAAACCATAATGTGACCCATGGGTATAATTTTAAACTTTCAATGACCACATTTAAGAAGTCAAAGAAGCTGGGTGTGGTGGTGCAAGCTGGTAATCCCAGCAGCTTGGGAAGCTAAGGCAGGAGGATCACAAGTTCAAAGCCAGCCTCAGCAACTCAGTGAGACCCTGTTTCAAAATTAAAAATAAAAAGGGCTGGGGATGTGGCTCAGTGGTTAAGTTAGGTGCCCCAAGTTCAATCCCCAGTACCAAAAAAAAGAAAAAAGGTTGGGGGGGGGGGGGGAAGCAGCTGTAGCAGCAGCAGCAAAAAAAAAAAAAAAGGTGAAATTGATTTTGATGTATTTTATTTAACACAAAGATCTAAAATATTACCCTCCTGACATGCAACCAATATGAAACGACACGAAGAGGACATCTTCCATTACTCTTTTCGAGTCCAGTGTTTTCTACAGGACTTTGCCAGAGGACATACTGGATACTCCTGGCACTGCGTTCCACTGGTTCAGCTCTTCTTTCTATGCTGTGAGGCTTAAATTTAAAATCCAGAGTTTTTAAATACCGACAGATACCCAGCATGGCTCATCAAGGCTTGCAGTCAGCATCTCTCTCTCCCTCTCCTCTCTCTCTCTCAGTCTCATTGACATCTTTCACTTAATTCCTGTTTTCACAGAATCAGCCTCTGGCCAACAAACCTCTCCTTGAGGCTTCCCCTCCTGTCTGGCTGGCCAAGCACCATCTCCCTCCTCCTCCCACCACATGGTTTGTCAAAGGCATGCTGAAGGCTCAAAACTGCTCTGGCCTATCTGCATCTGGCAAGTCTTGCAATACTTGTGTTATCTTTCAGTGAAAGCCATTTTCTAAGTCTTTGTCCCACCAGTTACTCAGAAGTGTGCTTCTATAGTGACCTCTAAAATGAAACTACAGAAAGAAATTGAAGACCTCAGAAGATGGAAAGACTTCCCATGCTCATGGATAGGCAGAATTAATATGATTAAAATGGCCAGACTTCCAAAACAGTATACAGATTCAATGAAATCCCCATCAAAATACCAATGACATTCTTCATAGAACTGGAAAAAGCACTCCTAAAATTCATTTGGAAGAATAACAAGAGGCCCAGAACAGCCAAAGCAATCTTGAGCAAGAACAGCGATGAAGGAAGCATTACAATACTCTATCTCAAATTATACTACAGAGCTACTGTAGCAAAAACAGCATGGTACTAGAATCAAAATAGATATGAAGACCAATGGAACAGAGGCACCAAGACAAACCCAAATACTTACAACATCTGATTCTTGATAAATGTGCCAAAAATGCAGGCTGGAGAAAAGACAACCTTCTTAACAAATGGAACTGGGATACTGGATATCCCATTCAGAAGAATGAAATTAGATCCTTATCTCCTACCTTGCCTGGAAGTAAAATCAAAGTGATCAAAGACTTGGGAATTAGACCAGAAACCATGCAACTGTTAGAAGAAAACATAGGGTCAAATACTCTATCATACAGGTGCAGGCACTGACTTCCTCAACAAAACCCCTAAAGCTCAAAAAATAAAACCAAGAATCAATAAGCGGGAAGCCATCAAACTAAAAAGCTTCTGTACAACAAAGGAAACAATTAAGAGACTAAAGAGAGAGTCTACAGAATGAAAAAAAAAGAAAGATCTTTGGCAGCTACTCTTCTAACAGGGGATTAATATTCAGAATATATAAAGAACTCAAAAAATGTGATGCCAAAAAACAGATAACCCAATTAATAAATGGGCCAAAGAAATAAGTAGAAACTTCTCAAATGGAAATAGAAATGATCAACAAATATATGAAAAAATGTTCAACTTCTCTAAAAATTTAGGGAAATGCAAATCAAAACCAAGATTTCATTTTAATGGTTACAAACAATAATAAATGCTGAAGAGGATGTGGGAGGAAAGGTACATTCATACTTTGCCAGAAGGAATGTGAATTAGTACATCCATTATGGAAAGCAGTGTGGAGATTACTCAAAAATCTAGGAATGGGTCCACCATACAACCCAGCTATCCCACTCCTCAGTATTTATCCAGAAGAACTAAAATCAGCATAGTGTAGTGACACAGCCACTTCAATATTTAGAGCAGCACAATTTACAGGAGCCAAATTATGGAATCAACCCAGAAGCCAACAACAGATGAATGGAACAAGAAACTGTGGTATATAAACACAGTGGAGTTGTACTCAGCCATAAAAAAAAGGGAAAAAATACTGGCATTTGCTGGTAAATGAATGGAAATCGAGAGAATATTTTAGAAGAAATAAACCAGACTCAACTCAGAAAAATCAAGAGCCAAATGTTCTCTTTCATATGTGGAAGCCAGAATAAAATAAGGGAAAGAAGGTGGTAGGGAGGGGAGTGGATATCTTAAAGATCTGAGAGAGATCATGGGAGTAGAGGAAGGAGGACAAGAAGAGAGGAAGCAAGGGAGAGGGTAGAAAGACGGCATGGAGTCAACAAGAGCTGGTCGCACACCTACATGAACGTACCAAAAAGAATTTCACCTGTATACTACTGACGTATGTGTGTGTGCATACACATATATGAATAAAAAAAAAATCAAACTTAAATAGATAAAGCTGTGAAGGGAAGATCAACAGGAGGAAAGGCCATGGGGGATGGGGGAAAGTGGGGGAGGGGAAAGAGAAGGGGGAAATGGGAACTGAAATCAAATGCCTTGCATGTATATTGTTTTGTCAAAATGAACCCAAATACTATGTATAATTATAACGCTCTAAAAATTTTTAAAAATTAAAAGAGGGGAAATATGATTCCTTATGTCTAAGCCTAAGGAGTTACTACCTCTGTCAATTTCCAGTTTAATGCTGCTTTGGTCAGGAGGAACACAGTTGAAGTAATTTCAAGACACTGAGACTAACTGAGGTCTAGGCCGGAATCTGCAAGTTTCTCAGAGTTCGTGAAGGGGCATATGGCCCACAGGTGGTATGCTCTCTGCTCCCTGAATCAGCCCAGATGTGTTCCTGGGCCACACACCTCATGCTGACTTTGGGCTAGAGCCAGATGAGCTGCAGGACAGAGCCCCCTCCCTGACATTACTGAAGGACTTTCCTGCAGCTCAGCCTGCATGGCTGCTGTGTCCTCCCCCAGGGCCCTGGGAAGAAGAGGAAGGGCACACCAAGACAACTTCCTTCAGGTGACTGGAAAGCTCCACCTGCCCCATCTGTCCAGGTCCCAAGGCTACTGGCACAGGTGGGCTGGAACTGAGGTACCCAAGAGCCAGCCCGAGAAGTCATGCAGGGTCTTTGTGCAGAAGTCAGGTAGGCAAATGGAAGTTCCAAGGCTGAGGACACGATTGAGCACAGGCCAGGTGAGCTAGTACAAGAAGGGATATCCGAGAGAGGGCTAGCCAGGCTGCAGCTGGCTGGGCACATGGGGTGAAGCTGGAGGGAGATGGATCTGGACTTCATCCCACAGGCAACAGAGTCTGCCAGAGGGTCTGCTAAGTAGGAGGATGACATGCTCAGTCTCTTCTATGATGGCTTTGTGGAGGGTTCAAGTCAATGACCAGGACACAGATCCCCTCTGCCTTAGTCACCTCTCCTAAGAGGAAGGGGCCACAAGGTGGGTCAGCCCAGGAAACCAACAGGCTTCTGGATCAGACCCTACAGCCAGGAGCTGGCCCAGGGCTTCAGGACACAGTGCAACCCTAGTCTCTCTCACCAGGGACATGGCCAGGGTCCTTATCTTAAAGGGTTTGATCATTGCTCTAGAGTCCTACAAATGTCATTTCAGGGAACATACTTTTTTTTTTTTTTTTTTTATCAGAAATGACATAAAATAGCAGTGCTAGGCTGGGGATAGAACTCAGTGGTAGAGCACTTGCCTAGCATGCAACATGCTCTGGGTTCAATTCCTAGCAGCACACACATACATACAAAGAAGACAGAAAGAAAAACTACCCACAGCAGTGCTCCCGTCCCATCAACTGCACCTAGCAAGGAACACCAACGCTCAGAAGGGCAAGGGCCCAGGACTTCCTACCTGTCTGGGATGGGAGGACCTGGCTGTGAAGACAGAAGAGTCAGCAGAGAGCACTGACAAGCCTGGGAACAGCTTTGGGTGCCTCTTGATCACACCCCTGGGCCACTGGATAAAAACAAAGCCCCAGAAAAAATGTAGAGACCGTGGCTGTGGGCAGGGCTACCTGACTCTGGAATCACCAGGCTGGGTGGGGCACTCCAGAGGTGGTTCCTCTGTCCCATGAGGACCAAAGCACAGCACCGCAGGAACAGCCCTACACCACAATCCACTACACTTCACCACACCTGCAGGTACACAGAACACCTGAGCCCAGCACCCTCACTGCCTGCAGGGCCAGGAACAAGGTGAAATCTTACAAGGAGCCCCTCCTCCCCTAAGCAAATGCAGCTTGTACTGCAATGGCTGCAGGCACAGTCGCTGCCTGCCAGCCAGGGACTACTATGCTCACACAGCAGAGGCAGTGAGGGAGACCCAGACCTGACACAATAACCCACGTCACAGCTCCGGACACAAGAACACTGTGGCCTGATCTGTGGGACAGCCAAGGCGATGCCTTAGACCACTGTGTGCTAGCCTCAGTCCGTCCCATCCCATTTGCCTTGCTGTGCTGGCAGGGGCAGGGAGGACACTGGGCACAAAGAGGCAGATGTGAGATGGGCAGGCGCTGTCAGCAGACCTCCCTTACCAGCCCTTTGCTTGTGTGCCATTCCACCCACATGACTCCCAAATGTGGGCTGGACAACTGGACGGCCTGGAACATTGCCACGTGCACATGAGAGCTGTTCAACCCAGAGCATGGGGGGAGCCTACTGGAGGTGGGCAGCTATGGGCCCCACCCAGTGCAGCCACTGTCACCTCCTGGAGTGCAAGCTGCACAATAGCCTGGACTAGACAGGCCTCCCCTCCAGTCTTCCTGGCGGGGACACAAGCATCTTACACCCCGTGACTGCTTACTGGCTGTAGGACACAGCTTTAGCTCAAAATTCAGAATGACTGTCCCTGGTAACGGGATGGTTTGCTTTTTGCTTTCTGTTCTTTTTCTATGCTTCTTATTTCTGTGATAGACATGTAATGCCAAGTCCCACAAGACAAGACCTTGTCCTGTTTCGGTGTCATGTGCACAAGACTCGAGGCACACCCATTAGCATTCCACAAGTGCAATGGAGGGTCCTGAGTGTGTCCCCACAGCAGGCTATGGGAAGAGAAGTGGGGGCACACAGGCTGGAGGGCAAGGAAGCAAGCATGGGGTGGAGGAGTGTCATTAGGCTGGCCTCTCCCGGTCCCTCTGACAGCAGCACATGGACCACCAGGAAATGGCATGTCTACACAGACACAATGCAGACTCTCGAGGGAACTCACACCGCAAATCTGTCTTTCTAAGCTGCCAGAAAGGACCCAGTTCCACCCAAGACTGGTGGCATCTTTCTGGAAATTGCCCCTTCTTGTACTGACACAGTGGAAGGCCCTGGTGGCCTCTCTTATGCACCTTCCCTTCTGTCCTAAACATCAACATGAAACACAACAACAGTAACAATGGCCACCTCACCTTCCTTCCTGGCCGCAGGTGCTGGTGCTATGCTGGGAGCCCTGCAGGAACTGGCTTGCCCCACCCTCCGCAGGCAAAGAAAACAGCTTATTCCTGCGCCACAGGTAGAAAGCAGTCAGTGAAAAGGGGTGCTGTGGAGGTTACCTGCCAGGGCCAGCAGCAGGACTCTGTCCTGACCACTACACCCTCACCAGCCAACCCACCGGACACCGTTGCAAAAGCACTCACCCAGATGAAGCCAGCGCACCAGGTATCCTGCTGCTGAGCCCACAGTGCCCGCCACTCTGCTGTACAGGGCCTGCCTTGGTGGCACCAGCTCCTGTGTGTCCCTCCCTCGTTAGGACTGCTGGCCTGTGCTGAGTTCTCACTCACTGGTGAAGCCCATGGGGTCTGCTGGGAGGTGCAGCCAAGGAACACGGCAGGGTCCATCAGGCTGTGGGCAATGCAGACACATGCAAGAGATAAGCAGCCCCTACAGCAGCTTGACCACCCAGCAAAGTGCACAGTCGCCAGTGGGACTTCTTAAAACACCAGAGCAGGCTGCTTGGCCAGCACGGCCCCTTCCTCCTTCACCCACAGGACGTGGCAGCTTCTTGGCATCCCGCAGTGCTGCAGCAGATCAGTCCAGGCTGTCAGAAAGCACAGTCCTTCAGATCTGGGCCTGGGGCACAGGAACTCTTCTTAAACAAGGAACCATCCCAGCTCCTCTCTCCAAGACATCTCCTTGTCTCGCGTGCCCTGACAAGGTGACACTTCCAGCCTGAAAGCCAGTGGATCTCAGTTCCCCAAGTCACAAATCTGTCAGGCCAAGCCCTGTGCGGTGGGCACTCAAAGAGGCCAGAGATGACACCTGGCCCTAGGGCCCAATGATGGCACAAAACTGGATGCCTGTCTTGCCCACTGAATCCTCTCACTTGGACCCCTCAGCCCGCAGGCTGACCTAATGTGGAGACAGCCTGACCAGGTAGGGAGCAGCCTTGCCCGGGAGGCGTATTTGTTTTAGCAGCTTCTAGTTAATGAGTAGCTGGTACTGGGTAGTGACCACCAGCTCCTCCCATCTCCCAGAGGAACCGAGGGCAGCCCAAGGGCACTGAGAAAGCCAGAACCCACCTAAAGCCTCCGGTCCGGCAGCCCATCAGAGTGGGTCAGCAGCTGCCTGCTGAAGAGGACAGCTGTACCTGCTGCCAGCTGGAGCCAAGCCTCTGCCCACTGAGTCTCCCTCAGACACCCTGGTTCTCCCAAACAACTGCTCGACAGAGTCAAGGCATCAAGCTGAGCTGCCAGCCCCACCCAATAGGACCCGCCAGTGTCCCCACAGCCTCGCACCCTTCGAAGGCACGTGAATTGGATGCTATTTGCAGGCTGTGGCATGGTGGTGGCACTAGCCTTCATCGTGGGAGGACAAGAACAAGGCAGAAGGAAAATCCCAGGGCAGCCTGCAGGCGCACAAACTGACCAGGGGCAAAAGCAGTTCAGGAGCAAAGACAAGCACATGGCAGAGGATAAACACTTCTTCCTCACGCCCTCCAGCAACCTTGACAGAAACTGGCCAGGACAAAGGGTAGCATTGCTTCCCAAGGCAGACAGATGGCCGGCCACTAAGGGAAGGGCCAAGCATCCAACATGGGCACGTGTCCCCATTCCAAAGTGAGGTGCCTCCTTTCAGAGGGCACTGTGGACAGGAGGGCTCAGAGCAGACGTCCATTCATGGGCCTCACTGCCTTGCCCTGCACCGCTGGTCACAGACCTGACCTCAAAAAATGCTGAGGGAGGGAAGGAAGGAAGGAAGGCAGGAGAAGAGCAGAGGGAGGAAACTAAAGGCAGGGCAGGCACGTGTCACACCTGCTTAGAAATCAGGGAAGAAGAGGCGGTCAGGAGGCAGTCAGGGCTCCCAAAGGAGTTGGGAAGGGGCAAAGGGCCTGGCATGGACCATGAGGCTGCATGTCCTTTGGGGAGCCATGCTGACAGGACCAAGCAGGACAGAGGAAGCAGATCTGCCTGCAGAGGGCCTGAAAGGCCAGGCTGAAGGCAGCACAAAGTCACCACAGGGAGGCACAGGGCAGCACTGCTGTCAGCAGAATGCAGGACACTTCTGTGGGAAAGCCTCCAGCCAGACAAACAGAGTGGGGACAGGGACAGGTGTTGTCCAGGTGAAGAGAGTAAGCCAGCCTGCTGCAGGCAGGCAGAGGGATGGTCCTTCTAAAACACTCAACCAAAGAATAAGGCAAGCCCCCGGGAGAGGCAGGCTGGGGCGAGCGCAGACGCACACTTGGCTCACCACATATCCTTGGTGCTTCTGTGCCGCTCCCACGGGTGCTGACCCTCGACTATGCGGGGCGACTGTGTCCTGTGAGGGCACACAAGGAGAGTTCCCAGAGTGACAGGTGGAAGAGTGGCCCCAGGTAAGAAGGGCGGCAGGTACTTAAGTCGGCCTCAGCAGCCCTCCAGCATCCACACACTGGGGTCAGATCCAATCTCCACTCAGGGACGGGACCAGGAAGTGAGAACCCAGATAGCCCCCTCACTCTCTGCCTGGCCATCTCCTTGAAGCAGAGCCTTTACAGAACTCCACTAGAAAGAGGCACCACCTCGGCAGTGCTCAAAGTAGCCACTCACACAACGGGCCGGCCCTCCAGCCCAGGCTTCTGTAAGGGGTGAGGACCCAAGAGCCAAGACGGCTCCACAATTGCCCCAAAAGAGCCAGTGGCGCAGAGTCAAGGTGCTGTGATCATGACTTGTCTGCTCTCAAGAACCAGTGCTGCCTGTGTGGGACAGGCTCCAGTGGAGATGAAGCCGTCCGCTCAGCGAGGATGGGTGAAAGCAGAGCAGGGGGCCCACATCTGGCTGCGCACTGCCCTCCACAGGGTGGAGAGGAAAGGCAGAGCTACCCTAGGGGAGCACCCAGGCCTGGGTGCTGGCTGCCTAGGCCCATATCCCACCAGGCAATTCCAGGCATATCAGAAAGGCAGCCCTTGCACACTTCAGGGGTCTGGGATGATGTGTGGAGGGCTAAAGTCCAGCTGTCACTTTCACCCTCTGAGGGCCCACACTTCCAGTGTAAGCAGCCTTTCTGAAATAAGTAGATATCAAGGCAACCGTAGCAATGGACAGGAACAGAAATGAGCTCTCCCCACCTCAGCTTAAGGGTACCTAAGACTGCCTCCTGACAGCCCAGCACAACACTCAACCCACCATGAGGACTCTCACACCCTCCAGACCCTGCTGGTAAGGTCCAACTCAGTCACTTCAAGGGAAGCACACAAGCTGCCCACCTGGGCCCTGAACCCTACTCTCCACACTGTCATGCAGAGGAATTAGTTTGCCTGCACCCTTTCCTGACTCCTCACCTGCCCTGGAAGGCTGAGAACTGTCACTGGCACTCCAGGGCTGCTGGGATCTTAGGAACAGCTGGCCCAGCATCCCCACTTGTACCTCCACTGCCCCTGAATGCCCTGTCAAGAAGCAGGCTGTCCCCTTCCACTCCTGCCCCCAAATCTGGGTGCTCTGATTCCTTGACCAACAAAAAGCTGTGGAGGTGAGGCTCTCATCCTCCAGCGCACCCACTGCGGTTCTTTTGGTGGAGGCCCAGCACCAAGAGCCTGAGAGCGACAGTGCCCGAGCAGGGTCCAGGCCCACAGGGGACCCTGGGCAGTACCGTGAGCACACGGTGTCCCTCACCATCATCCCCCCTGAGCTTGTGCAGAGCTCCACAAGTACAAGACCACAGAGAATCAACCAGGCTGACCTGAATCCAGCTCTGAGAAAAACAATGCCATTCCTCTGCTCACTATTTGTATTCCAGAAAACAGTTACTCTTTACTTAAAAATTTTAATATTAACATATTCTGGGTTCTCATCCTTTCTAAACGAATTAGAGATTTTTTCAATTTAATTTTTTTTTTTTTAGTTGTAGATAGACACAATACCTTTATTTTTTTTTAATGTGGTGCCGGAATCAAACCCAGTCCAGTGCCCTGTGTGTGCTCAGCAATCACCCTATCACTGAGCCACAACCCCGTCCCTCACTTTTAATTCCTAAAACAGTGAGTACTGATCATAACTATCTCCGCAAGCCCTGTGACCTGCAGAGTGTGAAGAGTCCTGGAGCGGAGTTGGAGAGCCTACTCCAGCTGAGGGGACCCTCCATGGGTAAGAGCCTTGCTCCACAGGGAGAGAGGCCTGGAGCAGACCCAAGTTCCCATGGAGAGGCACTGGAGCAAGGTCCTCCAGGCCGCCAGCCCCCCACTGCTGGAGGCAGCACAGAACAACCTGAGGGTGGGGGCTGGAGCCTGAGAGAAGAATCCTGAGTTAGGACGTTCCAAGGAGGCTGACGAGCAGGAGCCCACCCTGGCCCCAGTCAGGGCCTCAGAGCCACGCCAACGCTAGAGATTTACCTGTGTGCAGAGCCACAGCCTGGCCCCTGCCCCTGCGGAACACTGACCTGCAACCTCATGGAGCTGGCGTTTTACTTTTGGGAGTGGAACCCCTGAGCCAGCAAGTTGCGCTCCCTGAGCATTTGCCTAGCATGTGCAAGGCCTGGGTTCCATCCCTAACACTGGAGGGGGAAAAAAAAAAGAGTGTGAAATTGTGCTTTCTGCCCAGACCCACCACTGCTTCAAAGACACAGCCGATGACAACAGGGCATGTGGGGAGGACTCGCCGGCCCTGGCTGTCACAGTTCACAAGCCGAGCTGAGGCAGACCCACGGTGCTCTGCACACGTGCACAGAAACAGGGCCGGGAAACACATACTTCCTGTCTAGCCCTTATACCTGGGAGATCTACCACCGGATTCACCAGCCTAATATGTAAACATCACTATTCCCTAAACAATGCTATTTACACAGCAGTTAGTTTGTGTCAGGCATGACAAATCACCTAGAGATGACTAAGTACACAGGAGGGCCTGCATAGGTTCTATGCGAATAAACACCTTTATGTAAGGAACTCAGTCTTGAAAGGTTTGGTATTCCAGGGTCCTAGGACCAAGCCTCCCAGGGATACCAAGAGATGACTATATAAAATTGCAAGTTTATAATATTTCCCATTTAACATCATGGGGTCTTTGTTGGTTTATTATATTTCATATTATTTCATATTGCATCTTTTACAGGAAGGGGTCCAGGGATTGAACTCAGAGGCACTCGACCACTAAGCCACATTCCCAGCCCTATTTTGTATTTTATTTACAAATAAATAAAATTTGCTTACTGCCTCACCTTGCTGAGGCTAGCTTTGAATTCACAATCCTCCTGTCTCAGAGCCTCCAAAGCCACTGGGATTACAAGCATGCGCCAATGCACCCAGCTCATATCACATTTTTTAAAACCTGGTTAGTATGTGAAAGCTAGAGAGGAAAAAGGAAACGAAAGGTGGGGGCTGAGGGTCTCATGAAAATCAAAGGGAGATCAGTAGAGGAAAGGGATTAGGGGTGGAGAAAAGGAGGGAGGGGGAGTGCTGGGGAGTGATACTGGGCAAATTCTATCATTGTTTTGTATGCATGCATAAATACATGACAATAAACCCCATCGTTATGTATGAATATAATGCACCAGTTAAAAACCGTAGAAAAATGACAGTACCAGAAGAAAAGTAAATAAATAAATAGAAGCCTGGGTACTGGCACCACTGATGCATCTGTGTCAATCCACAACTCTCCTAAGACAGTCGCCAGAGATGAGCCCAACAGGACCTTGGCTGTCACCCCAGAGCCATGCTTAGGCTCCCTGCTCTCTTGTCTACGGCCTAGCCCCCCCTCCGCACGCCTGCCTCTCCACAGCCAGCAGGAAGTGCAGCAAGGCGCTGGCTCCACAGGAGCCAGTGTGAACACAGTCCCCTGGCTCAATCAGGGACAACCCACTCATCAAAAATAGTAAAGACCATACTCAACTGTAAAATACAGAATATAAACAAGTCCCCAAGTTCACAGTGGCCTGGGGAGGTGGCAGACAGCCACCTCTCGTAATCTCATGGCATCCTCGGGGACCTCTCAGGACTTTCCCATCCCTACTTCCCTACCCCCAACAGCAGGGAGGCTCCCCTGGGCGGGCCCCTCAACTCTGCTTACCACAGCACAGGACACAGGGGCCACTCAGTTCAACCACACTGGCTACACAGTCTCATATCTCCAATGCCACTTACTGCTTGTCACCTGGCACCCAGCTTACCACACATGGCCCCAAGAGAGCAGACCGTGGAGTGGGAAGACAGGTGGCTGGGAGAAGACCTAAAGCAGCTCTGTCAGCAACAGCAGCCTCTGTGGAGGAGGGGACCCGGCCAGAGCCACGCAGAGCCAGACCCCACAGGGACAAGCCAAGCGTGCTCACACTACGCCTGAGCTAATTTTACACCCCTGGGCTCACCCCCAGGGCAGCTCCAGGCTCAGGCATCTGGCTCCTCAGGGCCACCTGGCACATACAGGCCTTTCCAGACTAGGGACCCAGCCTAGCAAGTAAGGAGCTGAATGTCACAGTGCAGATTCCCCAAGGGTTCCCAAGGCTGTTCCTTGTGCCAGGGTGGGGTGGGAAGTGAAGGGGTGCTACTGAAGGAACTAAGAAAAACCCCTGACCCTGAAAAGGACACAGGCAACAAGTCGAGTACAGACCTCCTCTCCTGCCTCCAGATCTGCTGCCTCCCCTGCTCCACCTCTGTGGGTGCTCCCTGTCCTCCTGCCACACCAAAACGCTGAAGCTCACCCAAATCACCACCACCCAACCCGGCAGCTACAAGCTCAACCACAGCACACAAACACGTGATGTGGACTTCACTGTATCCCTCTGCCCCGGGAATGTCCACCAAGGACCACGGGAACCACGGCTAAACCACGCAGCCAGGTAGCTGTGCATTCTGACAGAACCCCAAAGAGAAGGAACCAGGAGAGAGGAACGTGTGCACAGCCAGGTCCAGGGCAGAGATGTAGGGCCCACACCCCTCTGGAGGGGCCGCAGACACACAGGGCCCAGACGCCTTGCCAGCACCTCCTCCTTCTCTCCTGAAGCGTCCACATTTCATTTTGTTCAATTGTTTCTACTTCCGAGTTCCAGGCACTGTCCCACAGAGCTACAGTGAGCACTGCGGGTGTGCCCCAGCTACGTAAATCCTGTGCAGAAAGAACAACAAACACGAGGCAGGCAAAGAATAGGAGGCACCTCTACCCAGACAGGCAAGAACAATGTGCACCACTTTCTCTCCTGGAGCAGCGGCAGGAGGCTGGGCACAGGGAGCCCCCCAGGAAACAGGCCATCCCTCTGCATGCCCCCAGCAGCCAACTAGAAGCAGCAGAGGAGCAGACAAGGGCCTGGGTATGCTCACCTTCCACAGGCTCTTCGGGTTGAACCCCACACAGTACCACACAGTAGTATCTACACAAACACAGGAAGCGGGGTTTGAGTGTTTGTTTCCATGGCCACTGCATGGACAACACAGGAAATGCGGCCATCCAACATCCACCTCCTGTACCTGATGACCATGGCAGAGACCACAGCCTCTCCTGTTTTTATAAAAGCTCCTCAGTTTTACAGGTAAGCACAACCTCATCTGTAGTCCTAAGCATAATGTTGCTAGCAAGATCTGGCAGGCAGTCCTGGGCATTGGCTTTCCTAGACCCTGGGAAGAAGCCTTGCCAAGCAGATAGTGGGTAGAGTCCCTGTGAAGGGCAAACACCAGCCTCACAGGTGCCTGACATGCATGTACTGGTTCACGCTGCCACTGCCTACCAGCCCTGCACAGCAGAGCCTTCCTGTGGCACCTCCAACAGGTTCACACCATGCCCATTTCCTACTGCTACAAGGACATTTGGTGTGGAGACTTCTAGGGGATGCTCCAAGCAGGACACAAGAGAGATGAAGTATTGCTGAGGGTGTCCTGGTGCACACAGCACTGGTGACCGCTCTCCTCTTTAAAGGGAATCCAAAAACAACATCCTCTCAACAGAAACCTCTGCAAACCCAGCCCAAGAGCCCTATAGAAAGATGGGTTTCTGCAATCACAGCTTGCAGAGGACTGGCTGGCTGCTGGGCAGCCTGGCTGCATGGCCCTCTTCCAGCATGCTTCTGCATGGCTATTCCTGCTTCCTGGACACAGCGCTCCTCGTGTCTCCTTGGAAAATCCTTATGCACCCTCCTCACTACCTCCGCCATGCTTCTGTTGCACGTCCTTGCCCTCCTCTGCCAGTCTGAGAACCTGAAGGCACTGATCCTGGAGCCCTTCAAAGGGCAGCCAGAGAGTTTGGAACCCAGGAGGCCCCGGCTGAGGAAGAGGCCAGGCTCACTGCCATGAGGGGCTGAGTCACAACAGCATCAATCATGACTGCAGAGTGGACACAACCCAGAGGTCCATCCACGGGTGAATGGAGGAGCATAATGTGTGTGCCTCCACATAGCGATCTCATGTGGCAGCAAAAAGGACAAACCACTGGTATGCACAACACAGACGGTCTTTAAAAGTGGTACACAACACGACCAGTCAAAGCCAGACATCCCGATTCCTTCAGTGTGAAAGGCCTAAACCTTAAATACCCCGAGGCAACCGGGAAGTCGACACAATGGACCAGAAGGTTCTCAGGGAGTGACAGCAATACTCTAAAATTAAACCAGGATGATGGTTACGAAAGCCTGTAATTTTCCTAAAAGTTATTTAATTGTACACTTAAAACAGCCAAACTTTGTGGCATGTAACTGATACCCCAGGAAGCCGCTGAAACAAAGCAAGACTCCAGCCAGTCCAGTCAGTGTCAGCTACCGGAAACAGCACCTGTGAGAGAAGCAGGGGAGTGAAGGCTGGCCACCTGCACACAGGCCTTCCTTCAGAGCACAGGGCTGCTGAAGGCAGCTCTAGACAGGCCGTGAGCCCTGGGGCCTCGCAGCAAATACCTGTCAGCTAAGTAAAAGTCACCACCTTCAACTGCACTCTGTCCGGAATGGCCGACACGAAGTTCCACCTCCTCTTGCCAGCACCAGAGAGCTCCAAAGGCACCTCACCACCCCACCTGCAGCCTGGAGAGCAGCAGAAGCGTGCCACTGTGTAGGCACCTGCTGTGCCACAAGAGCCAGGGGTGCCCCAGGAAGGCTCCCCTGAGGCCTGGCGCAGAGGGTGAGGGCTCATGGCTGGGATGGCCTGACGGGAGGGCCAGTTAGCTCCCATCACCCAGGAAGGAGGAAGTTTCTCTTCCTCTGACTCCCAGGTGCTCAGGAGCCTCTGTATTGTGCTTTCTGTTAGATAAAATGTAAACCACACATGTACCTTCTGTTCACAAATGCCTGCTGCCACCAGCAAAGGAGACAGCGCATCCCCTAAGCACCAAATAGTGCAAGAAAGAGTTCCTCCTCTCCCAGACTTCAGTAGTTTCCCCTGGACAGTGCCCCGTCCCCGCAGCCTAGAAGAGAGCTAAGGCTGACTACACAGGTGGCAACCCTTTTGATTTATAAATTACTTTTTGTAAGAAAGGAAAAGGAAGGAAGGAAGAGAGTTTGGACAGGACTTCAACAGCCAGCTCAGAGCAGCGCCAAGCAGAGGAAATGTACAGGAAGAGAGGCCCAGGGCCACACCTCATAATACTCCAGAAACATCCTGGCCAGGTCCCGCCAAGTCCTAACGCGCCGAGTTCTGCCCTGGCTTCCCCAGCACATTTCCCTGCAGGGCCTCCCTTCCTGGGAGCAGCTGGAGCACAAGATAAGGCTGCTAAATGCTCAGCAGGCTGGGCGGGCCTCTCCTGGCAAAAGGGCAGATGTGGTTTTCACCTGCTCATCTGCAGACCACTCCTCTGGTTCTAACACCTGTCATACAGAAGGCAGTGGCTGTTCCCCTCAGTCCACACTTTGCAACCCAATGTGAACTCATCCAAAGAAACTCTTTCTTAAAACAAAAACCTTTTTAAAACATACACAAACTGTACTCCAAAATACCTCTTTCACACTGAATAGTTTCAATTAAGAAAGTATCAAAAAATAGTAAAAAAAAAAAATGATAGTTTCCCAATTTTTCCAGACCAACGCCTAGTTAAAGGATGAATGGCAAATGAAATCCAGCATCAGCACACAAGCCTGTCTGGGAGGCTTGTGTGCTCCTTCACTCATACTGACCCCTCGCTGGCTCTCATCCAGGGAGAAGCCTGATCAAGTGAGCAACGGACAGAAGTGGCAAGATCTGAGGTCTCTGAGGCTCCCTTGCTCTGCAGCTTGCATATCTTCCTATTTTCATAATGGATGTTCAGTAAATGTGTGAAATGAGCAGCAGGAGGAGGAATGGAGGAACACCTGGGCCATCCATCTGGGCTCCACCATCCTAGGACACCAACGTGAAAACTAGTTCTCAAGGAAGAACCATACTTGACATGAAACACAACCACTTATAAAAGAGCTTCTAATTCCAGAGACTGTTAAAAAAAAAAAAAAAAAAAAAAACAGTTTATGGTTCCCAACATCCCATCTGCAATCCACTAAATTTAAAACACAAAAAGAAGATAGTCACAATGCCTTCTAAATCCCTCTTTTAAAATCTTCATTGCCCTGTCGGAGCTGCATCCCTATTTTTATAGCCAGGCAGCAACAAATGTTCCTTCCCTTCCCAGGGGCCTTTCCAGCCTGCCTCTAGCACCTGGACTAGCCCCATTCCAGAGCAGGAGATGAGTGCTCGGCTATCCTTTATCGGAGGGCTACTTGTCAGGAAGGTCTTGAGAAGAGTCACAAGAACCAGACCCTCAGAAACCTGACATGTCTGGATATTCACAATGATGACGGCAAAGTTTACAAAGCACAGCCATGGTCAGCTTAAAGGATGTCTGCTGGTGAGTCTCCAGCACAAAGCACCTGCTAACCACCGGCAGAGGCACGTAAGGATCACACACTACAACAGGCAGCTTTCTGGTTGACCCAGCTGATGGAATCGTCCTCCTGCCATCAAGCCCTGTGAATTCAACTACTCCAAAGGGACTTGCTCAGAGGCTAGGCTGCCTCTCACCCATAAATGCAGAAAGCAACTGGGTGATTCAGAATAGGTGAACACAGCTGTGGGCCCTCCACTCGCAGAGCCTGTGGGCTGCACAGGCCTGCACAAGACCTCTCTCTACACTGACAGCTTCCAGCCTTTGCCACAAGCCAAACGCGCGCTGGCCTCAGTTTACCTTTTCACAACCCTGTACTGCAAGTTCCACAATTTCCTTATGACAAGCAGGTCTAGAGAGGTGTGCACTGCCAGCGGGCAGCAGGGCTGGGGTGCGCGGCTGCCTCTCTCCGACCCCATGCCTTCCCGCGCCTGCTGCCCCGAGTCCTGCACTCCGACTCGGCCCCCGGTCTGCCCCTCACTGGACTATGAGTACGGAAGGGGAGGGCCGCCTCCATGGCCCCTGCCCTCCCACCCAGGGCCGGAGGGACGCCGGCCGAGTGTCCAGCGAGCCTGGACCAGCTTCTGGGCTCCAGGGTCCAGGCCCTCGGACAGCGATAGCCCCGTTCCCGGCGCGCCCCACAGGAGAGAGCCGCCGCGGGAAGGGCCGCCGGAGCGCACGGAGGCGCCGCGCCCCTCGAGAGGACGCCGCGAGCCCTCGGGGCGGGACGACTGCCCAGGCCGCGCGCCCCGGCCCCGGCCCGCCGCGGATCCCGGCGCAGCCAGCGGACGCGGCCTCGGGGCAGCGGAGGACCCGCCCGGCGACCCGCCGTCCCCCGCCCGCCGCAGGCCGGCGCCCAGCCCGCCACTCACCCCATGAGCCAGTCCATGGCTGCGCGGGGCCCGCGCCTCGCTCGGCCTCAGCCCCGCCGGCGGCCGGAAGTAAACACTCGTCGCGCCCGCCTCCGCCGGAAGTGACGCGCGCGGCCTGCTGGGACGCGTAGTCCCGGCTGCCCCTGCGGCCGCGCGGGGACGCCGAGGACCGGGGACGCCGAGGACCGGGGCCGCGGACCCCGACCCGAGCGCCGGGACCCTAGACCTCCGACCCTGAGAACCCCGGAGCCCAGACACCGGAGCAGAGGCCCCCGGATCCCGAGGGCTCCAGACCCGGAGCCTGACCGCAGGCCCCAAGCGCCCGGACCCAGACCCGGATCCTGAGCGCTCCAGATCCCGGACCCTGACCGCAGACCCTGAGCGCTCCAGACCCTGTGCTGGACCCTGAGAGCCCATAGCCCTGAGCACCATGGACAGAGAGCGGGAGCCCCGAATCCCCAGAGCCCTAGACCCTGAGCCTCTAGCGCCCCGGACACCAGACTCTTGGGCCACTGCCAGGCTTGTGCTGCCTTGCCTCTAGCCCCTAGTATGCATCGATTTCCAGTGTGCCCCTGGCTGTCCCCTGGTTCTTGGCTGTCCCCTCTCAACCCAGATCCTCCTCTCCAGCACTGGGTCCCTCATATGCCCGGTCATCTGTCCCACCAGCTGCCTGTCCACCTTCAGTTCCCAGAACACACCCATCATTAAACCAAGCAGGACTGAATTATTATTCCCTGTCCACCCAGGTCCCAGGGCCTGGCCAGCATCAGAAGCTCAATGACTCCTATAAAGGACTGGAGTCCCCATTCTCCCTCCCCCCTGGGAAGTGCTTCTAGGAGCACAGACCCAAACAGAGGGAGCTTGGCAGCCTCATCCAGGGGGATGTCCTGTGATGGGGTGACACAACCACTGGGCATCAAATGACAACTTCAGGCCAACTGCCCACCATAATGTAAGTGACACATACTTGAAAGAATGCTCACTCTCCCTAAGGGCCACTGCCAGGTTGCTGAGAAGTGTCCACTCCTCCTTTACCACCTGAGATGAGTAGTGAGGGAGGGAAACCCATCGAATGCAGGTCATCTCAGGAAGTGAGAGAGCAAAATACATGCTGACCTCATTCTCCCAGCTGCCCATGTGACCATGGCTAAGATCTCCTCTGTCCCTGCCCCAGGACCACCTTCTTTTATCCAGCCACAGTGGGTGGCATCTTGACCGAACAGAGCAGCCCAGCCCATCACTCCTGAGAAGTTTCATCCCTTGACGATTGTGCCTGCTTTGGGCTGCCTTGGTTTCCCTTAGCAGCTGCCCTGGACTGGTCATCCTAGGACATGCTAGTCTCTTTCAGTTACTAACTGGGGAACTTGGACAAGCTGTCTGATGTCCCTTGCCTCAGTTTCTTTTTCAATATAATGGGAATAATAATTCAGTCCTGCTTGGTTTAATGATGGGTGTGTTCTGGGAACTGCTTTCTTAGGCTGTGTATCTTGTGTGAACATCAGTGTGTGCTTGGACTAGGCTACCTGCTCTTGCTCCCAGGCTGCAAGTCTGTAAGTCATGTTATTCTGCTGAACACTGCAGGCAGTGGTAGCACAGAACACTTAGGTATCTAACCAAGTTTGTTTACACTGGTATCACCACAAACACGTCAGTAATGCCTTCTATAAGACATGATGACATGACTAGGCTCTAGGAATTCTTCAGCTCCATTATACTGCCCTCCCCCCAGTGCTGGGAGGGAACCCAGGGCCTCTTGCATGCTAGGCAAGTACTGTACCACTGAGCTGCACCCCAGTCCTCCATTACAATCTTGGACAACCATTGAATATGCAGTCTATGGCTGAGCAAGGTGACCTTATGCAGTGCATGGCTATTACCAAACCAAAGGTATAATCCTGCATGAGGTCACTTGTGTAGGTGGAAGGTGGACAGTGGTGAGGTGTGGTGGGCATTGAGGAGCATGGACCACCTGCTTGTGCAGTGTGCCCAGGCTTGAGTTTGGCCATCTTTTCCTGAGGGATGGTGCACTGTGACAGTGGACAGTACCCTACCTCCATTAGCAGTTTAGACCATGCATTATGTGGTAGTCCATGGTTTTATAGGTGGTCTGATTGAAAGCCCAGTGACCAAAACTTGAATCTCAGAGAACCTTAACTCACTTCTGAAGAGATTGCTGCTTTGCTCCAAAACCATGGGTTCCTCCTTTCTCATTCATTAGAGTTGGCCATCATCTTCATGCGGCACCACTGAGTCTGTCCAGCCATAAGAGCCACAGGAGAGAACAGCTCACACAGCAGCCCCAGCTGAGCGTTTCAGTCTGGGGCACACTCAGAGCTCCTGTATTTCTGGGTGTCTTGCTAATTATATATAAACAGCACACTCAACAGGCATTGCTCAAAAGTCATAAATTCCTGTCCAATGCCCGTATTCATTTCTTTCTCTCTTTACTTCTGCCTTATCCATCTCTTCCTCTCCCCCTCCGACATCCTCCTCATCTTCCTTGGTAATGGCATGCTAAGCAACCAATTCATGTAGTCAGGGTAGCCAATGAGATGTAAATGGATGTTGTTGGATGAGTTCCAGGAAATACTTTTTATCCTTCTTCTCAAGCCCCAACCGTGGCCCAGTCTCATGCTTCCTGTCAAGAATAGGAAAATGATGGCTGGAGCTCTTGCAGCCATCATAGAGCACAAGACAGGTAACAAAAGCAGAGCAGAAAAATAGGAAGAACTTGAGGTCCCCCTGAAATTCTGGAATTTCCCACAGCAATTCTGAACTTCATACCCACACTTACTTTAATTGAAAAAAAACTGGTCAAATCACTGTTCTTTCCAATTTCTGTCACTCAGAGTTAAAGGCAATTGTCTAATTGATACACCCATAAAAATGCTTGTCTTTTTCTTTATGGTCAGATGCTCAAGGTGCAAAAACTCATCTTTCACTTTGGAGGTGTCTTCATATTCCCAGACCACTGGAGCCCTCCAAAGTCACCTGGGTGGCAAGTTCCTAAATATTCATGGGTATATCCCCTTAGCAAGCATGTGTGCTATTTTAGCATCTCCTAGGTTCTCTGTTCCAGGGCCTGTAGCAGGACAGCTACATAGTGGAGGGAGTGACACCTGAGCATGCTCAGAGGATCAGGAGCACCAAGCTGTGCCCGGCATGGCAGGACAGGGCAGGCCCCATGGGTCCAATGGCTGTCACCAGTGTCCTCAGTCCCTTGGTATTGGGGGGGGGGGGGTGTTAACTGGTTGGTATGTTTCAGTGTCACCTGAGGGTCCAGCTGTTAGAAACCTGGTCCCCAGGGTTGCTGGGCTAGAAGGTTGTGTGCACCTTTAAGAACTGGCATGAGTTGGGGATCTTCAGGGGAATACCTCAAAAGGAATTAAGGTAATTCTCTGGAGACTCTGATTTGCTCTTGTGGCAGGGCTGTTATACAAAGAGTAAAAATAAATAAAATAAAAACAGGGCAAGCCTGGCCCCACCCATGCCCTCTGACTTGTAGCCGGGATCCATCGCTAGCTCCTGTGTGCTCTTTGCTCTTGCTGTTGGCCGTGGGGAGAGGCAGCCCAGGGGTGGCCCTCACCAGGGTGGGCACTGTGCTGTCTAGACTTCCAGCCCCCAGAACTGTGAGCCAAGTAACCCTCTTCACACTATAGAGCTAGCTTGTCAGATGTTTTGTTGTGGTGACAGAAAGCTGAGTGCCACCCTACCCTGAGGATCTCAGAATGTGACCATATTTGGAACTAATGTTATTGAAGATTTAACTAGCTAAGGAGAATTAGGGTGGGCCCCTAATCCAAAGTGACTTGTGACCTTATAAGAAGGGTACCAGTAACCCACAGCAGCTAGGAGCAAGGTCCAGAACAGACTTCCTCACAACCCTCTGGAGGAACCCACCCTGGCCTGATGCAGTGGCACACGCCTATAATCCCAGCGACTTGAAGGATTGTAAATTGAAGGACAGCCTCTGTATTTTAGCAAAACGCTCAGTAACTTAGTGAGATCCTGTCTCAAAATCGAAAAATGAAAAGGAATGGGGATGTAGCTTACTGGTAAAGTGCTCCTGGGTTCAAAACCCAGTACCCAAACCAAAACAAACAAAAACCTAGAGGGAATTAGTCCTGCTGACACCTTGTTCTCATTTCTGGCCTCCAGAACTCTGAAAGAAAAGTTAGTTGTGCAAACTAACTAACCCACCAGTTCCAGAGGACCAGGAGATACCTGGTACCCTGGGGTGGAACTCTTAATGCCAGGCTCTGCTGGGCATGGGGGTGTGGTAGGGGACAGGTGTGTGTGTCTGCTCTTCCTGGGGGTCTTCTGAGTAAGGCTCTGTCTGAGGCCAGGAAGGTCAGCAGGGACCATGGCCAGGCTGGCAGGCCAGGGAGGGCACCTTCTCACAGAGGAAGGTCTTTAGTAAACAGCCCGCAGAAGAGGGGTGGGAGGTGCAGCCTTGGGAGCTTGGTGAAGCCGTCCAGATGAACTTGGCATTTCCAAGCCTGAAGGCCAAGGAAGGAGGAAATGTGGCTGCAGATACAAGTGGGAAAGTTGACAGTTGAAGCCATGGGTGTGGCCGACCTTTTCGAGGGACTGGGAGGCTAGGGCAGGCGCGGGTGTGGGCAAATCCGAGTCAGCGGGCGGGCGGGCGGGGGGTAGGCCTCCGAAGGAGAGTGGGAGGGGCCGCGCGGCGGGGTACTTGAAGACCTGAAGCCAGGCGGAGTCTTCCTCCTAGCCTTCCGTCCCCCGGTCGGCGCGGACGCCGGCAGCAGGTGGCGCTGCGGGCTGCTCTCCGCCTCCGGACTGAGGGAGCGCGGCGTATAGGGGGCCGAGGTGCCCGGCCGCAGCCAGCTCCGAGGGCGCTGTGCGCGGCGACTGAGACGCGCCTTTTCTGGAGGAACGCGGTCCCGGCGCGCAGGGAGGGGGCACTCGTCAGCTCGGGCCGAGCAGGTTTTGCCCTCCCGGGGCGCGGACCCTGAGGCGCGCCAGCCAGGAGCGCTGCAGCAGCGCAGCTGCTCATCGCGCCCGTGCTCTGTTCTCGCTGGGTCTGGGGATCCCGGGCGCAAGCGCCAGAGCAGCCACTTTGAGGATGAAGGGCGCCGCACTGTCCGGGAGTGAGCGCTGCCCTGCAGCGCCTGGCCTCCTGCCCCTGTGAGCCCGGGCTGCGCCCGCTATCCACAAGAAGTGGAATGGGCTGCTGTCATGTATATCTGATTAGACCAAAGGAATAAATTAATTAATTTTAAAAAGCGGGGTGGGATCTGGCCTCTCGGGATGGAGACCCCAGGGCGCTTTCCTTCCTCACCAGCCACCGCTGCCTTGAGTACCCCATACCGGGCTGATGTCACCTCCTGTCCTGGCAGCCCCACCCACTGACACAGTCCTTCCCCTGCTGGGCCTTGATCTCGGGAAGGGGCGGGGCTGCCAGTCACCAGCAGGGAAAGGGAGGGCCCCAAACTCCCCCTCCCACACCCGGTCCCCCTACCCTAAGTTCTGCTGCTCCCTGAGTGTCCGGTTAGAGTTTGCTCACAGGATGTTATTGGCTGCATCAGGGACATCCACCTGTTCTTACCAGTCCCCCAGCCACAAGCCTTACTCTCCTCTCGCGGCTGACCACCAGCAGAGAACAGAGAAGGGCACTTGGTGGGGAAACCCAGGGAAGGTGTGTTCTTCCCAAGTCTCTGGAAGGCACTACCTGGCTGGGATGGGGGTCTTGCCTGTGAGTGCTCAGCATTGCCTGCCTGTGGGTGCCTGGCCTACACCTAGGTGTTCAACCCTAGGTGGGTGGGCAAAAGGTAGGAAGAGAATACCTGGGTCAGAAAGATGCCGGCCCAGAGCACTGCTGTGCGCTGGTTCCCCATTAGCTTTAGTGTGTTCTTGAACAAGTGGGCAATGTTCTGCCTCTGACCTGGGGGAGATTCCTGGCAAATGATGGGGTAAAGGCCCCCCTCTGAGATCCTCCTTCCTTCAGGGTTCTGGGCAGACTTAGGGTCCACCCATCCCAGCCCTACAGAGTGTGAGGGATGTTGGAGGGTCTCCCAGGCATGGGTTTGACTAGAAAGGGGCAGAGAGAGATGGGGCACTGGAATCTCTTTCAGCTTGTCCTGTGGGTATCAGGAGAAGGGGCTACTGTCCAGCAGAGACCCAGAGCCCAAGGCAGGGAGCTATGGTGGGTGCAGCTCCCCATCCCTCCCAACCCACGCAGCAGCTCGGAGGCCTGGGCTCTGAGTCACTGCTCTGGCGTGGCTGTGCAGAGCTCCCAACTTCGCCCTGCTTCCCAGTTTCCGGGTGCAAACACCCTATGGACTGGGGCAGGGCAGGATGCTTTTGGCCCGGCTTTGTTTCCTCCTCTGGCTCTGGCACTCAGACTGAATCTCCTTCCCACCAGGCTCCGGGGCTCCCTGTCCCCCAGCACCCCTCCCATCTTTCCCCCCTACTTCTATTTCAGGCTCTCCTTGGCTATTTATAGCTGTGGCAGACCAATTGCATCAGCCTGAGTCTGGCTTCTGCCTACCATGCCAATGGTGCCCGACCCTGGATTGCTGCATGATTCCCCGTGGAAAGGGGAAGAAGCCTTCCCCTCTGCTCCCAACCCTTCTGCTCAAAGAGCTGCCCAGGAAAGTCCTCCTGCACTCGACTTTCACATTTGGTGTTTGCAAAGGCACTGGGGGAACGCCTCTGGACTAAGCAGCCAGCTGGACTCTGTCACCTCCTCTGGGGTCCCAATGGTGGTCCTTCATGGAGATATGCTCTGGCCCCTTCCCACTCCAGAGTTCCTCTTCTTCAGCCCTTCCCCCAGAGTAGGCTCCCCCTCCCAGTCTGCTCATTCAGACCCTGCCCTCTCAGAGAATACCCCCTTGGCAGCTGCTGCCGACCTGGGGACACCAGCAGGCTCTGAAGCCAGGCAAGTCCTTATTCAGTTTGGGAAGGATGAAGAACACTTACTAGACTCCTGCTGGGTGTTGGCAGAGGCCTTCCCTGGCAGCACCCTGCTTTGTGCCTGAGGCCCTCAGCCTCGGTGTGGCTCCTCCCCCGTGCAGCGCTTCCTGTGCCCTTTCTTCACCCTGTGGTCCTCGGCAGTGCCCCCCTGCACTCTCAGCCTTTTCAGGCACAATGTGTTTTGGAGGCCAGGAAACCCTTCTGAGGACCAGCCACCACACTCTCCTGCCCAGAGCCCCTTCAGTCCTGAGCCTGGGCAGTGCCTGGTGCACACACCCACAGAAGCTCCGGCAGGGCTGCAGGGGCTGGAGGGTCAATGAGACCAGCAGCTCAAGGCCAGGCCCAGGACCGGTGAGACAGGGACCAAGTGGAGCCCAATTTTGCCTCTGACATCTGAAGGACAAGCCTTCTCTTCTTTCTGGGCATTGGAGCGGGCTGAATTGGGCTCTGTGGTGGGTCCAGCCTCGGGACTGCTAGTGTGTGCCTTACTCATTGCACGTCTTCTGGGTTCCATCTGTGTGTAAGGACCAGGAGCCTCTTGGCAGCACAGTGGGAGAATGGGGGTCAGCACACAGCTTCACAGAAAGGGACTGCTGTTCTCCTCCAACCCCCAGAGCCATCCTCCTGCCTCCTATCCATTCACGCATTTATCCTCTCTGCTTCCTGTCTACCCACCCCCCATCCATCCACCTATCTGCTCTCCCACAGCCTTCTACCTTTACCCACCCATCCAGAAGCCACGAGGCGCCTAAGAGAAGTGTCGGGGTAGAAGCAGGGAGTCATGGCTTTGGGGGAGCTTCTGTGCATCCCCAACATGGTAGTCAAGGGCAGCTGGAGCCAGCCTAGCATGTCCATCTCTTCTGCTGCCCTTGGTCAAGTTGACCTCAACCTGGCTGAGTCAGTAAATGGCAACTACCCGACACCTGTGTGGATTCTCACGCTGTCACCAGAGTCCTGAGCCTGTAAGACCCCTGCACTACACCCCCTGCTGCTGCAGGTGCTCATGAGCATGGGGTGGGGCACACTGTGTGCCCAAGACATCAGTAGCTTTTTCCAGTCCTGGTTTTATTGACTCCTAGGGGCTGTCAGGATTATAAATAGATGTTCTTGAGCTAAAAATAGCCTCGCTGGAGTCAGACCATGCTCCCAGCTTTCAGCCTCTCTGAGGACTCCTGAGGATGCAGGATTCGAGGACCTGTCTTCTGCAGCCTGTGGAGAGGACTAACTGCACCCCTTCCCCCTCCTCTTTTGCACATACACGTCACACACATGTACTCACACACATGTGCATACAGACACACTTGCATGTGTTGGACCCGGTGTCGCATCACTGCTTTGAAGTACATATCTGCTTGCAAAGTGGGAAGGGTCCCTGGACGGATCAGCCAAACCTCTCACAGTTGCTGATCTGCTGAGGAACCGCCTGGAAACTCCAGACAGCACTTTGAGTGGTGGTTGGTGCATCCTGAGAGCTGGCTACATTCGAGCTGCTGCTGGACTGACTCCTGAGCCAATGTGAAGAGACATAGAAAAGATTCTCTGGAAGTCCACCCTTGGGAGCGTGGGAGGATGCTCACGGCCACGTGGCTGTGATGCCCCACAGTCGATAAGCCCAAGCCAAGGGCTGCGCTCACACTGTGGAATCTGTGCAGCTGGTGCACACCAGGATGCTCTGGGCGGGGTGCATGTGTGCAAGCCGAGGCCAGGCTACCTCCAGGGAGAGGAACCCAGTGGCTGGACACAGGGTAGGACACACGGCAGCACTTTCCACCAGATATCCTGTGTCCTTTTGATCCTGGTACCATGCACAAGTGGTACTTAGTAGATCCCATTTCTAATGGGAAAGCTACTATCTAGCATGCACACACAGGTACAGACCTCTGCAGGGCTGCATCCAGCTGTTGACAGTGGGGCTGTGGGTGAGGGGAGTTTTTAAGTCTTCTACTTTTACTAGCAGGTAATAATAAAAAAGGATATTTTACAGGGTAAGAGTGCACCCGAGACCAGTCCCTCCTCATCCTGGCCACAGGGGACAAGCTGCCCCCTCCCCCAGCACTTTGCTCACACAGCAAGAGGCAAGCAGCCTTTCCAGGCCCAATGCACCAGGGTCATGGCCTCAGGGAGCTTCCAGACTGCTCCCCACCCCCACCCCTGCCCACCACCTGCATGAAGAAAGAGGCAGCCAGGCTCTGGGAAAACATCCATCTTAGGATTTATTACAGCACATTGTTTCCAAATACAAAAGGAGGGAACAGGAAAGTGCAGCCCATGGGGGCAGGAGTCTGAAGGGCAGCAGGCTGGCGTCCCAGTCCTCAGGGACCGGGAGCCTTGGGTGGGGGACTGGCCGCTTCTCCTGCGCTGGACTTTCCAGCAAATAATAGGAGGGGGCCAGGTCCATTCTGGGCCATCTCAATGCCAGGCAGTGGCCAGGTGGGTGGGGTAGGATGGGTGGAGAGGCTTGGATGGGACCCAGTGACCCCTCCGTACCTCAGACAGTAGGTGGAAAGGGACCAGGGAAGAGCTTGTGCCCAGCCTCCCTGGCATACAGGAGGTGGCAGCCAAGACCAGTGTCACAGAGTGAGAGCAGAGACAGGCTGCCAGCCCTATATACCCCAGGACAGAAGCCACACCTGGGGAGGGCAGGAAAGGGGCCTTGGGACCTGCCCCAGAGTTTGGGGGCTCAACCAGTGGCCCCAGACCACTGTCTCCGGGACAGCAGGGGTGGGGCGAGGAGGGGGGAGCCAGTGCATCCTCCACACCCAGGGTCACCTCAGAAACCCAACACGACAGACAGGAGGCAAATTTACATAATTAATAATAATAATATTAACCAATAATAATAAATACTTAAACCTCTAATCCATAGATTGCAAATACAACAATGATAGCTTATTTTTGGGGGGACAGGGTGGGTGGGACAGAGGGAGCAGGAACAGGACTTTTGCCGAAAGGAGGAACAACAGGAACACAGAGTGTAGGTCAAATGAAGAACAAATAGAAAGACAAGGCCGAGGGGGTGTTGGGGGCAGCAGGCTGCAGGACCCAGGCCTGCTACAGGAGCCAGTCCTGCGTGAGCCTCCCTCTGGCCAAGCCCTTGGCCCCTTCCTAAGGTGACAGCCAAATCCTAGACTCTAGGACACCTGAGGGGCAGGGACCTGTATCTTGCCCTCAAAGCCTTGTGTCCCTATGACTTAAGAGAATATGGGACAGTGACGGGGGTTTCTCTTTTGCCTTTATCCCGAGGCTGGAGGCTGGCCCTCCTGGGCCAAAAAGCCCCCTGGGGGGTGGGGCTGGCACGTCACCTTGAAGATACAGGGAGAGTGCCCTGGGAAAGGGGTGTACTGGGGGTTTCTCTCCTGAGAGGCCCCTGTGGGGGTTGGGGCAGAAAAGGGGATTTCTCCAGCATCTGCTCCTGTCTGGGGCCTTCCTCTGCCTTAGGATGGCTCACCCAAAGTCAGAGGCCCCATCCCCTGGAAGCATGCAGGTTTGGCAGGTGTGAACTCCCTGTGCAAGGCAGGCCTGTCTTCCAAGGCCACTCAGCCTGCAGGTGTCCACCTGAATTCCAAGACCTGCCTGAGGCTGGTGTTGGGTTGGAGAAGAGCCCAGAACAAGATCCTAAACCCATGCCCTCCTCACAGACGGGCCCAGAGCCCTGGCTAGCCTGGCTCCTCCTGCTTGACACAGGAGTCCCGGGGAGCCCAGGTCTCTCACTGGGCTTCCCCCTGGGCAGGGGCTTTAGGGGGCATCCCCAAGGAGAGGAGATGGGAGCAGCCTCCTCTGAATGGAGGCCATTCTGAGGAACAGAGCGACTCAGGCAGGAGTGGGAAGCCATTTCCAACCCCATCCCTGTCCTGGAGGCCACCGTACCTGACTCTTAGGAGTCCCCTTTGCTAAGCCCCTCTGAAAACCCTAGCCCCATTGGACCCAGTGCTCACCAACACCTGCCAGGGAACAGCAATGGGGTGGTGGGCAGCAAGGTGCTCCTCAAGTCAAGACTTGGCACCTGGAGCTGGGGGTTGGCACCTCCTGGGAGGGCCCCAGCTCCCAGGGCCCCTCCCCCACTTATGGCTTTGGTGCAGAGCCCAAGAAGGGAGAAGAGAAGGGACATGGGAGAAAGGAGGCAGGAGGGGAAAGGGAGGTTCTGCGGCTCAGTTTGTGGCAAAGTTTTTTTTTTTTTTCTCCTTTTTCCCCTTTTTCTTAAGTAAAAAGTGCACGAAAGCTGGCAGCCTCTTTGCAAGGTCAGCAGTGTTTCCTGGGGAGGGAGCGGGAAGGGGCCCCAGCCTGGCACCCAGCTTGCAACTGAAGGTGGCCTCCTATTGCTTAGAAACTGTGTTTCAGTTAAATACCAGACAGTAAAAATAGAGCTCCGAGGCCCGCCCTGCACTGTTGCCAAATCATTGCCAGAATGAACAGCTTAAATAAATAAAAAAATCGAAATATTTACTTCTCGATAAAAATCGCAGTAAAACCATTTACCTTTCTTTGCATTATATATAATATATATTTATACTGGGTCCGGCTACTGGCGGCCGAGCCCGGAGTGCTGAAGACAGCAGAGGGGCGCGGAGACCCCACGGAGGGGTCAAGACACCTCGATGACCTCCACGCTTCCGGAGAAGCTGGCCTGCTTGCCCAGACCGGCCAGGTCCTCGCCGCGCGCGCGCCCCTCCACCATGCCCTCCTCGAACTCCATCTGACAGCTGCGCCGCTTGAACTGCGTGTCGGGGGCCGGCTCATCGGGCCAGCCGGTCCGCGCTTCCCGGGGCTCAGCCCGGGCCGCCTCCCGCCGCCGCAGGTCACTGCCTGGTCCTGGTACACCAGCCCGGCCGAAGGCTGAGAACCGCGTGCCACCCGCCCCCTGCGCGCCCTCGGGGCTGAAGCACCAGGGCCCGTCTGGGGACGGAGTGCCTGGGGAATCCAGGGGAGGCGCCCAGGTTCCTGCGCCAGCCGGCTGGCCTGGTCCGGGCAGTCCAGCCGACAGGGCTGAGAGGCCATGCCGCGGAGTCTGCCTGGCTGCATCGCCAAAGTTCAGGCCGAGGCCATGGGCTGGGGAGCGCGCAGGAGAGCCAGCGGGAGGCCGGGGCCGCCGGCGGGGACGTGGGCGCGCCTCCGGTGCTGGGTCCGGGCTGTCGGGGCTGGGCGAGGGGAGACCCAGCGTACCCCCCGACGGGCTGTCCAGCTTACAGAGCTTAGGGGCCTCTCCAGGGTCAGGCGGGCCCGGGCAATCTGGCCGCCGGCTGGGGGCGTAGGCGGACTTGATGTCCAGCGAGAAGGAACGCTTGAGGCGGTTGGTATCTTGGAGGCGGTCGGAGGAGAGGTGTAGGCCATGGAGGCCCTGCTGTAGTGCGCTGGTAGCCCGGGCCATGGGCACTGGGGCCTCCCCACCGGTGCTTGGGCTGCCCTCCCTGGCTGCGGTAGTCGCTGCGTTCCCCGTCGCAGCGCTCTCTGAGGTAGGTGGTGGCAGCCGGGGCAGTGGGACCCCTGCCGCAGGGCCTGGGAGGGATTCAGGGGTCCCAGGGTGGGTCGCATCACCCTGCAGGGCAGCCAGTAGCTTCAGGCTCCGCTCATACTCCAGCAGCTGGCCCAGGAAGTTGAAGTTGGGCGAGATGGATGGGCGCCGGTCCTTCACAAACCTGGAGTGGGCAAGGAGAGGTAGTCAGTGGGAGAGGCTCTCACCAGGTCCCACACATCAACTGATGTGTGCCCACGGACTTCGACTTCCCCTTCCTGGCCAGGGCAGGAGGTTGGGCCATTCGGATGCCAGTGGGTGGAGAGGGGAAGGGAGGGGATGCTGTGGGCCATAGGTTGCTGAGTTCAAGCACCTGGAACCCAGGAGGAGTGCAATACCTGTAGGCGTCATCAGAGGACATGCCCATGGTCTTCATGATATAGGCGATGGCGATGGTGGCAGAGCGGGAGATGCCAGCCAGACAGTGGACGATGACTTGGCAGCTGGACAGCTTGGCTTTATCTGGGAGCAGAACCATGGGGACCAAGTGAAAGCTGAAATTGCTAGGCCCCTCCCTCCCTTTGGTAGCAACCCCCCCCACACACCTGTATCAACAGTCCCAGCTACTTCTCAGGGACCCCTCCCTTGCCTGAGCAGAGTGGCCACAGTGGCTGGCCTCCCCTCTGTCTCAGCTTGCCCTCCTGGGAGGGGAGCAGCAGCACCCAGCCTCACCAATGAACTCGATGGACTTGTCCAGCCAGGGCAGCAGCTTCTCGCAGTAGTTGTCATTGATGGGGATGCGCAGGAAGTGGCTCTCGCAGATGAAGTCTGGCTTGGGGCAGGAGTTGCTGGCATTGAGGACATAGCTTATTCCATTTTGGGTCATCAGATCCTGGAGGGGAAGGAGGATGGGTTGAAGAGGTGGCAGAGAAAAGAGAAGCCCCCTGGTGGGGTTAGACGCTCTTCTTCTCTGCAGCCTGAAGGCCGTGAGTGTTGGGGTGCTCCTGAGCCTAGATCCCAAGCCCCAGTTGGTCCTGGTTCATGTGGAAGGGGCTGGGCCTAGGAGCTCCCTCCCATCTCAACACAGAACCCAAAGGCCTTGAGCCGGAGCTGGGGGGGCCGCTGGCCTCCCTGCAGCCCCGCCCACAGTCTGCGGTAGGCTCCCAGGAATTTCATGGTTGCCTGGGCGGTGCCTTTACCCTTTTCCCTTGTCACCATTTTTAAAACACGGGATTCTTTCAGAGCTGGCAGGGGCCCAGTGACATCAGCAGTTTGGCATGCGGGCTCCAGCTCCACCACGGAAGGGGCTGGGAGCCTGCCTCTCCACCCAGCCCTGCTGGTGCCTCCCCCATGCCCTGCTCCGCTACGTTGGGCTGGGGCCCTCTGTTGTCCTGTGCCCCCATCACATGCTCTCCCACCCTGGTTCATCCATCGCCCCTTCCCTCTTCCTCCCCCAGGCTACCCCAGGAGTTAGCTCTTGAACCCCTGCTTCTTTCCCTTGTCAGCCAGAATCCCTAGCAGTGCACACACCTTATTTAGGACGTCTTTCTGAGAGCCCAGGTAGAGGTGAGGCAGGATGCGGGTCAGGCCCACACTGGGCACAGGCAGGCAGGGCTGGGAGAGGCTCATGGGCAGCAGGGTGGCAGGCTTGCCCTCGCAGAGGCCAGGGAAGCAGGAGGAGAAGGTGGCAAACCCGCCTGTAGGAGGAGGCACGGGAGGCACGTCAGGCCGGCTGGCCAGCTGGGGCAGGAGAGAGAGCCCGGGCACTGCACCCGCTGCCGCAGCTCAGCCACACCCTACCGACCCTGCGCAGAGCTGGCCAGCCAGCCTCTGGCCCAGGTACCTGGTCTCCTGCTGGCAGGCCTCTCTGCCACGCTGGGGGCGCGTGCTGCCGCCCATTTACAGCCTGCACCTACGCCCACATTCCTTCTCATACTAATTAAGGGATGGCCCCACTGTGGATGCTGCTGTGATGCCCATAAATGTGGGGTCGAGGTGGCCAGCTAGCACAGCATGCGATGGCCCAGGCAAGGGCTGGCTCCGACCCCCACAGGGTCTCCTGTTGAGGGCAAGGGTCACACAGCTTGGGGAGAAGCACCGTCCTCAGTCCCAGCACACCGCTGGCCCAGGGCCAGGCCAGGCCTCCCGTCTCCTCTGCTGCACTGATGCAATCCCTCCCTGACTCCACTTGGCTGGCAGCCCCACGCCTGGGCTCTGGTGCCAGGCCTCCGAGGTAAGGGCTTCTAGAGGGCCCTTCCCTGCCCCGGGCATGACATCACCCACTAGGATTGGCATAGCCCGCAGGGACATCTGTGTTCTGGTCGGAGCTCTGTTCCACCAACAGGAGAAACCTGGGCACAGGGAGCATCTGCCCCTGCCACATGGCAGGCGTGTGCCCTGCCACCTTCCAGGTGCAGGCAAGTCCCAGGCCCCAGACTATGAAGGGAACCTTCCACTGACGGCTGAAGAGACTCAAGCAGGAGTCCCTGGTGTGTCTGACTCAGCCACACAGGGCACAGCAGGCCTCTGGCCTCAGTTTCCTTATCCTGCCTGCCACACAGCATTGCTGTGCAGCTCAAAGATAAGAATGACTAGGGAGACAGGAGAATGGACCTGGCCACACCTGACCTGGCTGGGGTGACTGCTGAGTCTGACCAGGCACTGGGCAGCACCCATCCAGTGGCCACCAGTTCTTGATAGGGCAAGCTGAGACCTGTCTAGAATTCCCCGGGGTGTCCACATTTCTTGGGAGACAACCCTCATAGCGAGTGGGTTCCTGTTTCTGGCCTCAACCGATTATCTAGCACATGAGACAGTAGCTCAGACCCACCCCATCCCATGGGAAAGGGCAGGAAAGTGGAGGCAGGGTCTTGGGCCTGGGAATACCCATGCTATTTCCTGCCCTGGTCTTCAGGAGTGGGTGCCAGGGACCTCCACACTTCTTGAGGACAGAGAAGTCTGGCACTTTGGCCTCACCCCGGTCCAGTTCACAGATAGCTGATACAATATCCACCCAGAATGTGTGCTGTGTGGGCTTCCTGTACACCCAAAGAAGGCTTGACTTGGAGGGGGCATGGAGATGACCTGGGAGCATTCAGGCCCTAGCTTTGGAGGAGAAGTGGTTCCTTCCTTAGGAACTGCTGGCTGGACAGGAAGGAGCAGGTGATGTTGGCACTGGGAGTGCTGCAGCTCACAGGTCCCCTGAGGGGAGGTTGAGCTGGGTGCTGTGGGGGCTGGTGGGGGGCAGGGGGCGGGGGGGCGCGCTCCTGCTCACAGCCCAGAGCCAGGGTAGCCCTGCATGTTCCTGCAGAGGTCAGGACCTGGGAGGGTTGGGTCTCTCCAGACTCTTCCCCAGTGCATGCTTCTCCCCGACTCTCCCAGGGACCTCTCTGCTCTCCCTGCCCCTGGCCACAGCATGGGGTGTGGATTCCATCAGAGTCCCCCCCCCCCCCCCCCCCCCCCCCCCCCCCGGTCTCCTCCCAAAGCAGGGAAGTTCTGGCATGTGTGGCCACCTGGTAGCCTTCTCAGCCATGTCCCAGGGAAGTCTCCCAGGACCCCCAGGCAGAGCCAGGCAAGTTGGGTGTTTCTATAGAGTCTCTAGGTTTCAGGATTTCAGAGCTGTCAGGGCTCTGGGGATGTTCTGGCAAGGGAGGGGCACCAAACTTTAATGAGTGGGTCTCTGTGGGGCCTAGGAGCCTCCCTAGCCTCCAGCCATTTCCCAAGGACACCTTCCTACAGCCCACCAAGGCTGCCTGTTCTCTGGGGTCATGGAGGGCACACCTGCTAGCCACAAGGAAATCTCAGACACACGCCAAAGGGCAGGTACTGGCATGTGTGCCGCCAGACAGACCCCACGTTCACCTTTCCTGCTGCCCCGAGAACAGGGTCCCAGACTCGCAGCTGCCTGCATGGGAGCACAGAGCCCGAAAGGGTTCCCAGTCCCTCTGGACTCAGGGAGGGCTCTTGCTGCAGCTCCCGTGGGGGTAGAGGGCCTTCTGGGGTGTCTGGACTGGGCTGCAAGGGCTGGGTTGGGGGCACTATCGTGACACTACCTGCCCTCCTTCTGGAGGACCGACACTCCAGCAGGCACTGGCTCCAGGGAGGGCACACCGCTGCTTTGAAGAGCTAGGCCCTCTCCTGTCCCTGCCCCTGCTGGACAGGACAGCCTGTAGCAGCGGTGGAGTGGGGGCTGGGTCACAGTAGCAGACCCTGGATTAACAGTGCTGCTCCTGCTTGCCGCAGATCTGCCCTGCCAGGGCGTCCCCTTCCCTCCACTGTGCCACCCTCCTCTCCCTGGCCCTCCTCTCGCCCGGGCCCAGGAGTGAACAACAGAGGAGCCGGGACCAGGCACCCCTGCTGGTGGTCACGGCAGGCAGCTCCCTCCCTACTCCCCACTCCCCTCCTTCTCACTGCTCAGGGGAGGGCTGGCTCAGAGCAGGGGCTATGCCCACCTGAGGGAGGAGGGCTGGTGGGCAAGGCCAGGAGGCTGGCCTGAACTCGAGTCCTGACTTGGTGTCGCCATGAGCCCACCTCATGTGATGGGACCATGCCTCCTTCCTGGCTAGGCCGTTTGAGAACTGGGGACAGACGTAGACCTGGTAGGGGTGGATATTCAGAGTGCGAAGAGCAGGTGGAAGCTGAGAGCTGAGTGGGTAGGGACAGACAAGACCAGCCATGCCCGCCAGGCAAACCCCAGCCTCCCACCCCGTACCCCCAGGGAGGTAGGCCCTTCTGAGCGCTGGCCCCCTCCCTAAGCAGATCAGGGAGGTGTGTTCCAGACCCACTTCTGACTCTCAGAAAAGCCTCATGGCTCCCACTCCTGGCGAGGTGGCAAGCTGGACCCAGAAGGGTTCCTGTTATGCCCAGGACTCCTCCCTCCCTCCACTCTGACTTGGCCTCCAAACGGTAACCTAGGGGAAGAGGACTAGATTCCAGGGTGTGCAGCTCTGTGCTGTGCTTATGGGTCCCAAGTTCACACACAGGCACCGCAAACCACCGATGCCCCCAGACATCACAAGTGGGACACATGGCTGCAATTGCCAGGTGCCCAGCACGGTGACCGCAGGGTGGGTGTCAACTCATTCAGACACAAGAGACTATAGCAAGTACCTTGCATGTGGTACAGAACCCCAAGCCTCCTAGATGCCCCTCAGGAGGCCTACCCAGCAGCTTGACTAATGTGGTCTGCAGGTCCCCAAGGCCTGGGTTGGGGGCCACTGTGCCTGCTAGGTACCAAAGCCAGAGGGCCAGCCTGGTTGCTCGCTGGCCATCCCACTGTCCTCCACAGGGTGGGTATGTGCTGTCTTGAGCCTCCACTCTCCACCTGCCTGCTACACCCTGTGGTGCACAGAGGTTGGGTTGCGGGAATGCTGATAAAAACCTCAGACCCAGGGGGGGAGCGTGGGCATTCCTGGGACACACCATCTGGCTCCTCTGGGACCTGGGCCACCTCCCCAGGAAGTAGATCCCACAGAATCCCTCTCACCATTGCCTGTGAGTGTGCACGTGCGTGAGTGAGTGTGTGTGTGTGTGCCAGGGGCTTTCAGTCTCCAGTGTGGAGCCACAGGGCCAGGGCTGCTGATGCAGAACAGGTAACCCCAGGCAGCAGCCCTGGCTAAGCAGGCTGTGGTCAGCTGTGGCCTTCAGGGAGACCCCCTTGGTACAGACCAGTTCTAGCTCACACAGATTCCCAAGGGTGGGGCCTCTGCCTCTGCCCTGTGACCCAGAGCTTGGGTCCCTGGCCCTGCTCTAAAAGAACTGGCCTTGGGGTTTCCTCCTGTCTACCTTTCTACCTGCTGACCATGGCGGCAGGCCAGGTTACCCAGGTCCTGAAGCGTGAGAACTAGAGGCACTGAAGCCTCCCCACTGCCCCAGCAGACACTGGCCTCCTTGGACACCCCATCCCAGCCAAGGAGACAGTGGGGAAAGAGGAGAAGGTGTCCCGGCAGGGGCCCCTTTGAGCTCACCTGTGAGGATGGCCACACTGTCGAAGCAGCCGTCCAGCTTGCTGAGCAGGATGGACAGGAAGCTGTCTGCTGCCAGCACACTGGCGTCCCGAGTGCTCTGGTCATAGACCACCACGTCCTGTGGTTCCGTGGCCTCCACCTGGGGACCGTGAGGGCAGAGGTCAGGGCGCCATGGGCACCCATCAGGTGCCCTGTGTCCTGCCACTGCCTGTTGCCTCTGGTTCAGGGAAAGAGTGAGGGGTCAGAGGCCCAGAGGAGGGGGTGCTGTCACCTTGCTCCCTGAGGGTGGGCAGGTGCCGCCACAACCTCACACATTCTCCTTCACCTGCCCAGACACACACACTCACATACCCCACCTGGGCAGGTGCAAACACCCATGGCCTTGCAGACAGGCATCAGACCAGGGAAAGACAGAGGGGCTCATGATGAAGGAAATAGAGTGGCTGTCCACTGTGGCCAGGCCCATGTCGGAGACACAGGAGAGTGACAGGTCCTGTGCCACATGTATGAGGTCTGAGCTGCCTTCCAGGGTGGCTGAGCCATCCTCAGGCTCTTAGAAGCATGTTTCTTGGATTTCAAAGCAGTGCCCTGGGTCCAGGCTCAGTGAGCTGACTGCTGGCCCACCTGACTCCTCTCCCCTCCAGCCCCTTGATGGAGGAACTGAGGCTGCAGGGGACCCCACCTGCCACGCCAGGATGCAGGCCTGGGGCTCCTGCTGCCCTCCTCCCTACCCCACAGGCCAGTCTTGGGGCCAGATGTTGAGCGTTTTTGCTCAGACAGGCTGAGGTCCCCACCCCCCAAGCACACTCAGTCCTTAAGCCAGCTGAGCCACCAACCCTGGCTGGATGATGTCATCGGCAGCCAATGGGATTGCACTCTGGCCGGGAGTCCTCATTGGGGGTGATTAATCACAGGATTCCCTTCACTGGAGCCACGGGGAGCCATTCTGGCCTTGAGTGGGGACTCCTGACAAGCAGCCATCCCACCTGGCTCCTCTCACATCCCAGCCTGCAGTGGGGAAGAACTGTGACCAGGATGCTCCCTAAGCCTCCAGGCTGCCCCAACCTAAGGTGGTAGGAGGGGTTGCTGCTGCCCACACAGGTCACTGGCTCAGTGTCTCTCCCTAGTAGCTGGATTCAGTGGTTCTGAGGAGAAATGAACTGTCCAAATGAACTGTTCCTTCCTGCAAGGACATTCCTGGGGGGCCACAGAGAGAATTCTGGCTCACTGAAGACCCCGGGGGTGAGGGAAGGACTGGGAAGCTAGCCATATGGACTGCTCAGCGTGGGCCCCAGACCACTCCTCCTGCCCTCATGGCAGTCAGAGTGGCCACCCAGCTGTGCCTGCGTGTGTGTCAGCCCCCTGGCCCCTGTGTCTCTCGTCGTTCTCTGTACCCTGTGAGGGGCTACACCTCGGTGTGGCAAGCCCACCACCTCGATGATCTGAGTGGGCACGCAGACAGGCAGGAGGCTGGCAAATGAGCAAGACAGCCCAGTGTGGGTTCAGGGGCAGAGGAGGTTCTGCTGTGCACTAAGAGGTGACGGGGACACTCTCGGGGACAGGCGAAGGGTACCTGACTGCGCACAGCGGGCTGGATGAGCTCCGCGATGGTCACTTTGCCCTGCTGCAGCCGCCGCTTCACCAGCTTGGAGCAGCAGATGTTGACGGAGCTCAGCACGTGCCAACTGTTGTACTCCACAAAGGAGCGGCTGTCAATGACCAGAGGCCCCCCAGGCCCGCCTCGCAGCAGGCTGGCCAGCTTCTTGGCGTCCATCACTTTCCTCGGGAGCCGGTCCCCGGCCATGGTGGGGCAGTGTGTGGTGGGGAGGGTGACCCTGAAGTGAGGAGGGTACGGCCTTGCGGCGTGGAGACTGCCCTAGTGCATGGTGCCAGACCTGAGGGAGAGGCAGGCTGTCAGCAGCGCCACAGGCCCCGGGGGGGGGGGGGCAAGAGACTCCTGGGCAGGCTGGAGCTGGAACCCGGACATGCACCTGGAGCACTTTGTCCCAGACGCATCAGTCTCACCCAGGGTGGAGGACACAGGAGACCCTGTCCAGCCCCTGCACTGTCCAGTCCTGGCATCAGCAGCTGCTCAAGGCACAAGGAGGCAGAGGAGGGTAAGAGGGACCCAGAAAAAGGGTCCAGACTGTCCCCAGGGTCCTTCCTCTGGACCCTGGCATGCATCTACACTCTTCTGTTCTCTGGCCCGTTGGCCTCTTCCTTATCTACCCACCCCGAGTAAGACGGGTCCAGAGCTTGCCCTCGCCCCTCTGCCCTCCGCCCAGCTAGCTGCCCTTGCCCCTGCCCTCCTTCCCTGGCACAGTGCCACAAGGCCAATCCCTAGAGGCTCATCTCCCAGGGCAGCTCTCTGAGCCGATAATCCCAACCCTGGTGGGGGCGGGGGCTGGCACTGCCTCTGCTAGCTATGGCTCCTGGATGCTGAAGGCCAGGGTGCTGGAGGAGGAGCCTGGATGTGAGGACAGGGACTGCACTGCCCCAGTTCTGCAGGCCGAGGCTTGGCCCACGCTACCTGCTGCACAAAGGGGTGGGTTTGAGTGCATGGCCCCTGTGGGGTGTGCGGGGCAGTGCTCGGGGCAGTGCTCGGCGCAGCAGCGGCCTGGGGTCTCAGGGCCCCTTCGGGGCAGCCTGCAGATGAAGGTCAGAGCCCCAGAGGTCCTCAGCATGGCCCCAAATGTCCTCGGGCTGAGGGGTGTTTAGAGGTGGCAGGCACCTGGGGACACTGGAAGCCCTTCCTGCAGGCTTGGTGTCAAGTCCTATATCCCCTGTCACCGGCCAGCACTGGCCTTTCTCTAGGTGCCCTCAAGCCTCACAGCCCCTTAGCAGACACAGTGTCAGGGATGACAAGTCTGCTTTACATATGGGGAAAAGGAGGCTCAGGGCAGGGGTGAGACCCACCCAGGTCACACACAAGGAGGCTGGACAGAACCCAGGGTCTGGGTGGCCCCGCGTGGCTCCAGCCCCCCAGTGCCATGGTAGCCTTTCAGTGGAGGTCTGTACTGTACCATATCTGTACCAGCCCAGGGCGTACCCCAGAGCCTGTAGCAGAGGGACAAGGTGGGCAAAACCCCCTCAATGAGCCCTCAACCCACAGCCACGTGGGGCCCTGGAGTGGCACACCTGACCTCAAGACATTACAAACAGCTCCATGAAGCTGGGGACCACAGTGACAGCTGCCACTTGCTCTCTATCCCCTGGGTCAGCTCTTAGGCCAGTGGGTGACGGCTGTCGGCAGAATCCCAGAGAGGGGGCAGAGTAGCTAGGCGGGTACAGAGGAGCCTCGACACAGCCACCAACAGATGTAGTGGGGCAGGATGGAGCCCTGCTGCCCCTGGCCACCCCCAGAACTCCTTTCCTCGGGCACTTCCGGCTCAGCCCCTGACCTCTCCCCTCCTGCCCTGCCGCAGCTGGCCTCACTAGGCCAGAAGGGTAGCCGTATGCTGAGCCACAAAACTGTGGAGTGCTGAGGGGCAGCACAGGGGCATGGGGACCGTGAGTCCCACTCACTGATTCCCATGCCTGCCATCTCTCCTCATTCCTCCACTGGGGGAAGGCCAGGATTGCTGCCTCTCCCTGGGGCCAGTTCAACAGTGACAATCCCTGCCTGCTGAGTGAGGGGTTTCCTACCTACTTGCTGAGGGGATTGCTGCCTCCTGAAGGGGGCCCTGCCTACAGATTTAATTCCTATATGAACTGTCTTGGGAAGTTCTCCTCAATTCTAACCTGAATCCTGTACAAGTTGGTGAAGGGCCAGCAGGTCTTCTGGACAAGAGAAAGCAGCTTGTGCAGGCCTGGGCAGAACTTCTGCCCTGGGCGGCTAGAGCAAGAGCAGGCCACAGTGAGGTAGGGACACTGGGGGCTGGGGGTCCCCAGGCTTGCCACCCCAGAGCCTCAACATCCTCACCTGCTAAGTGGGCAATGCTCTCACCTGAAGCAACAGAAGCAGAGGACGCCCAGTACAGAAGGACAGGCAGCTGGGAGAGGCCCAGCACTCACAGGCCCTGGCCCTTACACAGCCCTGAAGGAAGCTGGGATGGACAGGTGCCCATTCAGAAGACAGGCAACCAGCGCAGGCCTAGGAGGGTGGTGGTGGAAGGCCTGACCCAGAGGGAAGGGCAGGGAAGGGCAAGTCTGGTTGCAGGGCCCTGGGTGGGAGCTGGAGAGGTGGGCAGGTGGCTCAAGGCCTAGTACCTGGTCCCTGCCCTGCCTCCCAGGAACCCTCGGAGCTGAGGCTTGGCCCTATTAGCCACTATAGTATTGTTATTTGCAGCCGAGGGGGACTCATTAGCAACTTAGCACCTCCATCGTCACCATGGCAACGCAGAGGTGCCAGGCAACAGCCACAGCAGCCACAGCGCAGGCTGCTGTGCTCTGCTGAGCCGCAGGTCGCCCCTCCCCGCTGGCTCCCACTCCTCACAGCAGGTGCCCTGTAGCTGGGCCTGCCTTGGCCCCAGCCTGTGAAGAAGCCCGTCCCCCCACCCTGCCCTACCTACTCTTAATTCCCAGGATCCACCTCGCACTGCAGTTCACTGGCTCCCGCCTGCCTCCTCTGAGGCTTTCTTGTCAGCATGGGGAAGGTCTGGCCAGAGCACACCCTCCTGCAGAAATCTCTGCACCCTGGTGCCCCCAGGGTGCATGCTGGGGGGTGGACAGGCCCTCCCCTTTGGCCTTCGCCAGATGCTCTGATCAGAGTCCAGAGCTGGGCGGAGTATGTGGGGAGTGGAGAGGTTGGGCCAGCCCTGAGCAGGTCAGCAGGGTTAGGACAAGCAGGGGGAACTGAGGCAGGCCAGCACCCCATCAAGCCCCCCCCCCCCAGGCCTGACCCATATCCCATTCCTGGGAACCTAGGAACCTGGGAACCAGGGTGGGAGAACAGCTGTCACCCTGCTATTTCAGAGCCTGGTGTGGGCAAGAGGAAGTCCTAGTGGGGCAAGACCTGCAGGTACAGTCTGAAGGGCTCAGAGGAAAGGGGGCCCCAAGTCCAATGTCCCAGGCTATGACCTTCCAGCTCCCTCACAGCCCAGCCTGGCTCCTGGGCCCACACTGCCCTCTGCAGATGCAGGAAGACACACACCGTTGAACCTGGATGGCCTACAATCTACCTCTCCCCGTGTGTAATTACTCTCATAGGGACGCAGGTGCGTACACATGAGGTGCCAGAGTGTGCACACGCCCATGTGCATATTCACACACATGTGCTCACCCTCTGCATACCAAAATCCCTGAGCATCTCAGTACACCTGTACCCCAGGTACTAGCTCTGAGAACTCACACACTGACTCCTACACCTAAGGCCTCCACACAGCATTCGTGTCCCCGAGCGCATAAGTGACTAGCAACAGTCAAGTACTGGGGCCTGCCACAACTGATAGCACACTCACCAAGCTACCTCCTGCTTACACCTAGTGAGAGGGAACTCACTACCTCTAGAGATGGCTCCCAGAGCCATCAGCCACTGGAGGACAGGGATGGTGTCTCTCTTCCCCTGCTCAGACAAGAACTTCAGACAAGAACTGATGATGGAGAACTCAGCTGCTGAGATGCTGGCTCACTGTCACCCAGGGGCACCTCTGGAGGCCAGGAAGGGAGACTGGAGGGGTCATCAGGAGACAGGGGTTCCAGTGCTCACAAGGGTTAGTCCAGTGCTCTTGCCCCTCCCTCCCCTCAGCTCCCTGGGGCAAGTGGGGACATAGTCTGCTTTGGCTGGGACAATGGTAAGGCCATGCAGAGCCAGCACTGGACTGGAGAGTGGCATGGAGGCCACCTCAGTTCCCAGGAACAGGAGTGGGCCCAGTCTGGGGTGGGAGAGGCACAGCAAGTAGGCCTTTGAGAGGGAGGCCAGAAGTTTCCCTCCACTCCCACCTGGCCCTTGCAGCCCCCCTGATCTGCAGGGCTGCAGTCAGTCACTGTCCCGAGCAGCCCAGAGGTGGCATCAGTCCTTGAAGTCTTGTGACCAGAGCCATTTCTCCCTTGCTGTGAGTTTGGACCCTTCCCTGCTTTCTCTAAGCTGCCCACGAAGGCCTCCCCAGACCTGCCACGGACCAGCCATTCTCTCTCCTGGGTCTCCAACGACGCAGTTGAAACTTCTGGGTCCAGACATCAGCACGAGCCCAAGAGAAGAGATGCCAGGAGGAGTCCTGACACAGGAGGACTTGAAGCTCTCTCTGCATCTCTGCTCCCAGGGGTAGCCTCCCCAAAGGCTGAGGGCAGGAGGGAAGAGAACTGCCCAGCAACTCTCCTGAGGCCCCACTGGAGGTATTTCAGTCAGACCTAAGGATGAACTTCTACCTCCTGGTCACATGATCTGCCCATGGGGCAGGTGCTTGTCAACTGAAGAGCAAATACACAGAACTCTGTCCTCCCTGTGCAGAGCCAGGCACTGCAGGCCACACTAATTCAAAAGGCTGCTCTGGGAGCAAGCAGGTGTGAGATGGTCTGTGGGGGTCCTCTGTGCTTCTACACAGACCCCTCGGGCAGGGGCATGCAGCACAGAGAGGGCTGCTCTCCTGCCTTGCCACATCCCACCCCATCCCGAAATGCACAACAGAGCACCGCAGGGCTAAGCCGAGCGTGCCACCGGCTTCCTCTTTCCCAGAATATCTCCAACCGCATCACTGCACCACCAAGGCCCCCAACTCCCCGGCAAATCCAGCGCACCTTTGCAGCAGGAGGTCAGAAAGCAAATTCTCCCAGCAGGGATGACTTGGTGGGGGCTGGGTCTATTGTGGCTCCTCCCTCTCCTGGCCAGGCTGGTCGGCACCCTGCAGCTGGCCTGCACCCCTCCCCAGGTGGGCAGAAGGCCTAGGAGGCTGGCTGAGCCGGCCCCTCCCCCAGCACCGCGTCTGCTTCTGCAGCCGGCAAGGATGGTCTTTATTCCGCATAGGCTGAGCACCCCCAAGGTGCGGGTGTGGAGCAGCCTGACCCAGAGGAGGATCTGCAGGTTCTCCCCGCGCAGATGTGGACCGAACCCTTTCCTGAGGCTTCCTGCGAGCCAAAGACCGTTTTTCCTATGGCCGGCCCAGGCTCCACATCTCCTACCGGCAAAGGACGACCTTCTCCCATTCTGGCCCCCAAAGGGGATGCGGCGTAGGGGCTCCGACAGCTCTGCGTTTGCATCAAATAACCCATCTGGGTCCTTAATTCACGTCCCCCCCCCCAAATAAGAAGGAATTTCGGGGAGAAGCAAAGCAGCCCCCCGGGCGTTGAGCCGGGCGGGGGTCCGCAGAGCGTACCCAGCGAGCCGAGGCCGGGGCTGGGCCCTAGTCCTGCGCTCGCGGACTGGGGCCGCCTCCTCCCGGGCGCCCGCCGAGAGACCTCGACGCTGCGCGGGTGTCGGGCGCTTGGGTCGACCCCTCCCCACCGGTTCTCCCGCTCCCCGCCGGGCCCGGCGCCCCGCTCACCTGGTTCTCTCTCACCGCCGGGACGCACCGGGACCCGCGCCGCACTCAGGGCGCTCGCTCCGCTGCGCCGCCCATGGGCCCGCCCGGGGGCCGCGCAGCCGGGGCAGGGGCCGGGGGGGCGCACTGGCCGCGTCGCCGCCGCCCTCGCCGCCGCCGCCGCCGCCGCCGCGGGGAGCGCTCGCTCGAGCCGGAGAGCGCGCACTGCGGGCGGGCACGCGCGCTCGCGGCGCGCATCCCAGCCCGCGACTCGGCGGGCGCGGCCGGCGGCTCCGGCTCAGCTCGGCCCGGGCTCGGGCTCCGGCGTCCGGGTGGGGCGGGGGCCGCGGAGCCGGCTCAGCAGCCTCGGGAGCAGCGAGTGACAGGCCCGGGGCGGAGGGCGGGGCCGCCAACAGGGATGAGGTCATGCCGAGCGAAAAAGCCCCTGACGTCACCTGCAGCCAATCAGCACGCGCAGCTCGAGGGCAGATGACGTCAGCCGTGCCCCGGCCCCGAGTGCAGATTAGAGGCGGCGGCCGCGGGGGCGGGGGTGCCGGGGCTCGCCGCCACCGCCCTCCGCGCTCACCTGGCACCGGCTCTTAAAGGAGCTACGCGGCGTCCCGGTCCCTTGCCCGGGCGACCGGCGGCGGTACTGGGGACCCCACCACCAGGAAGCCTTTCCAGCCTAGGGCTCAGCGTGGCCCCAGGACCCCCCTGCCTTGCTGCGCACAGACCCGCGGGCGGTCCTCCTGTCCATTTCCTTGGCGCGAAGGTCCTCTCCCTGCCGGCCTGGGCTGGAGCTGGAGCCGGCTTCTCTCCTGTCCCCAGTCTTTGTTCACACAGAGCCGCAGCCCGGAGGGCCTTCTTCAGCCCCCGTGCGGCCTGCGAGCGCGCGCACGACGGGCCCAGCAGGCGAAGCGTCTTACCTGCAGCATGCACGTTTACCCTTTACGCGACCCCTGGAGGTGGGAGCCCGGATCTCCACTTTGCTTGGGTGGAAATCGGAAGCTCCAGAGGCGACATGGTTTGTCTCAGGTCACAATCCCGTCAACGCTGGAGTTGGGCCGTTTCCAGAACTCTCTAGCGTTCTTGGGGCGGCACTGACCCTAACCCCACTCATGACCTCTAGCCTTTGATCCTTCCAGTGAAAACTCACCCCTCTACAGCCCTCCACGACCACCTTAATGTCACCCAGGCAGGCTGGGGAATGTCAGCCCCAGCCCACCACTGTGGGAACATAAGCACGTCCAGAGCGCTAACAAAACATAGATAATGACACCTTGGACCTTATTGGGCCGGAAGCACACGGGGGCCAGTTCTGAGGCCACTCCAAGGCACCTGCAAGTCTCAGGTGGCCACCCTAGGGACAGCTGTGGCTCAGGAGGGGCCTGGTGGGCCCAGAGTCCTTCACTCAAGTTCATCCATTATTTACTGAGCACCTTCTTTGTGCCAGGCCTTGTGCCCTGCACCAGACCCGAGAAAGAGAACAAAGAGCCCTGTATGTGGGAGCTGAGGAGCCCTGGGAGTCTTTGAAGGTAATGATTTGGGGAGGAGGAGTGTGACAGGACACCTCAGACATTTAAAAATTGCCCTTGAGTGAGGTGTTGGATGGACCATAGGGGCCATCACTCTCCAACCTGGGCCCCCAGCCGGCCTGTCCTCTAGGGTCACCCTGGGGTTTGGAGCTGGGAGTGCAGTGCCTTACTGGAGGGAGGTGGGAAGAGCTGAAGGGCGGCCCTCAGCCAGTGCTTGTTGAGTGAAGGGTCTTAGGAAGGCTGACCGACAGGCCAAGCCCCTCCTGGGACCACAGGCTCAGAGGGTAAATGAAAACTGGACCCTCTGGGCAGAAGGTGGGTGCTGGGCAGGACCCTGCAGGACCTTCCCCTTCCACCCCTGTCTCCTGTGTGCACAGCAGGTGTTCAGGCACTGCTGGTGGCTCTCTTCCCTCCCCAGCCTGAGAAGAGTCCAGGCTTTGTGTGTTTGGGTCGGAGGGGGGAGTGCATTGCTCTTGGCTCAGAGGAAGCACAGGACAAACACCTGGAGGGAGAATCCTGGAAGGAATCCCTGGGAGCCCCTGGACTATTTGGGGTTGGCTCTAGGTTCAGGTCTTCCCTCTCTCCCTGCCCCAAGCTGGACCCTGGCTGGAGGTGGACCCTGAGCCTGGAAGTCAGCTGCATGCATGGCCAGATCAGTGGGGGTGGGAGATATGACCTTGCTGGGTTTCCACTTACTCCTTGTCTGAAAAGTGGGGAAGCTGAGCCCTTGGAATTCAGGCTGAGACTGGAGGGGCCACATGGTAGGAGGTGCCTGCAAGGCTCCTGAGAGGGCAGCAGCAGGCCTTGAAGGATCTGGGATCTGCAGGTGTGGGGTACTCACTGTCAAGAACTCACCTTAGGGGCTGCCCGACCAGCTTTCTCCCCATGCCAGGCCCAGAATGAGCCTAGTGGGGGACTGCACCTCCAAGGTGTCCATGTGACTGCTGCAGGATAGGGCAGGAGCCTCTTCATCCCAGCGCTGATGTGGTCAGCAATTGCAGATGCCCTGGGAGTGGCCACTGGCTCCTAAGACCTCCGGGCATGTGCAGCACTCCTCACAAGGCCTGAGCGGGGGGGTGGATGGTGACCAGGAGTCCCTTCTGTAAGATTTGGGAAGGTAAAGATGTGGCACTCGGCTTCCCCTAAGACCCTGGGCACCCCAGGAGGAAAGGGCCATACGATTGTGGTTCTTTTAAAATCCCAATAGAGGACTCTCAAGTAAACCAGCAGTTAAAACCTCGGACTCTGCCACCAGCAAGGTGGAGGTAGTTCCCACTGTGTGGGGGCGTCCCTTTCCCCTCCTCTTGCACTGCTCCCTCAAGGGCCATGCCTGGGAAGCTGGGACTCTCCACAGCAGCCCACAGCAGCCAGCTTCTCCTCTCCGCGCAGGCGTGGATGGGGACGGGGCTGCGGTGGGCTGAGTAAAGCGGAGTAGCGCTTTGCATCTGCGCTGGGCCAGGAGCGGGATGCCTACTGCGACTGTAGGTGCCTACCGCGGGCCAGCGCCAAGCCGGACTGGGACTGAGGTCGCTGCCTCTGAGTCCGCGGGGCTGACAGTACTTTGCGTGGGCCGGGGAGGCGCCGAGGCTAGGGCGGAGGTCAGGCGGGCAGCGGCGCGGGAACGCTTGCACCCGGCTGGCAGGTGCGGGGAGCCGGGAGGCCGGGCGGCCCGCGCGCGCCCCCTGCAGCCCACAGGTCGCGGTGCAGGCTGGTCGCCACCGCCGCCGCAGGAGAGAGAAGGAGGTGGATCTCTTTCCTGAAAAGAGTGGTGGGTTTCCGCTGATTTGCGGTTCATTGTTTCCAGTAACCGTGCGCATTAACCATCCATGCTGTTCTATCGCCCAACCTGATATTTTTTAAAGTCAAGGCAGAATTAATGGCGTTAATTAATTTAAGGCGTTAAAGCAGATTGTCATCCCCCCCCCCCCCCCCCCCGCACCCCAGCCTCATTTGTTTTTAAAAAATCGTTGAATCGTTGTGCTGGGGATGAGCCCAGAACTTGTGCGTGCTAGGCAGGCACTCTGCCACTGTGCTGCATTCCCAGCCCACAGTGGCACTGAGAACGTTGGCCTAGCCGGACTCTCATCCCCACCGTCCATCTGCATTACCCTTTGTACTGCGAAGCTGAACCCGTCTCCATTAGACAGCAGCTCCCCACAGCCGCCCAGCCCCTGGCACCTGCACTCAAGGAGTGGGCATTGACAGATGAATACACCCAGGACAAGCCCCAGGCCTTACATCAGTCCCCTCTCTCTGGCCTGTCCCACTGGCTAGTGTTGCCAGTTCTCCAAGTACACAGAACTGGAAATATGGTTGTGTGTGTGTGTGTCTGTCTGTCTGTCTGGCTGGCTGGCTTCTTTCTTGCAAGAAAGCACCTTCGAGATCTCTGTATTGCTGCTTTCCCACACTTGACCACAAACATCTGTGTGGTGTTATGCTTTACAGTGGCCAGTGGCATCTGAACCACTTCTCTGTTTTACATATTAGACTATTTCCATCTTTTGGCTGTTAACAACACAGCGTCCTTTCAAATATCTAATACGCAAATTTCAGGTTATTTCCTTTCCTAGCGTTGTTATTGTGACACAGGAAAATTTACAAATGTACAGAGAACAAGGTCAACATTTTTCCATTTTATTTTCAGATTAGAAAGACAACGGTTAAGATGCAGGTGACCCTGCCCTCACTTCCCTTTCCAGAGGCAGGTACTGCTCAGGCTTGTGGATGTCTTTATAGTTTAATTGCATATAGAAATCTCCACGTGTAGCAGGTAGGTTTATTTTGTGTGCTTTGACATTTATTCCAACTGAGCATGGTGGCACACACCTGTAATCTCAGCAACTCAGGAGGCTGAGGCAGGAGGATGGTAAGTTCAAGGCCAACCTCAGCCATTTAGTGAGGCCCTGAGCAACTTGTGAGAGCCTGTCTCAAAATAAAATATAAAAAAGGCTGTGGATATGGTTCATTGGTTTAGTGCCCCTGTGTTCGATCCCTAGTATCAAGAAAAAAAAAATCTGTCAGTTCATCCTTGTTGGTGAAGCAAGCCTTGCTTTTTCTGGTTAGCTTGCTATCTAGTTTTCTGTTGTGAGAGTAGTCTGGGTGTCGAGCCATTCATGAACATTTGGGCACAGGTTTTGCCTCATAAACTACTGCTGCCGGGCAGAGCTGATGGATACCTCCCAGCTCCCTGGCCAGCTGCTCTGTTAAAACTGCAGAATCCAAGTCCCCACAGCCTGCTAAGTCCAAATCCATATGTTAACAACTTGACCAGTTTGCACATTCAGATTTTTGATTTTCACTTTTGCAAACTTTTGCTTAATTTAAAACATTATTATATAATGTGGAGGTGTTGCTCAGTGGTACAGCCCTTGGCCAGCATGCAGAAGGCCCTGTACAGGGTCAACCAAAAAAATAAAAAAATTACATAGTAAAGTTGATATTTCATTGGCATTAAAAAATTGTGGTAAAATACACATAGCATGAAAGGAACCATCTTAGCTATTTTAAGCATGCATTTCGGGGACATTAAGCACGTTCACACCACTGTACAGCCATCACCACTGTCCACCTGTAAAAGCTTCTCATCTTCCTGAATTGGAGCTCTTTCCCCGTTCAACATGAGCTTTCTGCCCTCCGGCCCCTGACACCGCATCCTCTCTGTCTCCGTGATCTGAAGACCCTAGGGGCCTCATACAGGCAGAACTGTGTCTGTGCCCCTGAAGTGGCTTCTTCTCACTGAGCATCACCTGCTGGAGGCTCATTTGTGCTATAGTGGTGTCCTTCCTCTTTATATTGCTGGACACTGGGTTGTTCCCGCCGTTTGCCTATTGGCGCATGTCTGGTGTACCTTGGTGAACATGCATCTGTTCTTATCCCCACTTTCATTTATCTTGGGCTTGGCATGTGGAGTGGAATTGCTGGAGCATGTGGTGATTCTAGGCTTAATTTTTCAGGAGGTGCCAGGCTTTCCCACGTGGCTGCACCACATCGGCACCCTGCACCCTACACTCTGAGTAGCACTGCACCAGGGTTCTGAGTCCGACATCCGTGCCAGGCTGGCATTTTGAGCTGTGTAGTTCTGTGAGTTTTAATGCAGGTGCAGGTCTGGGCACCAGCATCCTAATCAAGATGCAGGCAGCTCCATCACTGGCACATCTCCTGGGTACCATCTCCTTATATCTGTGTCCCCTGCCCCTTTTCACTGCAGCTGGGCATCCGTTCTCCAGTCTGCGGCCCAGCCTTCCTGAGAATGTCATGAGGGGAGCTTTGAGATCTGGGGCCCTGAGGGTCACCCAGGTGGTTGCAGGTGTCTATGGCTCTTCCCCTTTCACTCTGAGTGCTGTCCGTGGCTCAGATGGACAGTTGCCCTGTTCACTTATTGAAGGGCGTTTGTGCTGCTTTCAGTTTTTGGTTATTGTGAATAAAGTAACTCTAGACCTGCACATACAGGTTACTGTGTGAACACAGGTTGTGTTTCTTGGATAAATAGCCAGGTGTAGGGTTGCATACCAAGATGGGCATGGTGGTGCATGCTCTTGACCCCATCTACTCCAGAGGGAGGATCACTTGAGCTCTGTAGTTCAAGGGCAACATTGCTCCCTGACCACTTGCAAGCCAAGTGTCCATTAATATAAGAAGGAAGGACAATTTGTCACATGCCACAACATTGATGAGCCGTGAGCACCTTGTGCTCAGTGAGATAAACTGGTCACAAATGAATGATACCATGTGACTTTGCTTGTGTCGGGTCTCCATAGCCATCAGATCCAGAGGCAGAGGCCCTATCTTGAAAAAAGCATGATAGATATAAAGATATAGCTTAAAAGTAAAAGGAAAGAAAAAGATGTTAACATATTTCTGTTAACACCAGAAAAATCCAGGCTGACTAAAAAAATGTCAAAAAGTTTTTTAAAAAGCCATGCACACCCGTGATTCCAGCAATTCTGGAGGCCGAGGCAGGAGGATCACAAGCACAAGGCCAGCCTGGGCAGCCTAGCAAGACCCTGTCTCAAAATGAAAAACAAAAAGTCGGGATGTAGCTCAGTGCTAGAGCACTTGACTGCCAATTGTGAGGCCCTGGGTTCATCCCAGCACAGCAACCCACACACACTCACCCACACACCAAAACAACCCAGCACAATACAACATCAACAGAACACGCAAACAAGCACCACACTCTTCCGGAGTGGCCATGCCATTTATATATCAACCTTTGGGAAGTGGCCTCAGGCCAGCTTCCTCGGAGGTATGCACGTGGAAGAGGGTTGCCAGGTGGCAGGATACGCCCTCCCGAGCTTCCCCAGATGTTGCTGCTTTGCTCTCAAAGTGGCTACTAATTAATGTACACACCCCTAGTGGGTTATGAGGACTCTGTTTCTTAACACCCTTGTTAGCACTTTGCATTTGGACCTTTTTGTGGTTGCCTTCACTGACTGACTAGTTTGGAGGAGAACTCTAGGAAGTCTTTTCACATAGGCATATTTATTTAGTTTTTAAAATGGCCTTCTATTGCTTTATGGTTCTCACTAGATAGGTCTTATTTTATTAAGTATTTTAAAACTTATCTAATAATTTCTTTTGCTATGTTGAAAGGCTTTTTTTTTTTTAATCATAGTTTCTTATTGTCACCTGCTGTATGATGCTGTTCATTTGGACATTATGAACCCTCCTGTTAGTGCTGACAGAGTGCCTGTAGATTTGCTTGGATTTTCCAGTAGACAGTCGGGCCGCCTGTCAATCCTGACTATCATTTCTTTGTAAACTTTTCATTCCTTTTCCTTGTCATATTGCATTGGCTACAATTGCCGTTCATGGCAATGGCGGGAGTCATCAGTCCCTAAAAGAGAGAGTGGGGATGGGTGCATGTGTCTCCTTGAAAGCGACAGCCCTGGGGAGGCAGGTGGGGAGGCCTGGAGCCAGCGAGTGTTGTGACCTGCAGGACAGTTGATTCCAGGGAGATCCGAGACGAGGCGATGAGGGATGGAGAAAAGACCTGACATGTGAAGGGAGGAAAGGTGGGGCTGGGTGGTTCAGCCTCCTCTGGTGGAGGAGGACTGACCATAGCAAGCTCAGCATGTTGATTATACAAGTTCTGTCATTAAAAGGCTATTGTGGGACAGTTTCTTCAAAGTAAGTGGAGCCAAGGTCATGCGTCTGGCCAGCTCCATTGTGATGACAGCTTGCACCCCTGGCTCTGGCCCCTGAGCAGTTATGAATTGTGTAGCTCTGTGGCTGGCACAGAACCATCTGTTGAACAGTGTGTCACCATAGCGACTGGGCTATCTCTTCGGCACCTTGCTCTGAGAGTTCTCCAGAGGGTGTCGCCTCTGTCGCAAGACAGTTCAAGACCCATAGTTCAGTCACTGCTCCCGACAAGGGAGGGGAAGCAAGCTTGAGGGTTAGTCGCCCCGCTGGTCTGGCCATGGTGTTTGGAAGTTGCCACTGGTGGCTTGTCTAGGTCACCTCCAGGATCTGCAAGGAGACTGCCTCTCGGAATGGTCTAGAGGAGGACGGTGCACCTGCACACTCCGTGTCTGCTGTCCTTGCAGGTGAAAGCTCACCTCGCTAGGAATTAACTTCCCTGCTCCTTTGGGTCATGCTCCTCGTCCCTCTGGGCAGTGGCTAGTATCTAAGTTGGGCCAGGAGCAGAGGCTTCTGGGGCTTCTGTTGCTGCAATGTGAGTCCAAGGTTGCCTCTCCAGGCAGCAAGGCCAAGAGCTGAGGCCAGGACAGCAGGCTGAGCAGGTCCTGTACCTGGAGATCTGTCCTGTGTCCTGACTGCGAGGGATAGCCTTCCGCTTCCTCCTCCCCCTTCCTCCCCCTCCCCTCCCCCTTCCTCCTCCTCCCCCTCCCCCTTCTCTCCCTTCTCCCTGTCCCCCTCTTCTTCCTCTCCCACTGCCCCTCCTTCCTGGGGTACGGCAGATATAACCCAGGGGGGCTTAACCACTGAGCCACATCCTCAGCCCTTTTTATTTTTTATTTTGAGACAGGGTCTCACTAAAGTATTGAGGCTGGCCTCAAACTTGTGATCCTCTAGCCTCTTGAGTTTCTGGGATGACAGTTTTGCACCACGGTACCTGCAGGAAGGACATTCTTTAGTCCCCAGTCTATACTAGTTGCTGTCCACCCACAGCTGGCTCTCTGGGTGCTTCCTGTGCTGCCTCGGTGCTCACGTGAGCGTCACATCCAGAGGCACAGTCTAGGCCCTTGGCCTCACCAGGGTGAGGTGCCCAGCTCCATGCCAATGCTTCTTCTTCTGGGGGTTGAATCAGGGTGCTGGGGTGTAGGCTGGGCTGTGGGGGTGGCCCTGGGGGGCTTAACTCCCCCACTGGAGGGTGCTTGACTTCCTAGAGGCCCTTTTGGTCTCAAGAACTACCAGCTGGCGCCTTGGGGATTCCCACAGCTACACGCGGCCTGAGTTATTTGTTCTGGGTTTTGTCTGGTGTTAGGTGCCGGGATCTGTCTTTCTGGCCCTACACGGCTTCCACACAGGGCCTTGGCACTGACAAGGGGACGGAGGCCCCTACTGCAGAGGCAGATCCTGACAACACACTGGTTATCTCGGTCCAGGGGCCGGGTCTTCCCGTCAGCCGCTGGTCACCGGGAGCAGCCACAGCCCTGAGGTTTGGGCCTGCCCCTGTGCTGGGAGTCTACCAGGTTTCGTCAGTATTACGGAAATCTCCCTGGCTTGGAAGCACCGTAGCCATTGAAACTAACCCGGACAGCAAGGCTGCAGGGCAGTTTGGGGGCTGCACAGGAGACCCTTGGTCGTGGCTACCCACCTTAGGAGCAGTCCCCTGCAGCCCCCAGCCCCCACACCACCACCAGCTGTTTGCTGGCCCAGGTGGCCGGTTTCCTCCTCTCCCTGTCTGTACAGGTCTGTGTCCATAGGGTCCCCCAGGTCAGCTATTTCCTTTCTGCCTTGACTGAGAAACACAGGGCGCTGACCTCACTGCAGCCTGTCACTGCAGGTCCCTGCAGGCTAGAGCACCAGCCAGGCCTTGGACATTCCCAGGCACTGAGCAGGGCATTCAGGTCGTTGCCCCCAAACAAGGGATGACCAAACATGCAGTTCAACACTAGAGACTCACCCACCCAAACCGGGTCCCTTCCGCCTTCTGAGCACCACCCCAGCCTCACCGCAGACGTCGCTGGGCACTGTGTCCCCTCCCCTTGCTCTTGTCGCCAGGAGGCTGCAGCCCTCGGGGTGCCTTGGCCTTTACTGCTTGCTACTTCCTTTGGAATCCTAACTGGCCCCGGATCAGGACAGCCTGGGCCTCCCTGAGGGAATGTCCCTGCTGTGACTTTTGGGACAAGTCCAGCTGGTGGTAGCTGGTGGTCCACGAAGATTAGCCTTGTGGTGCTGGGCAGACAGGAAGGAGACACAGGAGGCAGGAGGCCCCTGGTGAGGCCAGGAATGGCCTGTGTGACAGGCTGAGACCCGCATGAAGAGATAGCCCCAGCCCAGCCCCGCAGGCCCTGCACGGACGGATCCGTCGTCCATGCAACACACCAGCTGTGTGGGCCGGGCCTCCCACCTTCCTCTCTGTTACTGAACTTACATGTTAGTCTCATGTCAAAGCCAGACCTTCTCAGAGTGGGCACGAGTGTGTGCGCCGTGGCCTCGTCTGCTCCAGTACTGACCCACTGGACACTTCCTCCTGGACGGCAGGGGCTCCACCAGTGTGTGATCACCCTGGCCTGCTGCGCATGGGCCCCACCACCTGTGGGGATGAGGCCCCTGCTCAGGCAGCTGCCTCTGGAGACCTCCCTGACATTCCCATTGTCCCCTTTTGGACCTGGAGCAGGCCGAGCCAAAGCTCATGTGCCCTGAGGCGGCTGGGCCTGAGGACGAGTGGCTGGGGAGGTCCTTGGGAGCAGGAATGTGCGCCTGTGCATGGACCAGCACCCGCGGGGATGCTGAGGCCTGGAGTCCACCGAGCAGTGGGGACGGCTGTGGGCAGGACGGCTGAGAGCCCGGGGAAGGCAGGCGGCGTCCCCAAGCACCCCTTGGTCCCTGGGCCACCCCCCTTTCTCATGGCCTCCCCACTTCTCTCTGACCTTCCGTCTCTCACACGTCAAATAACCAAAACCCTGAGCCTGGTTTCCAGAATCTGCAGAATGAGGTCCGAGTTCAAGGACCAGGAGGGAGAGAGGACGGGAATAGGGTACCAGAAGTTTCCCTGGGGAGCTGGGGACTGCTGTGATCTGTCTCCCCGACTGGGCCTTCAGAGGTGTGAGGTCCTGCAGGCGGAGCCCTCCTCAGAGGGACCGGAGCCCAGACACAGACCCAGAGCACACCCTCGGCCGTCCCTGGTCACAGGTCCAGCTCCACCTCCCACTTGGACTCTCAGGAATCACTTCTCTTGTTGATAAGCCCCACCCCGCACCCCGTGTCTAGTGTTTGTGACACACCTGAGCTGGCCAAGACAGAACTGCGAAGGAGGCCACGATGACCCGGCGGAGGAAGCCACAGCGACCCCGCGAAGGAGGATCTGCAGTGAGGGTCAGGGCTGGCCAGTCACTGGTGTTCCTGCCGGTGACAGCCACAGTGCATGGAGGGCCACGCCGTACCTATAGGGCTCTGGTCTGGTTCAGGGCGTGTGGAGATCACAGTACAGTCATAGGTTTTGGTCCCGTATGTCCCAGCCCTTGGGAGGATAGACATGAGCACACAGTGGGTGTGGGTAAGTGGGTTTATTAGATGTCTAAGGACAGAGGTCTGAGCTCTGAGATTGTAGAGCAAGCAGCTGAGGACCCCCTGCTGCTGCAGGCTGCCTGTGATGGGGAAGGGTGGGGATGGGCACGGGCAGCAGGGGTGAGGAGGGTCACCAGAGGTTGGAGGAGGAGGCACTGGAAGCCATTCTCCTTGGAGACAAGGGCCTGTGGCATTTCTTGGCAGGAGTCCAGAGAGAAGTGTGCATGTTTGGCAAGGGAGGACAGGAGAGAGGACTGTGGGTGGAGAAAAAGTGGCTCAGAGGGTGCCAGGAAGTAACTGGGAAAGCCTGGGCAGGAATCCCTGACTCCTGACCAAGAATGGCACCAACCTGGTAAGAACCTTGCAAAGTTGAAAATCAGAAATCAGATCTTGCACTGGCAGCACACGGGGACACAGCAGCTGGACTGGCAGCAGGAGGACCCACAGCCTGAAGAGCAGCAGGGCTTGCAGCAGCTGGACTGGCAGCAGCAGGGCTTGCAGCAGCTGGACTGGCAGCAGCTGTCCTGACAGCAGCAGGGCTTGCAGCAGCTGGACTGGCAACAGCAGGGCTTGCAGCAGCTGGGCTTGCAGCAGCTGTCCTGGCAGCAGCAGGGCTTGCAGCAGCTGGACTGGCAGCAGCAGGGCTTGCAGCAGCTGGACTGGCAACAGCAGGGCTTGCAGCAGCTGGGCTTGCAGCAGCTGTCCTGGCAGCAGCAGGGCTTGCAGCAGCTGGACTGGCAGCAGCAGGGCTTGCAGCAGCTGGACTTGCAGCAGCTGTCCTGGCAGCAGCAGGGCTTGCAGCAACTGGACTGACAGCAGCAGGGCTTGCAGCAGCTGGACTGGCAGCAGCAGGGCTTGCAGCAGCTGGATTGACAGCAGCTGGACTTGCAGCCCCCACAGGAGCCACAGCCCCCCTTGCAGCCCCCACAGGAGCCACAGCCCCCCTTGCAGCCCCCACAGGAGCCACAGCCCCCCTTGCAGCCCCCACAGGAGCCACAGCTGGAGCAGGAACAGGCTGGCACACAGCAGCACACGGGCTTGCAGCAGCACACGGGCTTGCAGCAGCTGGAGCCACAGCCCCCACAGCTGGAGCCACAGCCCCCGGAGCAGCCACAGCAGGTCATGGTTCTGGAGGTGGAGGGTGGAGGAGGTGAGAGCAGCAGGTGGAGAGGGAGGAGTGAGGTGTGGGGCCTCCTGAGCCAGGGCTTTAAGTACCTGTCCGGGGTCAGGTGTGAAGCTGGGCACCTGGTCACTTCCTGGTTCCTGTTTGTGCCATTTTTAGGTCCTCTTTATCCTGTGTCCCTCTTAACAGCAACCCTTGTGTATGGCCCATGTTTAGTGCTTGTCAGGTGCCTAGTGGGGCCAGCTCTTTTGTCAAATTTGTGTCCATATGGGAGGAAGGTCCCAGGGTGCAGCCCATTCTTGTTACCTGAAGAGTCACATTTGATTAAAAACTTCTCTGTTTTAGATCTGCAAAGGGTACAGAGAATGATGTATCACATAGCCATAGAAAACATCCAACTTACGGAAATAATCACAACATAGATGAAGCCTCCTTTATACATCGGGTTGTTTTTGTTCAGATTTGGAATTACCACTCCAAGGGCCTCACGCTCCTACTGAGCATGGATGGCCTTTCAATTTACTTCAAATGCTCAAACTTTGTGTAATTGGTGGTACACGGTCTTTCTCCTGCTGCCAGCTTCTCCTGAGACGGCTGGCGAAGGGTCTACAGGTGACTGTGGGCCCATCTTGATCTCTGGCTGTAGTGCTGTTCACAGAGGTGACCTCTGGTTGAGCTGTCACTGTCTCCAGCAGCACCACCTTCTGCGGAGGCTCCCAGTGCATTTGGAGTGGGTGCGCCTGCCTTTGCCCCTCAGCCCCTTTCCATGGTGGCGGTGAGGGTTCCAGCCGGTGCTGAGGAGACAGGGAGGCCCCAGGCCTGTCCACTCCCTCCTCACCCTGGGCTTGACCAGGACCCCTGGGGAGGGCCACTGCTGTCATCTCATTTTCTAGGTCCCTTTTCATTTGTTTTCGTTTCCTCCTCACATCCTTTGGCCACACAGAATTGGGCTCTGACTCTTTGTATGGAGGTCTGAGTGCTTTGAACGTTTGCATTCTGACCAATAATGCACGATTGCAGGCTCATCCCAGCCTTCGGCCTCCTCTCCTTCTCCTTCTCCACCCCCTTTCCCTCTTCCTTCCCCCTTTTTACCAAGTTTTCATCTGAATGTAATAAAGTGTGTGTGTGGGGGGGTTGACTGTGAAGTGTCCCCCAGAGGCTCATTGTGAAGGTTTGGTCCCCAATGCAGCGGTGCGCAGAGGGGGACTTGGGGCAGTGCCTGGATCCTGAAGGCTCGACCTCATCAGTGGGTCCATTCATGGGGGCACTCACCAAATCCCCCTGGGGGGTGGAGGAAGCTGGGGATGGGACCCAGGGGGAGGGAGTGGGTCCTGGGGGTGGTACTCTGGGAACTCAGCCTTGTTCTTGGCCCTTTCCTGGCTTGTCCTTCCTGGCTGCAAGAGCTGAGCAGCTCTCCTCCTGCACACCCTTCAGCCATGATCTTGTTCCTTACCTCAGGCCCAGGACAACGGAACCAGCTTTCCTCCTTCACGTTAGTGTTCTCAGGTGTTTTGTCCCAGTGACAAAAAGTTGATTGACGTGTGTGTGTGTGTGTGTGTGTGTGTGTGTGTGTGTGTGAAGCTTTCAAAGTTTGGAGATTATTTATTTATTTAGTGGTGCTGGGGATTGAACCCAGGGTGCTCTATCACCAAGCCACATCCCTAGCCCTTTTCAATCTGCATTTTGAAATAGGGTCTCTCTAAGTTGCTGCGGCTGGCCTTGAACTTATGACCCTGTTGCTTCTGCCTCTCAAGCTGGATCACAGGCATGCACCACTGTGCCTGGTAAGTTTGGAGTTTAAACCACCTAGAATTGGGCTGGGATGTAGCTCAGTGGCAAAGCGTCTGCCTTGCATTCGCAAAGCCCTGGGTTCGACCCCCAGTTCCAAAAAAAAAAAAAAAAAAAAAAGACAAACCACCTAGAATTGAATCTTGTTTGTTTGTGAAGCACGGTTTCCATCTCTCATTTTCCCCCTGTGGATAACAGATCTGGCCGCAGCTGTGGGTTTTCCTGTGACCTGTCCTCTTCCATCTTTTCAAGCCCCTGGCTTCTGTCTGCTCTAGGTCTCTTAGAGTGTCCCCATTCTAGCATCCTGCTCCCCGAACCAGGACAGCCTGTAGTGACCTGGACAGCCTGGGTGGTGTATCTGTGGATTCAGCTTATCAGGTTTCAGGAAGAATCCTTATCAGAATGTTTATTATACCTGAGCTGAACTTGCAGATTAATTTGGGGGAGAATTGTCATATTTAAGATTTTGAATTCTTATCTGTGGATGTCATATATATTTTAAACATACTGAACATGTATGTGAAACATATAACATGATAGGCTGGGGCTGGGGCTCAGTGCAGAGCACTTGCCTAGCATGTGTGAGGCACTGGGTTCAATCCTTAGCACCACATAAAGATAAACAGGTAAAAAAAGGCATGCTGTCCATCTACATACAAAAAATGTTTTTTTAAACATATCAGCATATTTTAAAGTTTTAGGCTATATTTACACTTACACTCAGATGTTTCCTGCATTAAGTGCTTTCCTGGTTAGAGTCACTGTTATGTACACACCTTGTTTTTTTTTTTTTTCCGGTTGCTGTTGGAAATGGTACCTTTTAAAATTGTGTTTTCTAACTGTTGTTGATTGTTTTTGTGTATTTTTCTTGTTCTCAGCAACCTTGCCAAGTTCTATTTTTTTTTTGGGGGGGGGGTACTCAGGATGGAACTCAGAGGCACTCAACCACTGAGCCACATCCCAGCTCTATTGTGTATTTTATTTAGAGACGGGGTCTCATTGAGTTGCTTAGTGCCTCACTTTTGCTAAGATTGTCTTTGAGCCTGTGATACTCCTGCCTGGGCCTCCCAGCCTGGGATTACAGGCATGGGCCACTGCCTCAGGCCAAGTTCTATTTTTAATTCCAATGATTCACCTGTAGATTTTCTGTGCTGACACCCATTTTAGTGAAATTTGGAAGTATGTGTTCCCTTTTCATCTTTGTGATTCACTGTTCTGATCAGGACAGGGCTTTCATGGTGTAGTGGACAACTGGACTCCTGGTTTTGGAGGTAATGCCTCTAACAGTCTGCTGTTGGGTGACATGGACCGCACATGCTGAGAGTGCAACTTAGATGAAGGGAGGTCGCTTTCATTTCTAATTTGCAGATCCCTTTTCCTGTGTCTTGAGTACGTGTTGAACTTGACTGAATGGTTTCTGCAGCCGTTGGAGTGGCCGGACCGTGTTTCCCTTTAGTAAGGTGGTGAATTTGGGGTGAGGAGCCCTTGCATTCCGCCACTGCGGCTTGTGGGATGTGTTATCCTTTTGCGCGTTTTGGCTTTGCATCGCCTCACCAGCCAGGCTGTGTGCTCGGCCCACTGCTCCAGCCCGCTTGGCTCTGGTGGCCTCAAGCTACCTGGCCGCACGGTGAGAGGCACCCCCCGCCCCGGGCCTCCTGGCTGGGGAAGCTGGTCCGAGCCGTTCGTGACCGCCCCCTGGCGGTCCCGCTGAGAGGCGCTGGGGTCCCTGGCGCGCAGGGTCGCCGCGGTCTGGCTGCCTGCTCTCCAGCTGCTCCGCGGAGATCCTTTCAGGTCGGCTGGCGTGTGCTCCTCACCGTGCCTCTCTCTCACTCTTCACGGCTGCTGCGAGTCGTTTTGTCCCTCTTCCTTCCCGCTCAGATCTTAGGCCCTTGTTGCCTCCCTCTCCATTGCTCACCAGCTTTTCTAAAAGTTGCTTTTTTCAATCTTTTCAAAGACCAGGTTCTCTGTTGGTTCTCCCTACTGTGCGTTTTACACACTGTTTTGTCTATTCTGCTCTTACCTTTAGCCACCCACGCCTTTTCTCTTCTTTTCTGTTGTCCCTTCCCCACTTTCTCAACACAGACGTGGCTCAGGAACTTCCAGTCTATTTCTGTACAGCCAACTCGCAGGAACCTTCCTGAGCCGAGGGTGTGACCTGGTTTTGACATGCACTGTTTTCAGGATTATTCAGCTGTCCAGGTGGCTGGCCCCGGGGGTGTTTGCAGGTGGCCCACTGAGATCCATGCCCTGTGCGTGTGCCAAGGTCTCCAGGGACCCTCTGTGTCTGCCTGCAGTGCCAAGTTGCTGTTTGCTTATCATCAATGGAAAGATAGTAAATGTATTAAAACTGCCCCTGGGGCTGGGGCTGTAGCTTAGTTGGTAGAGTAATTGCCTGGGCACTGGGTTTGATCCTCAGTACCACATAAAAATAAAATAAAGGCATGTGTCCATCTACATAAAAAATATTTAAACCAAACAACAACCACAAAAGCAAACCCTGCTCCTGTGGTTCTGGATTTAAACCTTGTCATTCCTACAGGTTTTTCTTAGTGGAACTTGAGGAGCATCAGTTTAGGTGTCCGGGCCTCCTGGCTGGACTGTTCTCCTGTGTGGATGCCTGTAGTGCTGCTGGTTCCTCCTGACACCCTGCAGGGTGGAGGTGCCTTCCTCCCGAGGAGTTGGCGGTGTAACCCCAGCTTCCCGCTCTTCCTGAGCCCCTGTCCATGTGGACGCTGCTTTAGAGTGGACCATCCTTAGAGTGTCTGTTCTTCACCCACTGAGTTTTGTTGAGACTGATGATACATGTGACTTGCTCTTACTGCCCTTTGCATTTGACTCTTCTATTTTTAACATTTCCTCTCCCTTCTCTTACATGGAGCTTTCAAAATTCATTTCTGTTTTCCTTTGACTCACTTAGAGTTGCATACTATGTTCCCAATCTCCTTTTTGTTTTGCAGAGTGAGGGATGGACCCCTGGAGACATGAACAGGTGCCTCATTCCTCTGAGCTACATCCTAATCCCTGTGTTTCCCTGTTTAGTGACAGCCCTCGGAATTTCATATGCTTTTTTTTTTTTTTTTTTTTTTGGTACTTGGGATTGAACCCAGGACACTGTAGCACTGAGTACATCCCTAACTCTATTTCTTCCTCTTATTTTCATTTTGAGGCAGGGCTCACTAAGCTGTCCAGGTGGCCCAGAACTTGGCATCCTCTAGCTGAGCAGCGCATGGCCAGGCTGCTCTGGACCTGCCCAGCCCTTGCGTTAGGTGGGGCGGTTTTCCAGCTTGGCCTCCTCTTGTTCTTCCACCCCACATGCTCACTGCTGCCCATCTACGTGGTCACTGCTGGCAAGCTCACCCACATGCTGGCCAGTCACTCCAAGCATCCTCCTGTTTCTCCAGGGCCCTTCCTGTAGGTCCAACTTCCTTCCTCCGAGTCTCTGTGGCTCTGAGGAGGCACCTGCAGTTCTTCGGGAAGGCAGCCCTCGGGCCTCCCCTGGAGGGGTGCTCGGGCTCAGAGGGCATGCTGCAGAGCTGGCAGCTGTGCCCTGCTCATTCTGCTCCAGTGCTTCTGCGTGTGGGTCAGTGGGTCTGGCCCTGGAGACACTGTGCCCTCCTGGATTGCTCTGAGGGCTCATGTATGTTGGATTCTTCCGCTGCGTCTGCATACTGAATCTGGGGCTCGGGAATCCTCTGCTGTGGGGGAGTCTTGCTGTGCCCACCTCTCCTGAGCCCCCTCTGCTCTGAGGTGTCAAAGCTACCACTCTGTGCTCCTGTGTCTTTCTGCCCCCATTTTAATGGGTTCGTATTAGCTACACACAACATCAGGATTCATTCTGACGTAATCATAAATGCGTGGAACATAATTGGCTTGAATTCAGTCCATCTAAGAGGTCACTTCTGTTCCCCTCCGTCCTTCTCCCCCTCTTTCCTTCTCTTATTCTACTGATCTTTTTGCTATTTACTTATACTTTTTAAAAATCAGTGTCTTGTGGATGCACACCGTAGCGGGGCTCCCTGTAGTGTGTTCACGTGCACAGAGGACACAGGTCAGTTCCAGTCCGTTGTTCTTCCCTTCTCCCACACCTCCTCCCTCCCCCTCCGGCCTGCGATCTTTCTTTCATTTTGATGGACTCCCAGGCCCCCCACCTCATTCCCCTCCCCTTATTTTGGAATAGCTTCTGTGTCTTTAAAAAAAACACATTTACTGAGATAAAACCCACAGGTTGTACAGTCTGCCTGTCTGACGCGTGCAGTGGAGTGGCTTTAGTGTATCAGACTTGTGCAGCCGTCCCCACGGTCAATCTTAGAACCCCGGCCCTGTCCCCGACTGCTCATCTCTGAGCCTTTATGTCAGCAGGTCATGTGACACGTGGTCTCTTGTGACTGGCTCCTGCACTGCCCATGTTGAGGTTCATGCGTGTGACAGTGCCCGGCAGTGCTCTCCTCCCTGGTTTAGACTTCGGTCACGCTGGCTGCTTGGCAGCTAATGGACAGTTGGTCATTTCCAGCTGGCTGGTGTGGAGAGTGCTGCTGCCCGCTTGTGCACTGGTGTTCATGAGGACAGAGCTTCGGTTCTCTGGGGTCTGAGCCTAGCGCTGAGCGGCTGGACACTGGTGTTCGGTTTAGCCTTTGGCTGCTTAGCCTTAGGCAGGGCTGCCTGCTGCATCTGCAGGGACCTTCTCAGTGCTGCCTTGGTCTCTCAGGGCCACCTGGGCATTTTCTGGGGATCTACCCACCCCCTCACCTGGTCTTGCTCCTGCTGCAGCTGCTTGGGTGAGGTATTGAGGTTTTAATTTTCAGTTCTGCTCTGTCCTCTCCCAGATGCGCTGGTCTGGTATATGAAGTATTTAGAACCTGTTCCAGGTTTGGAGGCTCACGCACCTCGAGTGCATTCTGTCCCTGTTGACGTTCGGGGCTCCTGGGGTCCTCATTTGCTGGCTGCTCTCCCCGGTGGTTGCTGCTCCCTGTGGTGTCTGACTTGGGGTTATGTCCTCAAGTGCCTTAGTGCTTGACCCTGGAAACCGTCCCATGGGGTCTGGGTGCGGGGAGCCGTCCTCGAGGGAACTCATCTTGCCTCCCGACTGGGACCACTCCTGGGGGTCCTGTGTCCCTGTGTCAGCAAGGACATCACTCCCTCTGATGCAGGTCAGGCATGAGGTC